>NC_141786.1:3717790-4039847 GCF_054643075.1 Acanthaster planci | reverse complement strand
TGTTTAAAGCACAGGAAAGCTTGAGTCAAGGATAAATATGGTTGACAGTGTGCAGGCGTGGTATACATATTGTGGACCTCTGCATAAAAGAAGTCCACCTAATGTAGGGTGGATGGAGTTGTGTGGACTCGCCCACGTCCACACAATGTTTTCCCCTCTCTGACAAATAGTTTCAAAGGCATTTTGTGGTCAAGGTTATCCGTGGGAAAATGGAGTGGAACAGTCCAAGAAATCATCAAAAATCCAGCTCGAAGGAGTTATCCTAGTTGGAGAAAAAGGAGCATTTTCCTCAAGTTTTCTTAACCACAGGAGAACAAAGAAATGTTCACACTTTATTTGTAAAACAGGTATGGGTGTGTTTTCTGACAGACCTTTTGGCCGGATTTATTTTGTACAATTTAGTACTCCCAATAAGCATGAACTTGTCTGACACCAATGGATACTATCTGACCGGTGATACGTCTCACCTCGTAGCGGGGACCGACCATCAGTTTCAATGCGAGGTACCAAACGTCGATCCGGGGGTATTGTTCGTTTGGACGTTGGAAGGTCAGGAGGTCATACAGGACACTACTATTCACATTAAGAAGGGAAATTTTTTGACCACCAGCACAAGCTTCGTCACTCTGTCCGTGTGCTGGACCATGCATAGAAAGTCGCTGAAGTGTCTCGCGTCAAGCCAGGACGGCCATTCTAGTTTAGAGCTTGTGGTTTACCTAGATGTCACAGGCAAGTGTTGTAGGTCGGGCAACTGAATTTCTAGTATTTAAAAATCCATGGCATTAGACTAAATTATGAAGACATAGCCACATATTTGACAAAAAATGGGGATTTTGACAATTTTTTGTCTTGGACACAAATATTTACTAATCAAATATTAAAAGCTGTAAAATCTTTTTCAATAGTAATTTTCAGGCAAAGACGCGTAAACATCCATTGTTTTTAGTTGTAAACATTTCAAATTCCTTTAATATCTTGAGCAAATAACCAACACAGGGAGAAGGGCTTAATTTCAAACATGATGAGCAAAACTCTACTAATGATATTGCAATACATTTTATGACAAACAGTTCCACCAGTTGCATCGTCTATGGCACTTTACGATTCTATGGGGACCCTGCTTGGACCGACTAAAGACGTCATGCATGGCATTGAGCGTAGCTATTCGTGTGAAGTATTGGACACAAGACCGGCTCCCACCATCGAGTGGTACCTCAATAACACCTTACGGCACACCCACAAACCAAACACCGAACCTGCAGACGGATTGGTCAATACAACAGTAACTTGGACATTTGCTCTCAATTGGACCAATCACGTAGGTGTTGTCAGGTGTCTAGCGAGAACTGCAGAATCACGCGAACCATATCCATCAGTTATGGTTATCCTTTCTGTCTTTGGTACGTACTTCTTTCCACCCACGAGCACTCTTAAAGTGACACCGTTAGGCCTTGAACCGTCTGCTGACCAGTTAGAAATGATATGTGGCTAAAATTCTATACTACACCAACCTAATTTTAAATATATTTCGAAAGAAAAACTATGACGCTAGGGATTTTATAAATAGCCGGAGTATTGTAATCTCTCAACCACAAGAAGGGACTTTGTGTGCAATATTTGGTGGTCATTATGCATTCTTCGGATTAATTCATGGGACCTTGTGCTTCCAAGATGACTTGTATTAAAGCAGTTCGAGATAGATATTACATATTAAAGAACTGCATGTCCGGTTTTTCCTCTTTGAAAGAATCTGAAACCCCACTGCAAAGAAAGCTTGAATTGCTCTATCAACAATGCTCAGGCTTTCAACTACTTACAATACGGCAACTAGTCTCCTTGAGTAGATGGGGGGGGGGCAACTTGCTCCCCCGCTAGATAGGCCTCTGGATAATCTTATACTTCTGTAAATTGTGTTTACACTTCATTACTTAGTCTCTATATCGTAAATAGCGACCTACTGAAGCAATCCAAAAGACTCCAAAACTCAGCCAGTAGAAGTTCTATTACATGTTACTTTCGTAATAGAAGTGTAAACTTTTGTCTCACAGCATATCCTACAAATATCACCCTATCTGACCCATCGGGCAGTTTCCCTCCAGTTGGAGGTACAGCATACCTGGTGGAAGGATGGGCACACAAGTTTACTTGTGTCGTGCCAGACATCGACCCAGGGGCTTCCTTCACGTGGACCATCGGCGGTAGGCACATCACAGCAAACACCAACGGTCACGTTACTGGTACCCACGGTTTGACCACGAGCACGAGTGTTGCTACCATCGTACCAACGGAAGCCTATCGCGGACTGATACTGCAATGCAAGGCCTCCAACGCAGACGGTCACCCTGGTATTGCTCTGAACGTAACGCTAGATATTACAAGTAGGTAACACTGCGTATTTCTAGTCATCGGTTCAGGAGTCACGTATGTTCCTCCCCCTCACTTTGTTGGTGCGCATGGGCACTGAAACCTACTACAGCGCAAGAAGCCAGTAAAATGGCTCTTGAGTCGGGCAGGTGGATCCCAAAAGTAATCGATCAAAATCAAGCTCAGATAAAGATGTTTGCCCCTCATTTCCATTCCGATTTGAATTTTAAACACTCAAAGTCCCTTTCGCTAACTCACACATGCACTATAAAATCCATTTTCTGCACAATTTTTCCCCGTCTTTGTCATCTACCTCAAAAATAGCAGAGTCGGAAGTTTGAAGTGAAGTCATCATTTCAGAGGGGATCTTTTTTTTTATTTTTCCAGGTTTTCCCTGACAGTTCTCTACTTGTGAATAGTGAGGAATATCATGAACGCTCTAATGAGAAAGTATCATACAAGAAGGAAACATTATGGTTGAAAACAGACAGTTTTTCTGTGTGCCTTTTAGTCAGGCAGTTTGACGTGATTGTACCCAAAATGCACTTATACCCAGGTATGTGTGTGAGTATGTGTGCAATACGCCCCAAATCTGGACATCTCATTTTTGACTACTGCCAAACTCAGTGCGGAAATTCGAATCTGCATGAAAAACGAACCGCATTTCAGACAAATGGCTCTCGATCTTGAAAAAAATAGCTGACAGATACAAACAATTTATCAGTCTTCCAGACAGCATCACTGATGATCTGAGGGAAATTCGAGAAAAGTTTTAAAAATGTGGACTTAGTCTAATTAAGGTGAAAAACTCAGAAAATGACGAAAATGGGCCCCAAAGAAATACAAAGTGAATTTAAAAAAATGAATTTTGCCTAGAAGTAATAAACTTTTTGTTGATAAGAATTACGAGTCTTTCAGGTGGCATCAAAGTCATTTGAAGGTAAACCCGGCAAATTGTGAAAATAAGACACAAAGTTAGGTAAAAACGTAATTTTTTTCATAATTATACTTTTGACATAAAATTGACATTTTCCACTTTCTTTGATTATTTTCCGGCGATCTTTCTCACTAGAAGCTATTAAATATCACCATTTGATAGATTCTACGCAATTTATACACACACACAGGGTCTTCAAGGGAAATGGCAGTACAAATCCCTCGAATGGGTCATCATCGTCTGAGAGAAATTTTTTTCAGGCCGACGACCATTATGTCACTATTGCACATGCACGATTAACTAAATGCATACAATCTATGGGGAATGATCAAACATGGAGTCATGTGGGCAGCAGACAGTCTGGTTTCTGGTAAACATGGCTGAGTACATAGTTTGTGCCGGTAATAATATGAACACCCAGGGAGTATGTTTCTCTTTTTACACAACTAAACTGTCTGGGAATACATCATGTACTCTCGTATGGGAAAATAAGTTTTGTGAGTCTCGAGACGAGTCGTCGAGGCTCTTGAAAGCTTTCCCTTGCCCTGTTGAAACGTATGACTTTACTTCCCTTTGAAAAAACAAACTCCTCCTGAGCCACGATGACAGCCTTGATTGAAAGCGGGTTTTCCCAACCCGTTTGCGGAAGAAAATCCCTGTAATAGCATACACAAACATGTACTGCAGGGAAACCAACACTGACAACAACCAGTCTGAAGGCTGCTAGATGTAGCAAACTGGCCAAACATGGCAACAAGAACATCAAATAACGTTAAGGCCACCGGGCTTGATGTGGCAACTATTTAGTTTCTTACACGGCAATCGTCGTGCGTTTAGAGGTGTTGGTGAAAGACACCAAGGCTTTTTTTTTAATATGTTCCTTGTCTCCAATGATGCACTATCTCTCAAAGGAACAACAGCGTATCCAGCTTTTGCTGGGGGTGGGATTCCAAAGCGAATGTGGCTTTAGGCTCATTGAACATGATGCTGGGCAGAAAAAAATTATAAGCCCCCCTCCGCTTGGTACGCCATCGCTAAAGAATGTACCCAAGATTATCTTATGATTAAAGTAACAAGGACTATGCTTTTCTTAGTGCCACCGAAGGTATCAGCCATGTCACTGCGTGATTCAAGTGGAACCATCTTAGGAGCAACAGCCGAGGTATACCAAGGGATACCAACAATCTTCGTTTGCCAGATGTTGATAGGACAAACAGCCGTGACGATTGAATGGTACCTAGATGACGTGCTACAACGTACCATTGTGCTACCACTTGCAGCAAGCGATGGATTCATAAACACCTCGGGCAACTGGTCCTTCACACCGCGTAGAAACAATGAAGGTCAAGAGGTCAAGTGTGTGGCGTGTACAGAAGAGTCGCGACAGCCGCATCCCTCGATCAAGGCTGTGATACACGTCAAAGGTATTAAGGCAATTGGTTCAGCCATAGATTATTCAACGTCATTACTTTTGTTCTTGGTAACCACAGAGTAAA
The DNA here is from genome assembly GCF_054643075.1 of Acanthaster planci. NCBI lineage: Eukaryota > Metazoa > Echinodermata > Asteroidea > Valvatida > Acanthasteridae > Acanthaster > Acanthaster planci. The sequence goes on along the minus strand of NC_141786.1, from coordinate 4,035,050 downwards.
GAAAAAGGCATCTCAAATGTCAATACGGGGTGTCCAAATCAAAAGATTACCGAGATAAAAATTACTGTAATGGCAAAAATACTTTATATATGGGAAGAAAAATGTATCTCTAGAAAGGGCAGAATGCCCTCTTTGCAATGGTACACGGCTTATGATGTTATTGACAACATATTGATTGAACAAACTAGACCGATTTTCAGAGTACTGCAATTAGCACCGTGACAAGTTTGAATATTTGATTCACAGGGCTAACCATACAGGGGTGTAGAATACCAAATGTCTTTGCTTTAAGAACACATTCCTGAAAATAAGGAATGTACCTAAATCAATCTAATCTGCTTTGTTTCGCTACTTACCTCATACGTTTTATGTGAGTAAAGGTATCGTGTCTGTATGTTTTTGTTCTTCAGTTCTTCCTACAATCATCATTTTATCGGATGTAACTGGGAACTACCCCATCACTGGTGGAATAGCATATCTCGTGGAAGGAGTTGATCGCGAGTTCAGGTGCATGGTGCCCGAAATAGACCCAGGGGCCTCATTTATTTGGACGGTGGGAAGTCAGGTGATCGGTCCAGATTACACCACAAATGTTACTGATGCCAATGGGTTGTTTAACAGTACAAGTGTCATAACCATATCAGCAACAGGGTATAACCACGGTGAATTGCTGAAATGTAAAGCTTGGAATGTGCTCAACCAACCTAGCACCAGTGTCAGCGTGTTGTTGGATGTCAAAGGTAACAAACGTTTCAACTGAAATTAATATAAAGGTATAAAGAATCCAGCGTTAGCATGGTTAATTAGCTTAAGCTTGTAAATAATATGAACACATAAAAAGTAAGAGGAACCCAGACAATTTATTGAAAGTTTATAAAGCATTGTTGATTTTTTTTTAAGTTCCACCAAAGGTGTCCTCCATGACCATGTATGACTCAAGTGGAGCAAGAATACATACCATCACCAAAGTGAAACGCATCACCCCGCAAACATTTACATGCGAGGTACAGGGTACAAGACCAGCCGCAACCATCGAGTGGTTTCTTGACGGCGAGTCGCAGCGCACTGCTAGTGCTCCCTCTGGAGGAGGTGATGGATTAGTCAACACGTCCGACACGTGGTCATTCACTCTAGGAAGGGTCAATCACAGTCAGCAGGTGAAGTGTGTGGCAAGTACGGCAGAGTCACGACGACCGTTTCCCTTTGTAGCCGTGACCCTAGATGTCCTGGGTAAGGATCATCCACCTTACTGTGTAATTTTGTTGTCCTCAGCTCTTGGGTGGTATTGATTGAAATATATAAAGGTTTCATCTCAGCTCTCTGCCAATTTTAAAAGGTGAATGCTTGCAGGTATTTTTGGGAAATGCTTATGATGTAAATTAGATGAAAGTAAGCTATGTAAAATATCCCGCTCATGAAAAAAGACATGAACACAAGAAAGTGAGGTCAAAAGGTGTAAAATACATTGTGTCATTCTGTATCCCTTCCCTTAAGTTAATTTAATACACTATGTGCATGATGTTTAGAGTCACCTAAAGTTTTTAAGAATAAACGAAGGGAATGAGGTCAAGCTAAAACTCCTATAAATTTGTATACATGTAATCTAATTTTTATTCCGTGTCATACCACATGCAGTTCCTCCGGAAACCATCCTCCTGTTCGACTCGACAACAAACGACACATCCTCGAGTGAAGTTTCTTACGTGGTGGCTGGTGTTGGCCACCAGTTTACATGTGAAGTCCCACACATTAATCCAGGTGTTTCTTTCCTGTGGACACTGGGTGGGCAGGAGGTCACACCAGATCGAAACATTCATATTGCCGGTGAAGATGGACTGACCACCAGTACAAGTATTACTACTGTTACCACCACTGGAAGCAACCACGGTGACACGCTGCAGTGCCGTGCTTCGAACGAAGATGGCGATCCAGGAATTGCAGTTACCGTTACTATCGACGTCAAAGGTACGAGACCTTCTTGTTGCGCGGCTAGGGTTTTTTGATGAAATATTTCTGCATATTTTTGATTTGCATCATTAAATTGCAGCAGTTAAAGCACAATGAATCGTTTTTTAATACTCGAACTTGGAGATTTGTATACTTTTTTTTCAAACCCTTATAAATGGAGAGTTTTGGAAAACCAGTATTCAGAAAACAATTTGCCTCATAGGTTAGTTCTCGATTTTCATGTAAATAAACATATTTGCCATTTATTTTTCTGTAAGTTCCTCCTGTAGCATCGCGCATGTCATTCTTCGATTCCGCCGGAATCCGGCTACAGTCTACGGTTGAAATCGACGAAGGCACAGCGCAAAATTTGACCTGCATGGTAGAGGGCACCAGACCAGCAGCAACCATCTACTGGTTTGTAGGAGATGACCCTCATGGTTGTGTCAGTCCAAAGTCTACAGCAGGTGACGATTTAGTGAATACCTCTGCTACTTTTACGATCATCCCTAGCCGGGTTCACCATGGCCAGGAGTTGAAATGTGTAGCCAACACACCCGATTCACAGCAGCCGTTCCCGTCGGTGGCTATTACACTTGACATCAACGGTATGTTGTTGCAAACTGCTTGGGTGAAGCGCGGCCTCTCTGGCCAGATTGCTAGCAGCGCACGTGCCACATTTTTTCCTCATATCGGGAGGTGGATTGGATGTTGAGTTTCGTGCCTTTTTGTTTGTAGGGATGACATTGTGAAATACTTAATAAACCCCTAAAATCGTTTACTTATTTGAGCCTTATCAATGACGCTAAATAAAAGCATTTATTTTCCATTCAACACTTTGTAAACTGGAGTTACGATCGGCAGCGTGTCGGAAATAGATGTAGTTCCATTTATTTTCACTCCGTAACGTTAACCATGTGCATGTATACTTATCAGCGGGTTAAGATAATTATTTTCTTGCTCTACTGCTGTTCTTTTTATGTTGATTTAGACTGATTAGAGGGATGGAACTACCTGTAGTATTTAGTCCTTTCGAAGTTATCCACCAACCGAACTGACATGTCATGTATATTGGGTGGCCATGACCACGAAATAAAGTTATGTGAACACTGCAACCAATGAATATTGGCCTCAATATTCTTCAATGTTCTTGACCAGGACTGGCAAAGTCACCAAACATGGATGCAAAATGCCGTTGTGTACATGTGGTCTCCCATTTCATACACGGTGATGCCTTCAAACGTACCAGTCCATTCATTCAACTTAACTGTGTAGTATTTGCACGAATCTTTTGAGTCTAATACTTAGATTTCGATACATTGGTCATTTGGAGTAAAATAATTGGTCTTTTTTCAAAATGTATTTTTCATTTCTGCGCTTGAGATCATCCAGACAGTTGAGAGTAACTTCGATGTTGGAAAGTGTATTTTTCAACGTGTATAATCCTTTAATTATAAAGCACTAAAGGACTTTTTGTTACTGCTTACAAAATGACTGACATCCAAGAGTTGATGTTCATATTTGAATAGAATTTTTCTGAATAAAAGTAACATTTGGTTGCACCTGCCAGCACCTCCAACTGGTCTTACCATGCTGGACTCAGCCGGCAGCTACCCCTCATCTGGCGGTGTAGCATACCTTGTAGAAGGACAGCCTCATCAGTTCACATGCAGTGCTCTTGACATTGACGCGGATGCGTCGTTCACTTGGAGGCTGGGTGGCCAGGAAATTGCGGGCAACAGCAGCAGCGCTGCCGAGAGCTCATCCGGTAGTTGGAGCAACCGAACAAGCAGCGTAACGGTGCTGCCTACAGAGAGCCATCATGGACAGATAATACGGTGTGAGGTGTCGAGTGAAAACAGTCCAGTGGATATTAGTACCAGCGTTATGCTCTGTGTTAAAGGTCAGATATTGCATGTGGTCCAGTAGTCATTTATTCAACAGTTATCAGTAATTCACTCTACCGGTATATCTTCTATATTTACTAATTGCTCAATGCAGTTTTGTATTTCAATTTGAGTTAATTAAGTGCCAGAATTTACACAGAGGTTTGGTTTTCGACCCTGATGAATTTTTTAAAAAAGATATCCACTTTTGCAAGGAGAATGGTAAAAAAACCCACAAGATTAATGTCAACCAGAAACACTTATACTGTATATCTAAATTATGTTTTGATTCATTCCTTAGTACCACCCAAGGTTTCGTCCATGGTATTGTCAGATGCTGGTGGTATCAGACTGTACGGTGATGTAGAGGTGAACGAGGGTACACCGACGACGTTTTGGTGTGAGGTTCGGGGTACCAGACCAGCACCAGTTATTGAATGGTTTCTAAATGATGTCTTGCAAAGTACCAAAAGCCCATCTTCAGGAGGAAACAGATTGGTCAATACGACCGATTCGTGGACGCTAACACCGAGCAGATTCAATCACAGACAAAATGTGAAGTGTTTAGCCAGTACGGCAGATTCAAACCAGCCATTACCGTTTGTGACAATTACACTAGATGTTAATGGTAAGACTTACTGAATACAAAAGAAAACTAAAATCATGTTTTTATAACCATCTATGCAAAAAGATTCTTCATTGGTATAAATTTGGCGAAGATCCAAAGTTGCAAAAGCATTAAAGTCGCGGCGACAAAAAACGTGTACAAACCAAGTGGGCTTTTGAGGAGAAGCAAAAGAACAAAAACAAAATAGAAAACAATGTTTTTTGCGCAAAATTGCGGGAAAAAAGAAAGACTTCTTCGCAAAATTGCGAAAAAGCCACAAAAGCTTTAACAAAAGCAATAGCTGTTTTGGCAGTACACCGAAGCAGCTAACTATTGATTTGGAATACCTTAGCCTAGATGCTAATTGTTAATGGTGTTCAAAATAAGGACAGGATTGCTTAAAATAATGTGAACAGAGTTGAACAAGAAAACACAATTTTTTATGCTCCAAAATTGGGTACATAATTATGTACCCAATGTACCCAAACAAAATGACAGAAAGAGAGTGGGAGGTTAGGACACTTAAGTTATTTATACCCTTATGTACCGTCAGAGACAGACATTTAAGAAGAGACCATACAGTTTCGTGTACTTACCGACGAGAATAAATTGTATTTCACCAAACGTGAGTCAACAAGTCAGCAAAGACGATGCGTTCTACCCAAGGAACCATAAGCCAACCAGAATGAATGAATTTTTTTTCAACTGTAGGTTCACCGGACTTGCCAATAATCATAGGCAGCCCTTCAATGATTGAGAATATTTCAACCTTCCTGGAGTGCCAAGCGTCCATGGGTTTCCCATCCGACTGGTCGCTGCATTGGTACAGTGGAGATGAGCCGTTACCTGCCAACCAGACAGCCTCAGCGCCACAGGACGATCGGTTTCTGTTCACTTCCTTCCTGAGGTTCACCCCAACGAGAGACAATAATGGTGATACCATTCGGTGTGTGGCGCACAAGGAGTCTTGGACCAATACACCGGAAACTTTCTTAGGCCCCCTGGACGTGCAATGTAAGCTTTTGTATTTAAATATTTATATGAACTTTTCAGCCTTGCGTTTCACATTTAAAACGTCCCTTTGCCAGGGAGAAAGTCAAACAAAGTTAAAAGGCGGTTTCTTCACACAGCTTCAGATTGTTTAGTGAGCAAAGTTGGCAATGTGCCAAAACCCTACAAAAATCGGGGCCTGTAAGAAATGTTTTCAGGCGCCCGTGAAAAATAGTAGTAAGCCATAAGCAGAGACGGACTACAAATGCTTTGGTACGTTTAAAAGAATTTTGGTGCATAAAAAGGTACAATTTCAGTGTATATCTAAGTGCATCTGAGTTGAAACAGAAAACGGATGAAACCTAGTGCACCCAGGGCCTGATGTCTACAGAACCTAAAGAAAACGTAATCTAGTCCTGCTAAATCAAATCGAAATTAACATCTAACTGGCCCTAGGGTAGTGAGAGGTGACTTAATGTCAGCACTGGACCATTTTTTGACTCTGTCCATACTAATCTACTACTTGCTGTGCTTTCCAAGTTGAAGAAACGAAGCAGTCGAGAAAAAAGCAATTGCAATGGGCTGCTATAGGTTGTGTATAGCATCATGTCAATAAAATATGGAGAATAAATGAATGTGGAATTTGTGAAAAGGTGTAATATTCTTGTGAAAAAAGATAGAGTATTGTTTGAATATCGCTAAAATATGGATATAAAGTGCTAAAAACTAACTCAGATTACACTGTGCGTATTCAATAATATTGTGCGGAACACAATATTAAGACAGCAAGTGGAAGGTATCACCCTTGCTCCCTGATTTAATATCCCTCCTTGTTTTCATTTTGTCCACAGTTTGTACAAAGATGGTCCATATCACTGGCTGCCCGCAACGGGTAATGTCAGGCAGAACTGTTTCCCTCAGCTGCGCGGCCGAGACTGCCAATCCATCGACCAACCTGACTTGGCTGAGAGAAGATGTGGAACAGATGAGCCATGCTCTGCCGGTATTGACGGATGGAGACTACGGAGGCCAAGTGACGACACTGGACTTCATAACGGGTGTACTGACAAAGAAAGACAATGGAGCTCTGTTGAAGTGTTGTGCAACCAGTTCAATTTGCAGTGAAGTGTGTGGAGATTGTTCATTAAATGTACAATGTAAGAATTATAAGAATGCCATTTCTGAAAAGTCACCTATTGAGCCCTTCAATTACCCTCGGAAATCCTCTCTCCACTAGCCTCCGTGAAACCAAATAGGAAAAAAACGAAGAAAAACAGGCAAAATAAATTGCTTCGGACCATAAAGTCCCTTTATTATCCATCAGAGTATACAGGTGCAAATTTGTCATGAACTTTCATTTCATTACTTTCAGTTTTGCTCTCAACATAAAAAGTACAGGGTTAATTAATAACTGGTATGAAAAATAGAAATTTCTGAATGGAGTATATGAGACTTTTCTTCTCAAAGATGACACTACTTTCAAGAGACACATTCCTCCTGTAAATGAGATGTACAAGACGGAAGAATATTATGTGGCATGTCTGTAAGGAAATTTTCATTTTTTTGTCATGCTGAAAGACCGTCCATACTTCTCCGAGCCGATCGCTACCCCACTTCGTCCGGTCGATGAGGGCGACAACGTCATTCTGTCCTGCAGCGCAGAAGCCAATCCCATGCCTTCTGGCTTCATCACGTGGGAGAGGGTTGGGTTTCCGGACTCCCTGTCGTCTGTACACGCTCATGGTACGAGCATCCTCACGCTACGCAACATCAGCAAGGACCAGGCTGGATCATACAGGTGTCGTGGAAACAACGGCGTACCACCCGTGGTTTATTCAAGCCAAATTGACGTAGCTGTTCATTGTAAGCCCTTACTTAATAATGACATCACATAATTGAAGTCGATGGACAGTTATAAGAAGACCCAAGTCTATTGCTGACGTTTTACCTAAATTGTTGAAAAATGAAAGGAGAGGTCTCACCCCAAATAAAACTCTAAATTGTTCTGGATTTAAAAGACATTATCTTTGCTAATGCACTCATTTTTGATAGAAACAATTTTCGTTTTCATAATACTAAAGATGGTTAATGTTTTGAGAGGTTAACTGAAAAATAAATGATATTAATTCAACCTAGGTTTAATAGATAAAAGAAGTGTTGAAATGGTTCCCCTGTTTCGGCATGGCAATTTGTATTTAGCTGTTTCAGCAAAAATTACATAAAAATGCAATTTGTTTTCTCTTGGTTTGTTTTTCGTCAGATTTATATTTTGAAATAATGACAAATTGAAAGAAATGCTATTGCCAGACTCGAATTTGTTTATGTATATGTCTGTTTCATTTATAGATGAAGTAAGCTTCGCGAACAAGAAACCTGACAACCTTGTCAAAGCCAACTTAGGAGAAGATGCCCTCCTGGTTTGCGTTGTCAATGGAAACCCCCTCCCCATCGTTATATGGGCTAATCCACTAGGAGCCTTGATAACAAACCAGACAGAGCCAGGCCGGATCTTTCAGGTCGATACATTAGTCGGTGGGGATGACGTAGTTGGTTACACAGTAAAGAGCATCTTGCACTTCCACGGAGTGACTGGTGAAGGAGACTACGGCTTTTACTCCTGTAGTAGTGGGAATGGCATGGGCATGGTCCACACGTTAAGAATTCAACTGATCAAAGGAAGTAAGATACGATGTTCGTTGTGGTACTACAATAGCCTTATGAATTAGGAGCATCAAACAAGTTAAACAGTTCCATTAAATCAAATTCTTTGGGGCCAGGAGTTGTGCAAGTTTGGCGTAATTTCCATGCAATTACTGGATAATGGCAATAATAGCCGTCACATGCTTTTCCCAAAGTGCAAAGGTACATAAAAATTATGCCTTTGCTAGGTTTGCACCAAAGACGTACAATCTGGGCGCAACATGTCGTGGAGAGAATAATTGTTATTCTCATATCTTCCATCTCCTCACTTTCGCTCATGTCAAGTTCCAGAAACAACCACATCCCCAAGTGATCACTCCGGTGAGATAGGCTCAACCTCCATACCACAAGGTGACATTCAAGTTGCTACATTCACCACCAGGGCTCATCAAACCTCAACATCAACATTAATTGCTAGACCAGCAACTGTTTTACCAGCTGTAGATGGTTCAACTTCAGCGTCACCAGCTGTCCCTTACAAAGCTAACGGTATGTCTGGATTGGCTGGTAGGAAATTGCTCAGTACCATCAGATATGTTAAATTTGTACGTGTAGCCAATTGCTTTTAGAGGACAAGGGTGATTTCATGTTACCCTTTCAAACGTTATATCATTTATTCATCACGATGTTTTGACAGGGTTAAGTGATGGTTAAAGTTGTGACAGTGGGTTATGCATGGAGCCTATGGCTGTACTTTGTTGGAGATCGGGCGACTCGTTAGACAAACATTGTTCAGATTGCAGAAAAATATGGAAAGGCTAGGTAGCACCGCGATCAAAATATTGACAAGAATATAAGATAAAATCAGTGCTCTGTAATAAGTAATTTCCGAGCTTTCGGTAACTGAGTACCTTCTTTAGGGCAAGCAGATTCAGTCCTGCTTGCCCTGAAGGAGGTACTCAGTTACCAAAAGCTTGGCAGTCACATATTCCAGAGCACTGATTTTATATTATATTCTTGTCGTTGTTCAGATTGCACTGTTTCCATTCATCGTTTGCACTTCAATTGTGGAAACCATGGTTTTGTTTAAATTGCACACCCCCCAAAAAGATTCTTTTGGAAGGCTTGGTTGTTTCAGATTTCCAAGGAAATCAATGCCATTATTTCCTCATGTGGAGCTCTTTCTTTAGGCTTAAGTCCATCTAAGCTTAGGCCAACCTAAAGATTTCTCATCGAGAACATCGAAGGCCCACAGGAACTGGAGTATTCCTCCTATTTCGGTTTTGAAAAGAACATAAATATTCAAAATAGGTCTACCTAATAATTACAAAAATAAATTACTCCTGAGTGTTTTTTTTTTAATTTTCTTTTCTTATGCTCCAGGTGTTCTGTCGAAAGACAACTTGGGCCTTGTTGCCGCTGTTGTGGTGCTGGTAGTATTTTTGCTGATCGTCAGTATTGTATTGGCCGTTGTTGTCTACCGTAAATACAGGACGGCGAACACTGACCTGAGTGAGAACATCCCTGTGGCTTAAGTCATTTATCACCAACTAGTGGATAATTATTTCATCCCAGTTTGAAAACCTGCGTGGTACCCTCACAAAATCAAGAGTTTTATATCATCGTCTTCAGTTCACTCATGACTGTGATCTTGTGAACTTTAATTTCTGCCAAGCTAAAGTTCTTTTTGAAATGGTGACCTTTCGTGAAGAAGATACGGAGGGTCACAATGCACACCCCTAATAAAGGAACCTTTCTCTAATACATATAAAAACTGCTGTGACTTTTTTCTTTACAGGTGTTCGAAAGCCAATGCTAAAAAAGTACAAGTAAGTAAAGGCCCACTTTGCCTATGTATTGTATTTGACGTACAGCTTATGCACTTCCGACAATTCGATGTTGGGGTTTGACCTTCACTGATACATCCTTAAAAACCGGTACGCTGACACTAAATTCCTCTAACAATCAGTTTTCGGAATGGAACAAACATGAAGAGAAAGCAAGCAAGCGAGAAAATCGTTTGATCGATCGAATCCAATTGAAGCCCTAAAATCAATCAAATCAAACCTTTCACTTCGAACTTTGTTTCGCTGTTTGCAATTCCAAATATTTTAAATTATGTTATTTTGAGACTGGACAAGTATCCGTACTTAAATTGTTTTGGAGGGGGAGGTGTTCAATATAAAAAAAAACACGCAGCTTTACAAGCAGGTGTTTGTCTTTTCCCTTTTTGTCTTTTTTAAGACCGAATAAAGGAAAATTGGATGAAGACAGCGTCACAGCAGTGGAGTTGAACGATTTGGGTAAGATATTTGTACAACACACAAATTATTTTGTAATCAGCCACCCAGATATTTGCAGTAATATGAAAAGATTCAGTTGAATGTTGAGATATGCCCCAGGAAGTCTGGCATTATACGTTCACACAGTACCTGGGAGTCGGCTGTTCTGTGGACATGATCTTAAATGAAATATTACACTCCAGCCGTTGACATCTGAATCTCCGAAATCTGCGCTTGTGATCCACATGTCAAACAAAACATGATATACATGTAATGTTACAAACTACTTGTAAGAATTTTTGCTTTGGACCTCTTTTATCCTATACAACACCAACTGCAAGGTGGTAGCATCAGCTTCATATAAGCCCCGATGGGGGTGGCTTAAAATACCGTATCTCTTTCTGGTGCGGGGCTCGATTTAATCAAAGTTCAAAACCATCCAAGTAGACAGACACGTGTGACACGTTTCTAATGATGTCGCACCGTTAAGACTCCTGTTTCTTTTCTTTCCAGATCCGGAAGAGGTCGTTACCTCGGTTGCTTGAGAAGCTGATCGTCACCAGCTTATAAACTTAAGTCAAAGTCAAAGTTTAAACCTAAACGAGCCGGGGGTGGAATCCACGGGCCAAAATAAACTGGCTCTTTTAGGGTCAAATCCGAGTGATGGTATCATTTTATTTTCTGTTAACTTTCGTAATTAATCACTTTACTTCTATGCGTACTCCTTGCAATTTGTTTTTACTTAAACGATGTAACTATGAAGTGCAGCTCAACTGTAAAATGCAATTTCCGCGGTGCATCTAGTGATTTGAATAAGTTGCTATCTGGCTTCACGCTCACGCAGTTTGATAGAATCAAATCTGCCATGACACAAAACCAATCAATGTTGAGTTAATCTGTAAAATGCCCCAGAGGGGAAGATGCAGCCGTAAAATTCGGATGCAGAACAGATGCCTTAACCACAGAAATATCCCAACCTGACTGCAAAAGCCTATAAACACGATTCTTTTATCAGCTTGATTACTGAAAAAAAAAGCAAATTTGATCCGTAGGTTCATGCCATGCAAGCTTTTTATTGAATGATTACATGTCTATATATTTTAGAGGCACATAGTATGCAACTACACGGAGCAGCTATACCAAATTTGAATGTAATTCATATATTTTTTACATCATAAATGAGCACCAGATTAAAAGATAAACATATTACTTGCAAAGTTTAAAATTGCCAGGTTGAACACAAAAAATTCTGTAACTAATAGAAACGATACACCTACGGGATAAGAAAAATATTCTACGAGGTTCAGCGGTACTAGCCCTACTCGACTGCTAAGTCCAAACTGGACTTCGTAACGACTAGGAAAAATATAAATAAATACAGTTTGCTGCTATTGTGCAGCCGACTGTTTTTCCCCCACATGCCAAAAATTAAAAAGTCTTTACTTCTGTTGAAGCACAAATTATTTCAGATCCACTTAAAAGTTCACCCCTTCCCATGTTTACTGATTCTGCGGTACGCTGATGGCTACTACGCATTTAGCTGTGCAACTCGTGTAATTAAAGGTACTTATGGTTTACCCTGACGTAATGCTACTCGTTAAAGGTGCATGGAATTCATCTCCGCCTTACATATGCGGCCAAGTAAACATAATCTGTATAATTTCCCATGTATGTTTCGGAAGCCTTAGTTTTAGAGCAAATACGAAATATACTTTAACAAGTGTGGTCGATTAGAAATTCAGTACCATACCTGTTAGCAGTACTCTCTGGTTTTTTTTTTGTTAAAGGTAATCGTCGGTAGGAAGGTTGGTACTAATGTCGGGGTATAGAGATATTTTAGAGTAAACGCATTTTTGACAATGTGAGTATGCCAGACCAAAATAAACTGAGATATTAGGGTAAATGACTGATGGTTTAACAGACTCTTAAATTTATAGGCGACACCACACATAGGCTGCATAATAGGGACGACACAATGGTCTAACAACTAGGAACCGACCATTTCCCGAGTGAATGTATTTGTGCTTTCTGATGACCTTTACCACCTTAGAAAAATGACCTACATAATATTTACAACTGTGACGACATTGTCAAAATCCTGTATTAAGTTTTTTAGAAAGTCAAGCATAAAACTCTGGAAGTCTCTTTAAGAAAGATAAAGTTCCGATTCGTTTGTGTCCTATCGTAAATAAATTCATGTCCTTAGCACTGTATTGTTCAACCTCACATGGCATAGCTGGAGCGGTTTGTGCGACACTGAGTAATAAATGATATCATAAATGTCTAAAATTCCAAGTGTTTCAAAGTTTGACAAAAGACTGCCATGCTGTTTTGTCACATGGACTCCGCTATTCAGATTGTTTGCCCCATTTTTGTTCATGCACATTGCACCCTAAGGAAACACTCCTCTGGCATCCAAATGTAAACGTCTCCTGAGGAGAATTTCAGAGGGACAGTCACCTCTTCCGTCCGTCCGTCCGTCTGTCCATCCATGAATTTTATTGTTCAGCTTTTTAAGGAATTTAACATAAGTCTCCAGTACGGATTTTACATAAATGATCATTGGGATCTTTTGTATGAAGACTTGGAGATTTCTTTTGTTACATTTATAATGGTGCAAAAATGTCTGTCTTGTGTGATACATCGAGTTAAACAGCGAGTTTAATTAGTAGGCGTATGGTCAACCTAATCAATACAACATTGGGCCTCAGGTTAGACAGAGATAAGGTAGCCAAGTTTGGCTGCTGTTCCTTGACCATGATAGTTTTGTGCGTAAAGCAGATAAACTGCAAAATCTGTAGATTGTTCAAAGAATTGTACATACATTGGGTGACTTCAGGTCAGACTTACACGTAGGCTTACATGTATCTTCTTATCTCTGTCGTGTACGCATACCGGAAAGTGGAAAATGTACTGTAGGTATTTGTCATGATAATTTATGCAATTGCAATTGTGGAGTCTTCCTCGGTTGTGAGGACCACGGAACTCAGTAAGTATCTCTGCATGAGCATTGTGAATGCCTATAAAAATGGAAATTAATTTTGGATTTTTGCCCAGCCCAATGTGTATCATAACACGGTTTAATCCATCCTTGGAAAGATGGGAAAGACTGTGAAGTCATTTCCAAACTCTTCAGAGTACCAATTTCAACTGTACCGTGCATTCTCAAGAAGTACAAGAAGTTCAGTACTGTTTAAAACATCGGCAAGTGTGGACAGAAGCCGAAGGTGTCTCCTCGTCTGGTTAGGAAAGTGTGCGTTGTTGAAAATGGGCGTCGTCCAAGAAAGACCCCCCCGTCACTTGTGGGCATCAAAAAGCTCGACTTGCATTGAGTCAGAGGCACCCGGACAAGGATCAAAGTTTCTGGTCATCAGTTATATGGTCAGACGAGATGAAATGGTGCTGTTTGGCCACAGGGCCGCTGTTTCCTTTGTTCTGCGCAAGAAATGTGAAATTCGACCCCTGAGACGACCAATAAAAATCGGCCTTATAGCGACCGAGCACAGGTTCCTGGTACAAATGGCGGTAACTTAATAGAACAATTACGTCGGGGGACCCGGGGGCGCACACTTTTTTTTTAAGGGGGTGCCAAAAGACAGTAAGCTGCAGCGAAATATAGGTGCATGGATTTCAAAGGGGGGGACTTGGGTATTCGCTGAGGGGAGGGCACATTTCGTCACTGAAGTCTAAAGGCTGGGACTTTTCAGTTCCCCGACCACGAATTTTAAAACTGTTCTGCCTCTGTCGACATTAATTTAACAGTAAATTCTTCCCACAAATCGAATTATTTTCACAGATGGGAAAATCAGCGATGGTCACCTCCCCCGTGGAGACAGTATTTTCTAATTACGTTGTCTAATCAAACGTGACTCAGTTGTGAACTCGCTCTCTTACTGCTGCATCTAAAGTGCATGCATTTGATACATTGATGTGCATAATATTTCCCCCATGAGACGACCAATTATTAAAGTAAAGATCCGTTCTTAAGCCGACCAACAAAAATCAGTCTTACGCCGACCAAACAGAGATTTATGGTGAACCAGTCAGATGGGTCTACTGCTGGAGTGTAAAATGCTGCCAGCAAATCTAATCGATTTTGCATACGCTCTTTCTGCACGGATACACTCTTATTACATAATTATTGTGACGCCGCACCCCTCTGACGAAGGCAAGGGCGCCCTCCTCCTCGAGGTGCGGTGCGTCGGACGGCACGCTGGAGAGTCCCTGAGCGGCTAGGGACGAGTCCGTTGGAACCGAAGTATACCGTCCCCCAAGAAAGTTGGTCTTCGTCGAGATGATGGCTAATCTGATTGGTCGAAACTTAATGACGTAACCCAGACAGACGTGACTTGAAATAAACTTTGCCTGGACACCTGAATTATATACAACAAGTAACAAGCGGCTGGTTTATTCATCAACACACTCAACCAATACACCAGTAGAGGGCGCTATTGACGGGAGACTGTGTGATTATACGTGACTGGACTTCGCCCAGAGCAGTGAACACCACAATTAATTGTGGGCATCCAGTGCCGAATCAGGGACTTTAGCAAGTCTATGGAGCTTAATGTCAAGGCTACGCTACGCGCAACTCACGTCACGAGATAGCAATCCGCCCTTGCATCGACCGCAAGCTCCTATCAGGAACTATACCGCACCACCAATCAGCCCCTCAACCTACCGAGCCCCTCAACAGCACACGCACCACTCGGACTTAGGCACAGTCACATTAGGCTTGGTGACTAGTGCGCAGGATTCTCGACCCTTACCTCAGAATCAGCCCTTGATCAGGACGACTAGGCCTAGCCTACGCGCGCCTTTTACAGCTTTTGCGCTGCTCTGACCACGCCCGCGCACGCGCTCACGTAACCAAGCTGTGACTTCCGTTGCCCTATCGCACAACGCACAAGGCGGAGCCTATGCGCCGCGCTTGCTTAACACACAGTTATGCGCGCCTAACATCTGCCTCTGTTACTGGGCAGGGCGCCATCTATAACTCTGCACCGTGCCTAGTGACTAGCGCCCTCTGTCACGTCACATTATTGTCTCAATCTGAATCAAAAATCAGACAGCACCGCCAAGAGCCGCAAGTTGGGGAACTCCGCAAACACACGCAATATCAAAAATGGACGGGCGCCATTCGAGCAATCAAGACACCAACAACTGCACAGAGTGCATGGTAGAACTTGCTGCACGTTGTACATGTACATGTACGTAGAAGGGAGGCACACACACGTACTTGATGTCAGCAAGCCTTGGGCTATGACGGTTGAACTCGATAGCGCAGACTCAATCGAGCATAAAATATGCCACGCGCTGATTTCCATTGCGCCCTCTCGTGACTTCATTTCACCAATCGACAGCTCGTTTTACCGTCTTGGTAATCTCCTACAAATTTTTTTTTTCTTTAGTTTTCCTCCAGATATCCGGAAGAGCCAGTCGGTGCCCAGAAAATTCCAGTTGAACCTGTATGTGATGAATATGGATCAATGACCTGCATCGCGTGACCTATTACGCGTAAAATGTACGTGTACAATCAACACTAGAGACGATCGCTGAACGTTCTACTGAAGTTCCAGCTCTGTCACCTTTGATAATGGCCACGGACGATGCATTGGAATAAGGACCAAAGAAATAAGCCTGTAAAAGTCTTCCCATAACAAAACTGAAGAAATTACAAGCTGACGCTATTCATGCAAACCTGCTCCAATACTCTCACGGTTTGTTTTGAGTCCTCTTTCGCATCCTAGGGTCAATTGTGAATATTCATATTAACCACTATTTTGCTTACTAAGACCACGCCTCAGTTGTAGGAGATTCCCAGGACGGTAGAACGAGCCGTCAATTGGTGAAATGAAGTCACGAGAGGCCACCATAGAAATTGGCGCCCGCGGCATATGCTCGATCGGGTCCGCTATCGAGTTCTGCCGTCTTGGCCCAAGACTAGTTGTCAGCTAGCATGTCGTCACTGTCTCGTCATTTTACTCACAAAATCGGCAGAACAAATGTCTTGACCTATGGTATTTTTGCTTTTCTGAAAAAAACAGAAAGGTCTGACCGTCTGACGATTTTTATCACTATTTAAGCTCAAACGGAGGCAGTTTTTTGAATGAAAGAGATGGGATTATAAATTTGGGGAAGCATGACAAAGGACAACCCCATTCACTGGTTTATCCAAAGTGTTTCAACTGAGCTCGGATGCCCATTTTCAAGATAATGGTGTTCAGTCATGCATGACAGGAGAGATACCATCAAGGTATCATTAGAAAGAATACTGCTTCTACTTTTCGGAGATCCTTATACATGTATTATAACAAAGCATCATTTTAATCTGTCTTTTACATGCATGTACCAATATAAAGTTGATTGACCTACAGAAATTGTCAATAATTAATATCGGGTGTACGTTTTGACGTTTCAATGTGTTGACATTTGAGATTATGATAGTGCATGACTATTATAATGCAATGTGTCTTTTCCAAACGCCGGACAGACACTCGCTCCCTTTATGGCTGACACTGAACGGTGAGACAGGCGTTCTAAAAAGGGTGTATTTGTGCGTTTAATTTCCCATGAATGCCATAGTTGTCGTACTTTTGTGGTTAAGAGCGTGTATTCACCCTCTGTACAACTGCTGATGAGCTGTACAGCCAATTGGACGTCACATAATTGAGATATTTTGTGCCCAAATCCTGCCTAAATTCTAGCGATCACATGTTCATTTGTGTGTGCGATCCACTTGTCCACTGCCACTGGTGTGAAGCGAGGGCGGTTCGGATCGGCGCTCGGGGAATTTATTAGGCTCGGGAATTTATTAGGTTATAGTATAGAGGATTTTATTATCAGGGATTTTACTTACTACAGGAATGTACTATTCCGTCCAGGATTTTATTATAGAGGAACCCATTACAGGGAACAGTTGGGACTTGCTCTGTCAAGTCTGTGTACAACTTTCTACATTTATAGTGTGATTTGGGTGAATAAGACTTGATTATAATTTCTGTTGATATAATCGAAGTGTGGTTGACTAATCATTTCTTGCGTCAGCTGTTTCCCTTTTGAACATCCGGTACTAATAACACTGGCGGACTCACCACAACAAGGTGTAATACCACACCACCCTGTCCTGATCTGTGAAATTCATTGAGCAATGTCTTTCCTAGCTGTTGTTGTGAAAGGATTTACGATTTTAAATGTTAAAATTAAGCACTGATCACTACGGTGGCCGTTCTTTGCCGTCCCATTTTTCAACAATATTTTAAAATTTACTGCTTAATTAATTTTTTTCCTCTGTGATCGCTCACTGGTTTAACTTGGCCATACTTTTCCCGCTTTTTATGTTCCCTGATTTACTCATTTGTAATACTGATCAATCTTGATTCTAAAAGAAAGTTAATATTGTTCTAAAATACACTTTAATGTACGTTTAAAATTAAAGTGAACTTTGAGTCTATGATTGCCACAGTATCCCACAGGGGGGTGACGGATAAATGTACGAAGAGCACGCAATCAGGGCGAGGGGTAGCAGCAATTCTATTCACAGGACTAGATAGTACATACCGGAGCTATCATCGGTATCATGGCGGAACTGAAGGATACGATCTCAGGTCCTAGTGCTGACGGTTGTTACTTTCGAAACGACTCTTGGAAAGAGGATAGTGACCTGAAGGAAGATTTAGACCAGTATGTCAAACAAATACTTAAAACGAATCTGAATGTTTCATTTGGTCGTGCCACGTGAAGGGATTTACAGAACTGTCCACATAAACGCCAACACCTTACGCCAAGAGTTGCGTATCCTTCAAAATCGCCCCCGGGGCGATTCTGATAGCCGAACACGATTTTTGTGTCCGTGAAAGTGAATCGCATGATGACTGCATCGTGTACGCAACGCACTATAAATACGTTTATATGGAAAGGTGTGTTAAGTGTTAATGCTGTTTCTGCTAATATTTAGGATATTTTGCTGGCGTAAAGCAATAAATCATTGTTTTTTTAAGTCCTTGGCAATAGACCAGTTTATTTTTCCCGGAGATGTTTTCAGTGAGCAGTCTCTGGTTTCAATCCTAAATACAACATTTTCAAAATTAAAAGTGCTTTCTTGTAATGGTAGTGTTTTTTTGTAGTCACAGCAGAGGCATCCTCGGGAAAAACATTGGAAAAAAATCTTTCAAAAGGTGCCTTTGTCACTGAGCAACAAAACTGATTTTAGATACGAAGTACATTCTTATGACTTTTACATCATGGCCCTTGAACTGTTAATATGCGATCACGTAGAAGTAGATCTGTGGTGAGGGGCACGCAGCAGTCCTTCATATTTCATTTTTTTGGTTTTGTTTTAGATCTCCTTTTTCTTGGTTTTTCCAACTGCTTATCTAATACATTTGTTGCTGGTTGTTTGCACTAAAATATGCCCCATTTAAATTTTACTGCCCATTTAGTGATACTTGTGTTGCGATGTAACTGTGGAGTTAAAGGGGCGGGGTCCGTTCCCTAATTAAAGGAGGAGGCTGGGAGACCCATAATACGTGCTTCCGATTCTGAATAAACGTTTTCCTGATTATATTGACATACAAAGTACAGACACAATATATCTATTGACCGACAACAGCAGGCGCAAGACAGTAATTTCAGGAACGGATTCCGTTTTGGAAAGCCCTCACAAACTTCTATAACTCACATCTACGGGCCATTTATTGTTGATGAACGACCGTTTTAAAAGTTAAAAAAGAATGTGATTCGAGAAGTATTTTAGAATTTATCTGAAAGGTACCAAGGACCCTTTCAAAAACGTTGCCAAAATAAGCATATAATCTTAAAATAAAACAGGAAGTTGAACCTATGAGTGAAGACTAGTATTTAAATCCTGAAACAAATAATATAAGGAAACTGACAAGGTGCTTATAAATGATGATAAAGGTGCACAAAGATATTGACTGGAGCGAGATTTGAACCTGCAGCTTCCGGAATACAGGCTTCTGGCTAGCGCCCCCGAACAAAGATATTAGTAAACGGAAACAGCCACCAACATAGGGCTGGATAGCTCAGTCGGTAGAGCACCGTTACAGTATTCCACCTAGTCAGTTTCCCCGTATAATTTGTTTCATAGTTTATGTTCAAAAAGCCGAATCCTCTCCGAGAAATTCCTGTTCACCACTTCCCAGGTTGTCCAGTGTTATTTGGGCGTGATCCCTGGCTACATGGTGTTTCAGGTCTAATGGCTTCTGGCTAGCGCCTCCCCCCCACAAAGATATATATATATTGACAAATGGGAAGAGCCACCAACACAGGGCTGGATAGCTCGCACCATTAACAAATACCAAAAGAAGCACAGCACGTTCATTGTGCACTGTGTTTCTTTTGTTAGATGTTCGCAGTGTCGTTAGAGCACCGATAAGGTATTCCGGAGGCCGCAGGTTCAAATCCCGCTGCATTCAATCTCTTTGTTCACCTTTATAGTGTTTGTTTACTATAAAACGTCCACCTTAAAATCAAATTAATCCCGCGTATTTATTGAAAGGTTCTGAAGGTGTGCAACCGATTCAGACAACCGTAGACTTTGTTCATAACTTTGACTATGGTAACGACCATAAACACAACTGCGCAGCAATACGATAAAATCTTCACAGTACTTTGTATAGTCATGGTCCATGCTTTTTCATTCGAAACCTCCGACATTGCTGCTTAGAAATCGCTCCATTGATTGTGTGCATGATATTTAACGACTTCCGCCTAGAAAATTCTATCATGAAAACATACGATACCCACGCGTGGATTTCGATAGGCACTGTCGGCCTCCATTTAAGATCTGTGGACGTTGGGGAATCACCAAAAAGTGGCCAGCAATTATTGTTTAGTGACATACTGACCACTAGCTGGTATATCCTGATCTAGTTTATTTTGGGACTGTACGGAGTTGAATGGGAGGAAATCATCATGACCCGGTCAGGTTGCAGGAAAATCAGGCAAAATGATTTCACAGGCTGGGCAATTCCCCGGAGCACGCAACATGGACACCCGTGGCGATTTGGCAGTGAACCCGAACGAGTGTCCACACTGCTGGATTCCTCTTTGAAAGTGATGCATGTAACTATAATGCTCAAAGACTGTTTGCGAGAGTAAAGGTAAGAAAAAGACTTTTAACACACCATGGACTGAACTCCTCTGGTCTTTTTGTTTTATTTTTCACTTTTTAGTTACTGGTTTTTGTTTGATGTTTTCAGAACGACAAAAACCCCACTCTACCTTCTTGATATGTCGCGACTACCCTTGAGTGACCGCGTGCGACTGTGGAAGAAAAACATAGTGCCTCGCAATTCGATCATAAAAGATCAAACCAGGTCGGCATGGTCCAAGTGTTTTAACTCTGGATTTCCATGGTTAAATTTCCCTATCAGGAGAAAGTTGGCATTGTGAAATCTCCAGACTTTGGAAAGCGGCCTTTTAATACAAAACTGAGCGACAAAAGTGACACGACTTGTCGATGAAGATGTCAAGGTGCACCAGCGAGGCCAGCTGAAGCTAGCTTATCATACCTAAGTCGAGAATAAACTTCTCCGACATTTTGTGGACATTTTGAAAGGCAGACATTGAGAGCAGGAATACGGACTTGGACACGGGATATTGCCTCTCAATTTGGGAGTTCCGCTTACTAGGAGGTTACTTCGGTCATTTGAAGCAGAAGCAGGGAATCCCAGAAAGGCCAAAAACTTTGCAAGAAGAGGAAACCTAGCCATAGAAAATGGCATGCATCAGTCTGACGTGCAGTCTCATGCTTGGACTGTCGTTGTTCGTAAGAGGTAAGGACATATCATAAACGGGACCTAGACGAGGCCTGGTCGTATATTTTGACATGATTTTTAATCTCTCTGAGTTTGTCTCCAGAAAGATGACTTTTATTTTTTCAAAGTAATCCTTAAATGAAGGAAAAAGGTAACAACTGTGCCCTAGATGTTGAGCAAGTAGTTTTATGAGGTGAAAATTATTATACATACATAAAGTATATACACAGACACAATAAATGCTTCGTCATTTTGACATTTCTTTTAATGCTAACCATGCATAACATCACAATGAGGGTTTTATCAATTATCTTCCACTGGAATTATCATGACAACAACTTTGAGTTTGTTTATATTTAGACCATTTGCTTTTGCTTGCGTGAAGGAACAGCTCTTTAATTAGCAGTGGTAATTATTCAGCATTCAAACATACACTCATAGCTCTCACGTACTGCATAATGTTAATGTTTTATTTTAAATGTGCTATAGTTTGCGGTAAATGCGTCAATCAGGATATCATGAAATTGTCTGCTTGTCAAAAGGACCGAATTCTTTGAAACCACGGTTTAACACAGACAACTGTGCTGCTAAGTTTTTCCCACTTTTATTTGTGTTGCCAATTATATGAGGTAGTTTCCCATTGGTCGTTGTCAATTGACATTGTCATCACACATCCTCTGCATAAATTGCCTAATGTCGGTTCCAACTTAACATGAGGATATACACAGGGTAAGCTGTGCATGCAGAGAAAACGCCTTATACAGAAGGTCAATGCAACGGACCACGTGCTCTGGGTTTGTAGATGCACAAGAGGAGACACGAAAACCTAAACCATGACAAAAGAGAGATACAGTAGAATGTATGCAGGTGTTGGCCATTCTGAAATAAAACGAGCTTTTCATTTGGGGAAACCGGATGTGGAGATATCAGCAATAAAATAATAGGTTATTACAAATTAATGCCAGTGTACGACAAGAATAATTTAAAACTCATAACCCAAGTAAACCTAAATGATTTCAGCAACATAACACCCTCTGACAGTTAGGCTTGTACCTCATACAGTCTGGCATCCCCCATACAAATTACATTAAATATGAAAGATTCCGGGAACAAGATCAAACATTGGCTTCTCTGTGAGTAAGGTCCGTTTACATTTTGCTTGGATTTTGTGAATTGATCCTCAAAGGATGGCGCTATCTGTGTGACCATCGGTGGATGATGTCCAGTGAGTATTGTCCAAACGGGCCTCGTTGGACTTCCGTTTCTTTAAAAGCAGAATTGATACATAGCGTAGCCGGGGGTGGGGACTGCCACAGGGAAACTATTGGCCCCTCTCCTCCTTAGAAGAGCCTAGCTACGATACTGAGTTTGCTAGCATAGGTCACCAATGGGGGATTTCCACAGTTCGAGGCGTGTTATCAAAATACGCAAGCATTAAAAAAACCTGCTCGCCTCCACAGCAACAATTTCCGCATTCCCATGGCTATTTCTGTTAGCAAGTCATGAGTGCCTGCACACAAAACATTTCCTGTCCCCGACGTGACCGAACGCAGTCCATAATACATGAAACCAGTTTGGGGAAACAATAGTTTGAATTTTGAAGCCCTGGGCCTTGCCAGGCCCCTGGATATCAACAGCGTCGATTCTCGTGTTTCACGTCTTCTTGGCCCCATTTGCTGGCGGGATAGGTTTCTGAGGTTTTTTGGAAAATTTTTTAGCTGTATTGGTATTCTTGCCGAAACAGCTCTTGTTTTCGTTAAAGTTGTTTCCCCCCCGCTTTTTTCCCTTTTCAGATTATTTCTTCAGCCAATCGACTTTGGTATCATAATAAATCCGATCGACTTGAAACTTGGCACAATGCTAAAACATTATCCAAGAACGACGGTTCTAGAAGAAATTTTGGCAATTGACTTTTTATATTATTGATTTTTTAATATTTAATTTTTGTCCCGTAGACTTTGTACACAGATTCGAGGCACCAAATTTCGTCACTTAGCAATCTCAGATCTTCATCAAAGTTACAATAAAAACTACCCTAAGGCGAAGAAGATACCAAAATAATGACGGCATGGTGACGTCATCACGTGATTTATTTTGAATTTTCACTATTTAATTTTCTCCGTAGGTTGTGTACACGTTTTTTCTACTACGCAATATTATCGATCTTAGTGAGAGTCGTCCTGAACTTCGGCTGAGGATTAATATGAAAACGAAAGAGAAATCCTTGTTTTCGTTTTTGTTTGGTTACTAAAATACCCAAGAGTTCAAATATTAAATAATATTTCATAATTTCTTTCAATATAAACGCAAATTACGTGACATGACTTTAAAGCTGAAGTTTTCTCCATAGGTTTTGTGCACGTTTTTCTGAAGTGAAAGACTGGTGCATTCATACATCTGAGTGACTTTGTATTGCGAGCATACATAGTCCATCAACCTGTGGGGCTGCCAAACTAAACTCGTCATTGTGACATCGTCAGGGGTCACGTGATACGAGATTAAATGCGTCTTCAAAACCTACGGAAAAAAGACTTCGTTGTTTTTACTTCGCAATTTTATACATCTTATCGATGGTTCGCCTGGGGATTACTTTGAGAATTGCAGACAAATCAGAGGAAACTTTCCCTTACAAAAGTGATAAAGCTGAAAAAAGAAAAACTCCGAAACAGCTCTGTGTTTGTCCACAAACACATCTCGTTTCTGGTTGTTTCTTCTCCCCTTTAAAGCACTGTTCTTTTATAATTGAAGCAATGGTGGTCCTGCACACATTTTTGCCTCCTTCGACTTCGAGTTAGAATAAGTTGACCTGATTCTCAATAGTGTAACGAGGTCAGAGCAATATTAGGGAGTCTGGGAACAAGCAAACCGCAAAGGGAGATACGATTCCTAATCAAAAGGGAGAACTAAACTCACAAGATCAGGAATGGGATGGATCAATGGGATGGAAATAAGAGACACTGGCGTGGAAAGTGGAATAAAGGCTACATATTTGTATTCGCTGTTAATTTATTGACTCAAAACAACTAACATAGTTTTATCATACGCGGCTGGGTTGGAGGTGGGACAGGCAGTTTCCCCGGCCCCTCACTCCGGGTTATCATGCTCCATGCAGCATTTGAAGCACGACATGAGACGGAGAGAACCCCCTGCCTTTGTGTTGGCCATTGTTTGATCGGAATCTCAGGAATTCTTGACAGACTTCTAGGGGGACGTGTTAAGTAGCAATAGTCTAGAGTGTGTTTCAGGATTGGACAGGTAAGGGGGGTACCCCTCCGTCCCATACCTTGCCTGGTATACCATGCAAGGTTAAAACTTCCGTCAAACATTCTTAAAAAATTTTAATCATCTTATGCGCAAACACGGTCATTGAGACAAATTACGGATCGACTCTACTTTTCAAGTTCAAAAAATAAACATTTCATCAAATTTACGCAATACTGATTTATACACATACAGCCTGAGCACCATCTTAACCTACCTATTGTTCTCGAATCTGTGAAAAACACACTCAACGCATTTGTATTGTTTATTACAGCAAGCCTGGGTTTTGACTGCACATTTGAACATGGCATGTGTGGTTGGGAGCAATCTTGGGACGATTCAGGCTCCTGGATACGACAGTCTGGGAGCAGCTCATGGGATTCCACTGGTATCCTGTCGGACAAAACTCCTGGCTGTGAGTATTCAAGAATTAGTCCAATGCGATGCCGCTGGAAGTGGGCAACCGAGGGTTACATTGTTTTGGGACTTATCCATAGTTACGATTTCTCTCCCTGAATAAATACTTATTTTCAAACAGAGAGTGGTGATTTTTTCTCTGAGTTTGAAGTAGCAGCTTTGGGTTACGAAACGAATCCCACACCCCATGCTTAGATATCATCATGTTTTGGCAGGCATGGTTAAATTCTACCACTCTTTATGGGGAAGTTGTTTTGGAATTTTAAGAACTTACAGTCATTATTTATTAGTGCGAAATAAATCGTAAAGAAAGTGAACAATAAAGCGAAATAGCTCCAAAGCCTACGTTTAGTGTGAAACTAAAAATACCCTCAAATAAAATTTGGAAAATTAAAATATACCAATTAACTTCGGTAAATTACTAATATTTCAGATGGTTAAAACGTCTATGCAATAAAATTAAAATGTACAGTGTAGCTCCCACTCATCTGAATTTTAGGAAAAATATTTGACGGCTGTGTTTGGTTACTAGCGTTAGTCTTTAAAAAACAACAAAAGATTCTTCCATGATTTTCCTAACAAATGGGGACCTGTTGCTATATGGTGGCATTTCATATACAGAAGATTATTGTTTATTGTAAGAATATTATTTTTTTGCTCAAACTATGAACCCTTTGCTCACTTTACAACATTGATTTGAGAAAGCTACTACTCCCATCAAATTAAATAAGAAAACATCCCAAAGGAGAATATTTCAAAAGTCACATATCCAAATCGTGGCAAATTTTGGTGCTGCAAATAATTGCAATATTCTGGTGTTTTCCTTGCACGGCACCACACGCTTGCGTAATATATAAAGTGTGTCTAATTTGTGTTAGTAATAAGACAATAAACGTTCTCCTACATACCCTTTGAAATGGCGAAACGAAACCCTAAGATATTCTTACATTGTGCTTAAAGTTGTATTTTCAAGAATATCCTTTTGAAAATCACATTGCATTGACCCTTCAACCTCTTCAATTTGAATATAATATACAGAAAAAAAGATACCATCCATTTCCGATAAAACTAAACTGGATGTAGTTCAACTCAAAAAGAGTTCAAGCTGTGAGTTTCGTACAAGTTCACTAAATGCAGTTCACTGGTCTTTTGCTCCTTTTGGGGATGTTTGCGAATACCTACGCTGCAGTGTTATTTTTCCGTCTACAGCATCGACCAACTATTACTGCTACTCCTACGGAGGATCATACTCGTCTTCCAACGCGGTATTACTGAGTCCCATCGTCGAAGCCACAGATGTACGGCAATTTAGATGGCGGTTTAGCTTTTGGTACAACATGCACGGCAGCGATATAGGTGCGTATTGGGTAGCTAAAATACGGCTGGAGAAACATAATCAACTATGATGACAATCATTCGCAGGCACCTGTAACTATTTTTCCCTAGCGGGTGCTTATTTTTGGTCCGTCATTACCTGGAAATTCAGACACAGCCTAAAAAAGGTTTTGTCAGTTATTGATCTGTGCAAGTAAAAAAAAAATCTTGTTTGAATGTTTAAAATCACATTCAGGTCGACTGAATGTGTACAAGACACCAGTTAACGGTCGACTGAGTGAGGGACGGGTGATCTTCAGCCGGCGTGGGCAACAAACGTCAAGTAGTGAGTGGCTTGAAGGGGAGATCTACATCACCGATGTAGCCTCCAGGTTTAGGATAGCCTTTGAGGCTACCAGGCAATCTTCATACTGGTATAGACGGGGACTCATTGCCATCGACGATGTGACAATCACAGGTACGTCTGCTTTTATGGAAAGAATTAACTGTAGTGTGGTGAAGATCATTACAAGGAAAACGAAATCTGATATTTGATAGGTGTGAAGGTGCGGAATGTGATGAACTGACTTTGAACACATGAAATTACTAACATCGCATTTTCTGTTTCACAAGAAAGATTGTACTCTTGTTCTACGTAAGGGGGCTCTGGTTTTAGTTGCTCGTTTGAAAACGGTCTTTGTGGCTGGGTGCAGTCAAGTGACGATAATGCAGACTGGACTCGTCATCGGGGTTCCACGCCAACTTCCTATACCGGTCCTGCATTTGACCATACCATAGGTGGTGAGTGTGATTATAGTTAGTGTCTAGGAAAATGAAAAAAAAACTCAAATGTTTTATCGTCATATTAGAAGTATCCTAACAAACGCATTCTGTTCTGAATGTTTATACTTTAAAGAATCTTTGTGTCACAACCACAAAGTACATAGAGCTAATGTGATTTACAAGTGCGCATTTTTGATGCTTTGTTTCATACATCACAGAGCTGCGTAGACCAGAAAGTTACAGCCACGAAGATATAGGGCACCAGGACCTTTTTCCTGAAGACAAAGTTGACTAAACTGGGGTGTAAATTGAAAAAATGATCCTGACGTTTGCATTCCTGTATAGCACACGCTTTTACCCGCTAGGGTCATTTGTGTGCATGCGCGCATGATTATAAAACTTACCAGTAAAATTGACCATTATCCCCTTTACACGTGGCGCTGTTTCTTAGCTGAATTTATGACAGCTTTACGGCGGTTAAAAACTGGATACCATAAAGCCATCCTTTCGGCACTGTGGGATGTCGCCTCCCCATCAGAGAGTCAACTAAATCAAAACATAACACCAAAGATGATATTTCCTGGTACATTATGTTGAGTTTTCTTACCTCTTGACCTTTGATACCTGTTCTCCCCCTTTTCACTTGGCAAGCATTAAAATGCTTCAATAAACATTAAAACATTTAGTGTCCCAAACATTAATTTGATTGCAACAAAGAAAGAAAACAGCTCAGACAGACATTTAAAAGGCCCCCTTTTAAAGTCCTTGGTTTGTTCTGAATTAGGGAGTCATCATGAGTCAAGTATCTTTAAAATACACCAGGGCATTCCTTACACAATAAAAGGCAGCATTGTACGTTTGCCAGTTACTGGCAGTTGCTTTATAGCAAGGCATGTTGCAATGTCCACCCAACAGCTCAAAAATGGATCGGATTTGTTTCAAGGTATACTGAAGTATCGTAAGAATAAAGACATGTTTGCATAACAGAGCCTATAGGAGTAAAGGTCGCGTAGCGGTGACCGTTAAGAGACCTCGTAAGAGGATTTGCATCAGGTTGCCTGTAATGTTTTGTAATTACTACCGGAAGCCACCTGAAGAAACATTCATGGCGGAAACCAAGTAAATTGAAGAAACGCCCTTTAGAGTTATGTAAAAAAAGAGATAATTTACGAACCTTTAACATCCATTATCGCTCCTAAGTGTCCTTGGTCGTATTCGCTTGTTTGGTCATTTTTTTGGTTGGAGAACGAGAATGTATTAATGGGTTATGAAGATTAACCCACTTGAAGCAGTTGGTTTCTCTAATATTAAGCCTAGATTGCATGTACCGATCAAAGTAGAGAGGGACAGTCAGCATTGCCAAACACTTCCTGACAGTAACCAGTCAGATGGAGACGCTTTATCACCACTCTTGAATTTTGGGCGCAGAAAGCCGGGAAAGTCGGATGTAGTACGCATGTGTATTAATAATTAAAACATTATTGAATGGTTTAACTTCATTCAGACCAGGCTTTTCAGGAGTATGTGTTTGTTATATTATGCTTGAAATCTGCATATATTATTACCATACGTTGTATGTCCATTATGTTTTCCATTCCTTTTATGTTTTCTAAGTTTATTTTGTCTCATGTATTCTATTATTCTGGCATCAGTAATGGACTAGCTGTTTTGCTGCAGGTGGACCACTGCCAGACCTGACTGACCCTCACTGGCTGCGTTCTGGCCTACAAGAAATCTTGCCAAGTCCGAATTTATTAAAATATTACACAAAGTGGACTGACCAAAGAGTATTTAAGGATCTCAGACATAAACAATGCTCAACATTAGAGATATGAAGACCCTTCCAAACAGGTGTCTCCATGGTAGTAGTTCCCTACGTGAGAAGTTCATTTTAACCGGTTTAAGAGAAATAACAATGGATTCATTGCACGTCTTTATTTCAGATTACAGTGGCTCTTACTGCTACTTCCATGTTGCCGATTTACCTTCTCATCAGAATAACAACGCTGTGCTTTTGAGTCCTGTTATCAGCTATGACGCATTACAGCAACCTGTACAATGCTTCAGCTTTTGGTACAACATGTACGGCAGGGACATTGGTAGGTCAAACTTTCCAAGAAAAGGCTGAAGTGTCGGCAACATAACTTGTGAACAACTTGACGTGTGATGTATGATTTAAGGAGAGTCAATTTGATCAAGCTCTTTTCAACCACTGATGAGTTTTCAGTTGCCAAGTATCCAGGGCACGTTTTTGCATAGGTTAGTTATAGGGATTAACTACTGGTGGTGTCCTCGAAATTGCCGAAGCTCATTTTGGCTTTTTAAAAATTAAGCTGTTTTTCGTTGGACCTGACAGAGTTTTTAGAAAGTTAACAAAGATACGTGGCATCATAACATTTTAAAGCGTTGACAATGGGCCTTGAGGTAGGCCAAGAGTAGGGCCTAAGTTTCCTAGCAACGGAGGCCCCTTTGGTAGTAACTGTGTTTCGCTGGTTCGCGAACGACTATGAAGCGCAAACAATGCGTTCGCATCACTATGAACACGTCCGACCAACATTGCTCTTCATTGCTGAGGGGGTGCTCCTGCTCAGGGTAGAAAGTTTCTTACTATGGCAAAAAGAAAACAAGGACGGGTTTGAAATCATTGTCTACAGGGTGTCCCTGGAATGAGAATCCCAAAACCCGGGTAAAATATGACCAGGCTAAGCATTTAACGACTATGTAGGTTTTTCATAAACTAGGGGTAATAACCTTCTATTAACAACTTCAGATCCATATTGTAGTCATGCGTTACTGAGTCTTATGGTTTTGAAAATGGCATTAAAAACCAACATATTTTGGGACACTTCTGAAATCAGTTATAAAATTGCTAGCCACGCAAGTGAGTTTGCGTTGTCTATTAAATTTACGTGTAAGTGGATTGAGAAAGGGTAGTCTGAAAATTGAACTTGTGGGCCCTTTAACTATATAGCAAGTGAAGAGGGTTTTGGGTAGACATGTCAAGAGACAAGAAGTCCGGAATAGTCTCCTTGCTTAGATTTAGCCTCGTATGATGGTTAGGACGTTTGAAGAGATTCTCCACACAGAGACTATCTTATAAATATTCTTCTGAACCGATTCTGCGTAGCTGGATAGAGCTCTTGCTGGGTTGAAATTTGTTCACCGTCACTCAAACACTCGTTGCTTAGTCGTTGGCGGTTAGTTTAACTCCCTTACTCTATAGACTTCTACACATCAACTCAAGAAAGGCTGAATAAACTAACAAATATTAATTAATATTCACATCTCGACATAAGAAAGTACAGACTAAGTTTTTAGTTTGTACTTGACCCCCAAGACGGTTTTACAAACCATTTTGAGAAAACTGAAGCATGTCATGCACGGTCATAATTATAATCATACATAGGCCCTAATAGGTATCAAACAAAACCTTTATTACGTAAGCAGCTTGGTCAAACTTTAATTTTGTTTGTAGATTTCCATTTTGCATTTGCTAATACGTGGAAAATATGGTTAATTTATTTGCCGTGGCTCTGAAACAACGCTTGATAATTGCCTGACCCACAGAGACCAAAACAGCGATATAAGTTATTTAAGTTCCAGAGTAAATATTTGGCACCAAAATGTGATCACAATCTCTTGTTCGCATGCAAACTGTGCAGGTACTCTCAAGGTCCACAAGATACCCGCAAGTGGTGTGCTGAGTGATGGTCAGGTTATCTTTACGAGAAGTGGTCAGCAGAATGATGCCAGAACGTGGCTTGCAGCTGAGCTCTATATCGCCGATTTCACAAGCGACTTCCGCATTGCGTTTGAAGCGATTCATCGTAATAGTTACTACCGCAGCAGACGCGGGGATATCGCAATTGATGACGTTCAAGTTAAAGGTAGATATGCCCTTTGTCGATTCAAATCAGCTATTTCAATTATTCAGCACTAAAACAGCCTGGTTATTTTGGAACATTATCACAGCAAGGGGCAGGCGAGAACTGGGCCCTCAGTTCCAATATGGTGTCTCAACTGAATCAGATATTTTTTTAGTTAAGGGCATCAGAATCAACTCCCATCAACACCAATCCGCTCTCGTCAACACCAATTCACTCATGTCAACTCGTCAAAAAGGACCATTCCGGAGTTTTATCAACAAGATACAAGGAGTTGAAGGCCTTTCGCACGCCAGCCCGCAAGGCCTTCAAGGCCATTGATCAGTGATCAGTGGGTTAACTATATACAGTTTTTGTGCTGTGTGAGAACGGTTAGTGCTATTTTCACTGAATTGGTCTGAAAATGACTTGAAGGACTTGTTACAAATATTCCTGAAGGCCCAGCGCGTGAGAAATTAACTGCAACGACATAAGTGAGACAAATGTCGAGTGGCTGCCCTGGGCCTTTAGATTAAAATTAAGGCATCAGCATTAACCTTATTATAGAATGATAGGTCGTCAAATTCAAAAGCAGACAATTCCCTCTTGACTACCATTTAGAGAGAATGCATTCCAGTGAAGTTATTATCTTCTCCTTTTGATTAAAACTAAGGAAACGAATAGACATCTCTCGAATCTCCTTGGTTGAGATTGAACTCCTATTTACACTGGAATTATATGCTTCAACTCTCTCGAATTGTTAGGACTCTTTTGGCAACAAAGACAGCTGAAGCTGTAATTTTTTTCTGTGCAGAAACAAGGGAAAGCTATCGTTTCTACTTGGACGACGTTGTTTTTGGTGGGAAAACTCCAAACAAGGCGAATTTCGTACCAAAATTGGTTGATGTACATTATGGCATAGATGAGCTCCGAGCTGGACCAAGAGGACGCAATTTTCCCAACAACGGAGGCTGCTTTGGTGGAAACTGCATTTCGTCGCTTCACGAACGACCATGAAATGCACGCAGTACGATCGTGTCACTTCCGGCAAAATGAATACTCTCTACCACATGGCTCTTTTCAACCGATAAGGTGGTGCTTCAGCTCAAGGCGGATTGAAATGAGCATCTAGAACGCACAGTGCACACACCAAAAAGCTTCACTGCCGCTCCGGTTGATCCTGTGTTTTTTCACGCTCACGTATCGATGATTGCAATTTTCAGTTGGATGAGCGCTGAAGTTGCGCGTTAATTTCAGGTTCAATGGTAATTTGTTGTGGGCGTGGTATTAGCTGAAGTGACGTCACACTTACGAGCCGAATTTCTATAATGTATGGCCTTGCAAGTGTGCATCGTGAGCCGAGCTAGTCACATTGGCAGTGGAGGGGGTCATCAATGCTGGTAGCATCTCTAATGCAACAGTAGAAATAGCAACAGTAACGGGCCGTAAAGCGACAGCAATTGCCAAATCCGATTAAGGACCAGTAGTCATTCAGACGAATGGGGGGGGGTGGGCGTAGGAAGCAACATCACCAAAGAAAAGTAAACATTATCGTGTACCATAACAGTGACATGTTTAAATTGGATGTTTTTCATAACTTTTCTTATAACTGGCTCTCTCATCACTGTGCCATTAAAACAGCCATGGCAGCCACTGATGCATTGACCAACCTTGATAGGCCGGTCTCAAACAGTCGCATAGACGAGTCCAACCATTTGGGACTATAGTGTGCGTTCAGTTACAGTTAGTCGGACTATATGGTTAGCTATGGTCCTTGGTCGAATTTGCCCTACGTGTTCTCGCTAATGCCTTTTCCAAGATACGCTACAAAGGTTTTCAACACATTTTTTTAAAAACTTTCCAGCCCCTTGTGCTGATTGTGACTTCGAGAGAGATATGTGTGGATGGAGCCAGTCGACAGAGGACGATGCGGACTGGAATTGTCGACACCAGGGACAAACAGAATCGGGAGGCACTGGTCCAGAATTCGACAGGACCACAGGAAGTAAGCAGTGAATTGAAGGATGGGATGTTCGAAAAAAAGCGGACGCTCAGAAAAAATGGCCGACTACACCAAAACTTTTTTTTAGCACTGATTCCTGTTGGGTTTTCCCCTGAGGGAAGTAGCATACATTCACGTGTACAGGTGTGTACTTATATCACACAATTTTTCTGGATGCATAATGTCAACACTATGCGTAGACAAGGTATGGCCTTGCACGCATCCACCTAGTCAAAATGGGGGGGGGGATATATCTTAATCCACCATCTACGCCCAGGCATTCGGCATAGAGAACGTAAAGTCGTAGTTTGGATTATACTCGTGTGATTTTTCATTGCTGAAGTGATCTTTCTAGAAAGTGTAATCTTATGGCATTTCTTTATTACACTTTACAGATACCAATGGTCACTATTGCTACTTGGAGGCGAGTAGTCCTCTGAGTGCAGGAGATAATGCCGTGCTGCTCAGTGGCATATTCGAGTATGATCCCCAATATCCCGGTCTAACGTGGTATGCCAACTTCTGGTACAACATGCACGGAAGCACGATTGGTATGTCTAATATAAACTGGTAATTCGTGGGCACGATTTAACTTTGCTTTACTCCTTTATCGAAAGGTGCAAGGGGGACAGATGAGTTTACATGAATCTTTGAAAATATAAGGCTAGTGAAGGGAACTTTTAAAAAGCACGATTAAAGTCGTATTAATTCTCTATTAATTTTTAAGTAAGTTGTTTTGGCATTTGGCAATTTTATACTTAAGCAGCTCTGTGAAATTGGGCCATGCATTAACGCCATTTGCTTATTCTTGATGCTTTTACATTTTACCTCTGAGTAGGCCTAAATGCTTTTGCTGTTGTCGGTGCATCAGAACTGATATTCTTTCTCTTGCTGTATAAATGTTGTACTTCTATGTTTTGCCAAGGAGGCTAAGATACATGTACACAGTTTTGGGACTAAATATAATCTGCAACCTGACCTAAACAGACTGATTTGGGAATGCTATGGCATATTTCAATAAAAACAATCACCTGCAAATTTAAAACACTTTGACCGACAAGTTTTACTATTTACAAAGATTTAAAGTACTCGTAGTGAGGTGTACTCGTAGTTAGAAGTACTCGTACTCGGAGTTAGCAGTACTCTTACTTGAAAATCAGTTCTTGTATTCGGCTGGTAAAGTACTCACACTTTCAGGTACTCGGAAATTTAAGTACGCGGCAGTACTCTGTATTCCAAAACCGACTACCTGGCTACAAAACTGAGAATGCCATTTTAGTATTTCCACTCACTGTTTCATTTTCCTACATGTAAAAACGACTCATGTAGCATCAACGGTCGATAAGAGTGGAGTTTTGTCAAAGTAGAGGCCATCTTAATACAGTGGTAATAATGAGCATGCAATGATGAGAAAGACTGGGATTAGTTACGAAAGAAAGAAAGGAAAATTAGTAGGAAGAAACAATCAATATTTAATTTTTCCCCTTGTGAAAGTTGAAAGCACGTGATATATATTGAGCTCGTATCAATGTAACTCTGATGTCTTGACTTTTCAATATTGACAATATGTGCCAAATACCTTATTTTCAGTGGTCTTAAGCTCAATGCATTCTTCACTTTTAGGCACTCTTAACGTCTACCAGACACCGGTAAATGGAACCCTGGAAGTTGGGAATATTCTTTTCACGCGGACTGGTGAACAGACCAACGGAACAACATGGCTTCAAGCTGAGGTCAATATAACGGACATCACTGAGAGCTTCAGAGTAGCGATTGAAGCTGTACGAGGACGCGACTTTCAGGGAGACATTGCGATAGACGACATCACCTCAACCAGTATTGGTATGTGACTCTAGTGGCTTTCGTAAAGCTGGAAGGGAACAGACGAACAATTCTTTTTTCTTCACAAATAACAAGTTTTCTGAGTTGTCTTTCGCAGAATGATGAATGCTTTAAAGCTTGCCCTTTTTAAAATCGTAAACCTTTTCAGGTTCATAACCATCTTTAACTTAAAAATATATTCTTTTGTGAAGTTGTTTGAAAAGCATCAATAGCATTTGAATGTGACCGTATTATCCATCTTATGCCCACAAAGATAGGAGTATAGCGTTTTACCTGCCCACACAGTTTAATGGTTTTTGGCCTTGAGCTCATTGACAGTTCAAAAATAACAATTATTAGAATCATTGGAAAGCGTGAGGAAGATGGAGGATGTAGCTGTGACAGCATGGCCTGTAGAGTGTTTACTCTTTAAAAAGTCAAGAATAAAATTTCGGTTGCCAGTGTGTTTTCTAACTGACTCTTTTTGCCTAATTTATGTTATACAATTTAGTACTCCCAACAAGCATGAACTTGTCTGACACCAATGGATACTATCTGACCGGTGATACGTCTCACCTCGTAGCGGGGACCGACCATCAGTTTCAATGCGAAGTACCAAACATCGATCCGGGGGTATTGTTTGTTTGGACGTTGGAAGGTCAGGAGGTCACACAGGACACGACTACTCACACTAGGAAGGGAAATTTCTTGATCACCAGCACAAGCTTGGTCACTCTGTCCGTGAACTGGACAATGCATGGAGATCTTCTGAAGTGTCACGCGTCAAACCATGACCGTCACGGCAATTCTGGTGTAGAGGTTGCGGTTCACCTAGATGTCAAAGGCAAGTGTTGTAGTTCGGGTAACTGAATTGTTTGTATAAGCATCGGTGTTACCTCTCTAGGTTTGTCTTTAAAAATGCATGACATAAGACTAAACTATGAAGAAAATAGCCACATATATAGAAAAATTAACATTTTTGGTCTTGGCCACAAATATTAAGAAATCAAATCTTATTTGAAATACAGTAGCCAAAGCAGTACATTTTTTTGAATAGTAAGAACCTCATGCAAAGACTTGTGAACATCCGTTGCTTTTAGTTGTCAAAACCTAAAATTCTTGAAATATCTCGAGCATTTAACCAACACAATAATATTGCAAAGCATTTTATGACAAAAGTTCCCCCAGTTGCATCGTCTATGGCACTCTACGATTCTACGGGGACCAAGCTTGGACCGACTAAAGATGTCACCCATGGCATCCCGCGTACCTATTCGTGTGAAGTATTGGACACAAGACCGGCTCCCACCATCGAGTGGTACCTCAATAACACCTTACGGCACACCCAGAACCCAGACTCCGAAGCTGCAGACGGATTGGTCAACACAACGGGAACTTGGACATTTGCTTCCAATTGGACCAATCACAAAGAGGTTGTCAGGTGTCTTGCGAGAACTGCAGAATCAAGCGAGCCATATCCATCAGTTATGGTTATCCTTTCTGTCTTTGGTACGTACTTCTTTCCACCCATAAGCACTTTTAAAGTGACACCGTCAGGCTTTGAATCTTCGAAAGAATCTGCAAACCATTGCAAAGAAAGCTGGAATTGCCGTATCAACATTGCTTGGGCTTAATACGGCACCTAGTCTCCTTGGGTGGGTGTGGGAGGGGGCAACTTGCTCCCCTGCTAGATAGGCCTCTGGATAATCTTACACTTCGGCACTTTGTGCTTACACTTAATTACTAAGTCTTTATATCGTAAGTAGCGACCTACTGAAGTAGTCCAAAAGACTTTGAAACTCAGCCAGTAGAAATTTTATTGCATGTTATTGTAAACAAAGTAAAGTTTCGAGGTGTAAACTTTTGTCTTACAGCATATCCCACAAAAATCACCCTATCTGATCCGTCGGGCAGTTTCCCTCCAGTTGGAGGTAAAGCATTCCTAGTGGAAGGATGGGCGCACCAGTTTACTTGTGTCGTGCCAGACATCGATCCAGGGGCTTCCTTCACGTGGACCATCGGCGGTAGGCACATCACAGCAAACACCAACAATCACGTCACTGGTACCCATGGTTTGACCACTAGCACGAGTGTTGCTACCGTGGTACCAACGGAAGGTGATCACGGACTGATACTGCAATGCAAGGCCTCCAACACGGACGGTCACCCTGGCATTGCTACCAACGTAACGCTAGATGTTACGGGTAGGTAATACTGCGTGAGAACTGCTGTATTTGTAGTCATCAGTTTAGGAGTCACGTGGGCAGCAGACAGTCTGGTTTCCGATAAATATAGCTGAGTACATAGTTTTTGATGGCAATAATACGCACATTTAGGGGGCATGTTTCTCTTTTACATTATGTACTCTCGTATGGGAAAATACTTTTTGTGAGTCTTGAGACGAGTCGTCAAGGCTCCTAGCCGAGTTGAAATGTCTGACTTTACTTCCCCTTGAAAAAATAAACTCCTCCTGAGCCACGGTAATAGCGTTGATTGAAATCGGGTTTTACCAACCTGTTTGTGCCAAAACGATCGTCTGCCTGTAGCATGCACACACGTATGCTACAGGGAAACCAACACTGACAGCAACCACCCTGAAGGCTGTAAGATGCCGTCTATAAAAGGAGAGCACTCTTATGACTGTGCTTGCTGAAAGTTTTACTGGGGAGAATGTAACTACTCTGACTTAGGGCGTTTTATGAAAACCACAAAATACTGTCAGTTGTGCCGGTGAGCCTATACACTTAAATGCAGTTACCAGTAGAGAAGTTACCAAAAAGGGGGAAATTGCATCTACATTTTTAATCTCGCCTGTCTTATGTACTGAATTATACTTGCCTTCACAACCTGCCTAACAAAACGTTTAACGTATGAAAGTCTCGTTATCACAGCATTTCAGACTAAGTAATCTTTAGCCTTTCAGTAGAGAAAGACGCAATAAACTGTCCAAACATGGCGATAAGAACATCAAGTAACGGATTAGATGTGGCAACTGTTTAATTTCTCACAAGATAATCGTCGTGCGTTTTGAGGTGTTGGTAAAAGACACAAAGGCTTCTTTTTTATATGTTCCTTGTCTCCAGTGATGCATCTCTCTACGGAACAGACGCGTATCGAGCTTTTAAATAAGGGGGGGGATTCCAAAGTGAATGTGGCTTTGGACTCATTGAACATGATGTTGGGGAGAAAAAAATCAAAAGCCCCCCTCTGCTGGATACGCAGTCCCTTAAGAATGTACCCAAGATTATCTTATGATTAAAGTAATAAGTACTGTGTTTTTATTAGTGCCACCGAAGGTATCAGCCATGTCACTGCGGGATTCAAGTGGAACCATCTTAGGAGCAACTGCCGAGGTATACCAAGGGATACCATCAATCTTCGTTTGCCAGATGTTGATAAGACAAACAGCCGTGACGATTGAATGGTACCTAGATGACGTGCTACAACGAACCATCGTGCAACCACTTGCAGCGGGCGATGGATTCATGAACACCTCGGGCAACTGGTCCTTCACGCCGAATAGAACCAACGAAGGTCAAGAGGTCAAGTGTGTGGCGCGTACAGAAGAGTTGCGAGAGCCGTACCCCTCGATCATGGCTGTGATACACGTCAAAGGTATTAAGACAATTGGTTAAGCCCTAGATTATTCAACGTCATCATTTTGTCCTTGGTAACTACATAGTAAAGCAAAAAGGCATGCCTGATGTCAACATAGGGTGTATAAGTATACCAAGATAAAAATTACTCTCATGGCAAAAATACTTTTTTATGTGGGAAAGAAAAAACACATCCCCAGAAAGGTCAGAATATCCTTTTTGCAATGGTATACAGCTTGTGCTGGTATTGACACTGAAATCAGACTTGTGGCATCTTTGATAAACAAGGCTCAACCATACTAATGTGCAGATACCACATGTCTTTTGTTAACTGCCCCTAAGGCCAGTTATAGGGGACGCTTTAAGCCACTTCACACAGACGCAGAAACAGGCAACACGTGACCATCAATTGGACTATCAACGTTTATTTGTCCCAATCATGTCTGGGTGACTACCTGTTTATCGTCTGGTGACTGAAAAAAAATAAAGGAAAAATACAAACTGGATCGAATGAGCAAAGGTTTTATGTGCGTTGTCACAGTTTTAGGAAATATAACCTTAAACAACTATACAGCCATAATCAAGTTTACCAACAATTAAAGTACGGTATGTTCAACAACAGATTTGGAAATTTGTCGAGAAATACCACTTTTAATTAGAGAAGAACATTTATAAGGATGCTCACGTGATGTGACTGCTCTACGCCTCAAACTCTGACATTCGGGCTCTTTGCTGACTTTGCTGTCTGCAACTGTATCCAAATAGTTAAATTGTTTTGGCACTGACAGGGTTCTCTTTACAGGTTAATACTATGAGTGTCTCCAAGCAGAGATGTGATACATGTACATGTATTTATAAATGAGCTAAAAAGACACTGTACTAATCAAAATGGATTGAATAAGCCCCGTGGTCTAAGTATGGCGTCCCCCCAGTTTTGTGTAACGTGGCAGATTCCACGTGGCAAGGTTAAAAATTTCAACGTGTAGGCCTATAACTACAAAAACACTACTCTATTTAGAACAGAAAATATAGCAAATACAACTGTAAGCTCACCAGTCAGCTACGACACCTGACCGCGATAGTTTCTTCTGGCACTCGGGCCCCAATAGGGACCTGAGATCTGGGTCAAGATTTTGGTCAGTTTTCTGGCGCCATGTGCATGCTGCATCGCCAACCTATCGTATATGCCCTGCGGGTTTTTGCGGGCGAAAGAGGGCGCACTAACATGAGAAGTGATCTAACATCTTTGCTTTAAGAACACGTTCTTGAAAACAAGGAATGTACCTGAATCAATATCATCTGCTTTGTTTTCGCTTCTTACCTTGTAAGTTTAATGTGGACACCGTGTATGATCTTCTAAATTTTGGCATAAATTTACACCACTGATGTGACTGTGTGATGAGATAAACTGTGCAACTCCTTCCAATAAAAGGCTCTTCCAACTGAAAAGGATGATAAAAATGACGGTAATGAAGGTATCGTGTCTGTATGTTTTTGCTCTTCAGTTCTTCCTACAATCATCATTTTATCGGATGTAACTGGGAACTACCCCATCACTGGTGGAATAGCATATCTCGTGGTAGGAGTTGATCGCGAGTTCAGGTGCATGATGCCTGGAATAGACCCAGGGGCCTCATTCATTTGGATGGTGGGAAGTCAGGTGATCGGTCCAGATTACAACACAAATGTTACCGATGCCAATGGGTTGTTTAACAGTACAAGCTTCATAACCATATCGGCGACAGGGTATGACCACGGTGAATTGCTGAAATGTACAGCCTGGAATGTGCTCAACCAACCTAGCATCAGTGTCAGCGTGTTGTTGGATGTCAAAGGTAGCAAATGTTTCAAACGAAATTAATACATAAAGAAATCCAACGCTAGCCTAAGCTTGTAAATAATATGATGCATTTCGATATGAACACATAAGTAACTAAAAGGAACCCAGACAATTTCTGGAAGTTTATGAAGCATTGTTGATTTTTTTTTGAAGTCCCACCTAAGGTGTCCTCCATGACCATGTATGACTCAAGTGGAGCAAGAATACATACCATCACCAAAGTGAAACGCATCACCCCGCAAACATTCACATGCGAGGTACAGGGTACAAGACCAGCCGCAACCATCGAGTGGTTTCTTGACGGCGAGTCGCAGCGCACTGCTAGTGCTCCCTCTGGAGGAGGTGATGGATTAGTCAACACGACCGACACGTGGTCATTCACTCTAGGAAGGGTCAATCACAGTCAGCAGGTGAAGTGTGTGGCAAGTACGGCAGAGTCACGACGACCGTTTCCCTTTGTAGCCGTGACCCTAGATGTCCTGGGTAAGGATCATCCGCCTTTCTGTGTAATTTTGTAGTCCTAACCACTCGGGGAAGTTGATTAAAATGTATAAAGGTTTACTTGGCTTCTCTGGCAATTTTCATCCGTGAATGCCTGCTAATGTAATTTAGATGAACGTAGGCTATGTAAAATATCCCTCTCTCGAAAAAAGTCATGAATAGAGGAAACAAGGTGTAAAATACATGCCGTCGTTCTGCATCCCTTCACTTAAGTTTACTTAAATTATGGGCGTGATGTTTAGAGTCGGTTAAAGTTTTAATCATATAAATTTGAATACATGTAATCTAATTTTTATTTCGTGTCATACCACATGCAGTTCCTCCGGAAACTATCCTCCTGTTCGACTCGACAACAAACGACACATCCTCTAGTGGCGTTTCTTACGTGGTGGCTGGTGTTGGTCACCAGTTTACCTGTGAAGTCCCGCGCACCAATCCAGGGGCTTCATTCCTCTGGACGCTGGGCGGGCAGGAGGTCACGCCGGATCGAAACATTCATATTGCCGGTGAAGATGGACTGACCACCAGTACAAGTATTACTACTGTTACCACCACTGGAAGCAACCACGGTGACACGCTGCAGTGCCGTGCTTCGAACGAAGATGGCGATCCAGGAATTGCAGTTAGCGTAACTCTAGACGTCAAAGGTACAAGAACTTCCCGTTTCGCGGCTGGGTTTTGTTGCTGAAACATGTCTGC
Source organism: Acanthaster planci (assembly GCF_054643075.1). Lineage (NCBI taxonomy): Eukaryota > Metazoa > Echinodermata > Asteroidea > Valvatida > Acanthasteridae > Acanthaster > Acanthaster planci. Next base: position 3,993,820 of record NC_141786.1, on the reverse strand, counting down.
ATTTTTTCGATTTAAATTGCAGCAGTTAAAGCACAATGTGTGTTTTTTTAAATATTCGAACATGGAGAGTTGCATACTTTCTTTTGATACCCTTATTTCTGGGAAGTTTTTTAAAAAATTGTTAAAATTGTTTAAAAAAGGTTAATTTGCGATTCTCATGATTGTAGATAAGAAGAAATCTTCCCTTTATTTTGCTATAAGTTCCTCCTGTAGCATCGCGCATGTCACTCTTCGATTCCGCCGGAAACCGGCTCCAGTCTACGGTTAAAGTCGACGAGGGCACAGCGCAAAATTTGACCTGCAGGGTGGAGGGCACCAGACCAGCGGCAACTATCTATTGGTTCGTGGGAGATGACCCTCGAGGTTTTGTTAGTTCAAAATCCACAGCAGGTGACGATTTGGTGAATACCTCAGCTACTTTCACGTTCATCCCTAGCCGGGCTGACCACGGCCAGGAGTTGAAGTGTGTAGCCAACACATCCGATTCACAGCAGCCGTTCCCCTCAGTGGCTATCACGCTTGACATCAACGGTACGTTTTTGATCAGGACAGGCAAGGCCACCAAACATGGATGCAAAGGGCCGTTGTATACACGTGGTCTCCAATTTTGTACACAGTGAGGCCTTCAACTTGAGTCCTTTCATTCAATTCAACTTAACTATGCAGCATTCAAACAAATCTTTACATTCCAATACCTAGGATCCGATATATTGGTCATTTTGAGTAAAACAATGGGTCTTTCATTCAAACTGTATATTTCACTTCTGCACTGGAGATCATTCAAACAGATGAGAGTGACTTCGATATTAAAAACTGAATTGTTCAAGCTGAATAATCCTGTAATTATAAAGCACTAAAGGGAGTCGTTGTTACTGCTTACCAGCGATTGACATCCAAAAGTTGATATCCATATTTGAATGGAATGCTTATAAATAAAAATGATATTTGGTTGCACCCGCCAGCACCTCCAACTGGTCTTACCATGCTGGACTCGGCCGGCAACTACCCCTCATCTGGTGGTGTAGCATACCTTGTAGAAGGACAGCCTCATGAGTTCACATGCAGTGCTCGTGACATTGACGCGGATGCATCGTTCACTTGGACGCTGGGTAGCCAGGGAATTGCGGGCACCGGCAGCAGCGCTGCCGAGAGCTCATCCAATAGTTGGAGCAACCGAACAAGCAGCGTAACGGTGCTGCCTACAGAGAGCCAGCACGGATGGATATTGCAGTGTGAGGTGTTCAGTGAAGACGGTCCAGTGGATATTAGTACCAGTGTTATGCTCTTCGTTAAAGGTCAGATACCATGCGGTCCAGTAATCAATTATTCAACGGTTATCAGTAATTCACTCTGCCGGTATCTCTTCTATGCACGTTACTGATCGCTTGATGCAGTTTTATATTTTAATTTCGAGTTAAATAAGTGCCACAATTAACAGAAAAGTTTGGTTTTCGACCTTGATGTATTTTTTAAAAGGGATATTCACTTTTGTAAGGAGAATGGTGGAAAACGCAAGATGTATGCCTACCAGAAACACATATGTTATGTTTTGATTGATTTCTTAGTACCACCCAAAGTTTCGTCCATGATATTATCTGATGCTGCTGGTACCAGACTGTACGGTGATGTAGAACTGGACGAGGGTACACCGACGATGTTTTGGTGTGACGTTCAGGGTACCAGACCAGCACCAGTTATTGAATGGTTTCTAAACGATGTCTTGCAAAGTACAAAAAGTCCGTCTTCAGGAGGAGGAAACAGATTGGTGAATACAACTGATTCGTGGACGCTAACACCGAGCAGATTCAATCACAGACAAGAATTGAAGTGTTTAGCCAGTACGGCAGATTCAAACCAGCCATTGCCGTTTGTGACAGTTACGCTTATTGTGAATGGTAAGACTGACTAAATACAATGGGCAAAGAAAAACACACACAAACCGTAGATTTGAAATACCTTGGCCTAGATGCTTACTGTTAATGGTGCTTTTTATGCTCCAAAATTGGGTACCTGTAAATGTACCTATTGACAGAAAGAGAGTGAGAGGTTAGGACACTCAAACCATTCATACCCTTATATACCGACAAAGCCAGACATTTTAGAAGAGACCATACGGGTTCATGCACTTATTGACGGTTATAAATTGTATTGCAGCAAACGTGAGCCGGCAAAGGCCCACCCAAGGAACCATAAGCGCAGAAAAACCATAACAAAATGAATTCCGTTTCCACTTCAGGTCCACCAGACTCGCCAATAATCATAGGCAGCCCTTCAATGATTGAGAATATTTCAACCTTACTGGAGTGCCAAGCGTCCATGGGTTTCCCATCCGACTGGTCGCTGCATTGGTACAGTGGAGATGAGCCGTTACCTTCCAACCAGACAGCCTCAGCGCCACAGGACAATCGGTTTATGTTCACTTCCTTCCTGAGGTTCACCCCAACGAGAGACAATAATGGTGATACCATTCGGTGTGTGGCGCGCAAGGAATCTTGGACTGATCCGCCAGAAACTTCCTTCGGCCCTCTGGACGTGCAGTGTACGCTTTTTGTATAGAAGTATTTTGTATGACCTTGGTATATAGCGGTGTATTTCACAATTAAAACGTTCCCTGGCCAGGGAGAGAGAATGTCAAACTAAGTTAAAAGACGGTATCTTTCACAGAGCCAGATTGTTGAGTGGGCACAGTTGGCAATGTGCCTAAAACCTACAAAAAGTGGGGCTGTCCGGGCAGTTTAAGGGGTCCTGCGAAAAATACCACAGTAATAAGCCATCAAACAAACACGGACTATAAAAATGCCTTGGTGTCCATACAAATCCACCATTTGCTGTGCGTTTTAAGTTGAAGACTTCATACAAAGCAGTCAGGAAAAAAGCAATCGCACGTGCTGCCAAAACCAATGCCGTATAGGTTGTGTATCATATCAGTATAATAAAATCTGGCGAATAAATGATTGTGGAATTTGTAAAAGGGAGTGATATTATTGTGAAGGGGGATACAGTATTGTTTAAAACGACTGATATTGCGAAAAACCATACGGATAGAAAGTGTTGGAAACTTACCAAGCTTACACTCTGCATACTCAATAATGTTAACGTGCGGAACACAATATTAAGACAGCAAGTGGAAGGTATCACCCTTGCTTTGTGATATCACGTGTCTCCATTTTTTTTTTCATTTTGTCCACAGTTTGTACACAGATGATACATATCACTGGTTGCCCGCGACGGGTAATGTCAGGCAGAACTGTTTCCCTCAGCTGCGCGGCTGAGACTGCCAATCCATCGACCAACCTGACTTGGCTCAGAGACAATGTGAAGCACACGAGCCATGCTCAGCCGGTATTGACGGATGGAGACTACGGAGGCCAAGTGACGACACTGGACTTCATAACGGGCGTTCTGACAAAGAGAGACAGTGGAGCTTTATTTAAGTGTTGTGCAACCAGTTCAATCTGCAGTAAACTGTGTGGATATTGTTCATTAAATGTACAATGTAAGAATTATAAGCATGCTATTTCTGAAAAGTTGCCCCCCTGAAGCCTTCACTTTCCCTCCGAAATTCTCTGTCCAGTAGTCTCTGAGAAACCATGTAAGAAAAAACAGAAAGACTAGCTAAATAAATTGCTCCGGAGCGTAAAGCACAGCGCTGTCTATTTAATCACCAAAGTATACAGGTGCAAACTGAAAATTTCATTTTATTGCTTTCATTTTTTACTCTCAATATTCAAAAATGCAGGGTTAATAATCGAAAATTCTGAAAGGTTTATATCAGACTTTTCTTTCCAAGGATGACAGTTACTTTCAATAGATAAATTTCTCTTGTAAATGAGCTGTCAAGACGTAAGAACATTATCTGGCATATCTATAAGGAGCATTTCACTTTTTTCTTCATGCTTATAGACCGTCCATACTTCTCCGAGCCGATCGCTACCCCACTTCGTCCGGTCGATGAGGGCGACGACGTCATTCTGTCCTGCAGCGCAGAAGCCAATCCCATGCCTCATGGCTTCATCACTTGGGAGAAGGTTGGATTTCCGGACTCCCTGTCGTCTGTATACGCTCATGGTACGAGCATCCTGACGCTACGCAACATCAGCAGGGACCAGGCTGGCCCATACAGGTGTCGTGGAAATAACGGCGTACCACCTGTGGTTTACTCAAGCCAGATCAATGTAGCTGTGCACTGTAAGCTCTTTCTCGCTATTTAAACATGAAGTGGAGACGGTGGACAGTTTTAACAAGACTCAAGTCTCTTGCTGATGATATACTTATATTGTTGAATAATGAAAGGAGGTCTCACCTCAAATAAGACCCTTAAATTATTCTGGATTCAAAAGAAATTAATTTTGCTAATAATGCACTCAATTTTGATAGAAACAGTTTGTGTTTTCATAATACTAAAGACTGTTAATGATTGAGAGGTTAATTAACGGACAAAAGAAATAATATTAATTCAACCTGGTTCAAATTTATGAAATTAGTGTTAAATTAGTCCCGCATTTTGACATGGCAACTTGTGGTCAGATGTTTCATCCAACATGACATCAACAGAAAGCAATAAAGTTTAGTTTGCTGCCACATTTATATTTCGAAATACTGACAAATTGATAGAAATGCTTATGTCAGACTCTTTTTTGTTTTATATTTTTATGTCTGGTTCATTTTATAGATGAAGTAAGCTTCGTAAACAAGAAACCGGACAACTTTGTCGAAGCCAACGTAGGAGAGGATGCCCTCCTGGTTTGCGTTGTCAAAGGAAACCCCCTCCCTATCGTAATATGGTCCAGTCCACTAGGCGCATTGATAACCAATCAGACAGAGCCAGGCAGGCTCTTTCAGGTTGATTCACTAGTTGGTGGGGATTATGCCTGTGGTTACACAGTAAAGAGCATCTTACACTTCAGCAGAGTGACTGGTGAAGGAGACTACGGCTATTACTCCTGTAGCAGTGGGAGTGGAATAGGCATGGTCGGCACATTAAGAATTCAACTGAAAAGAAGTAAGATACGATGTTCGTTGTGAGTCATTAAGATAGCTTATGAATTAGGAGCATCAAACCAGTCAAACAGATTCAATAAATCAAATTCTTTGAAGCCAGGAGTTGTGCAGTTGTTGGCGTAATCCAACGCACTGACGATAACAGCCATCACATATTTTTTGTAAATGTATATTAAAATGATGCCTTTGCTGTAGGTTTGCTCGAAAGAATCTGGGCGGGACGTTAAATGTTAGTTCGACAATTGTATTCGATGTGTGTAAAGTGTGTATGGATGATTTGTTAGAACATTTACGTGCTTTATAATGTGTTCTAATATCGTAATATGCTTTTATCCAGTGGAGTCAAATTTCTGTGTTTTTACGAGAACAACACATTTAAATCCAATCTAATCCAATCCAATCTTATCCAATCCAATCTAACCCAATCCAATCCTATCCAATCATGTCTCGGAAAGGATAATGGTCACTTCCCATATCTTTCATCTCTCTTTCACTCATGTCAAGCAGAAGTTCAAGAAACAACCACATTCCCAAGTGATCATTTCAGTGAGATGGGCTTAACGACCACAACTCAAGGTGGAATTCAAGTTACTACATTCACCACCAGAGGTCATCCAACCTCAACATTAACATTAATTGCCGGGCCAACCACTGTTGTACCAGCTGTAGATGGTTCAACTTCAGCGTCACCATTTGAAGTTTCTTCAACTACGACAGCACCAGGTAACTTATAGTTAACTAAATATGATATCGTCATTGTCCTTGCAAAGCTGACCCTTATATACTGTAGTCTTGGGTCCAAGACGCCTTTGCAGTGCTGCAAGTCGATATGCTTGTAGTGTGTTGCGCGCGATTCACTGTGACAAGGCTATCTGTAACAGTGTACCAACTGCTCAAATGTTTAGGTTATCTGCGCTCATCTTACGTTCTTGGCTGCTGTCCCAGACTAAAGAGGGATATTTGTGAGTGCTTAACTTCGGGTGTTTGAAAAAAAACCTTGTTGAACATGATGTTGGATGATGTTTCAGATTGAAAATATAGTTCGTAAAAGTGAAGCATTATCGATCACCTCCGGTCGTCGTTCACATGATACGAATAATGCATGTCCTTATTACCGTAGTCTGTTGCCGGCCCGATCAAAGGAAATATCCAAGACCTTCCTGAGATACCTGTGACAGCAGTTCATCTGATGATGGTTTGTATTGCGGAAAAAACTACATGAAGGTCTTGGAACCAAAACTAGCCCTAATGATGACACGTGGAGGCTGACTAAGTTTAGTTTTTATATTTGTGCGGCAGTCTTCGAAGGCTGTGGATTATTTCTTTTCTTGAAGCAGACGCTGTGGATCTAAAATATTGTTCAATTTCAATAGATTGTATCTCTCTTCCCGAAAGAAATTCTAACTAGTTATAGGTAAACTGTCATTAATTCAAATGTCCCAAGTTACACCCTCCATTAAGAGCCTGCAGTGGGAGGTTTTTAAGTTACCGGTAACTTTGATCGTTATTTATCGTAAATACTGAGAAAAAATGGAACAGAATATTGTTTAGAGAACAATCCTCCTTATGCACTAACATTCTTATTAACATAACAGAATCAAAATTTAATATATTTGTTATAACAGTTAAGCCATTGCCTCCTCAACACGTGACCATTGATGGGAGGTCACATGACTCCATTACAATTACATGGATCCCTGGGAACGACGAGAGAAGCGCTCAGTGGTTTTACGTCAATTACCGCGAGGTACTTACGACAACAGACTTCAACCCTAGCACTCGAAGTAAAAGACTCGGTCATGACGTCACCGAATACACTCTGGTCGATTTGCGTGCCTACACCGTCTACGAGATCGAGGTTAATGCAGAGAACGACGTTGGCTCCAGTGAAGCCGCTAAACTGATTGTTGCCACTTTACGTAAGTTCCTGGGCTCACAAATTCTTTTCTAAGCCGCCAATCGAAAGTGTGTCCAGCTATAAATTATTATTGGTGAAACACAATATCAAGGTCCCATACCCAAAGGTTGGGTGACTCTAGCTATTTTCAACAGAAGAGGCTGCAAAACAATATGAAGCGCTTTCAGATCGCTCAAACGCATTAATTTGGTTTCCACTTTTCAGGTTACAAATTCCTAATTGCAGATTTTATTGAAAGGAATTCTTTTATCACTTAAAATCAGACATTCCAAGGAGCTCCAAAGAGTTCATTTGGTAATTGGTCGTATTTGGAGAAACAGGAAATATTATTTTGTCAACGATGCCAAAACTCTCAACTTCCGAAATGTCAATATAATTACCAATTAAAACGTATAGTGTTTATCAAAATGCTACTTCCGAACTTTATCTAAGAAATTTAGACTAGAAGACGATTTTCCAGACAAGAAGTACACAGAATAAACATTGCTTTAAAATGGGGCTAATTGACAAATGCCAGAGTAGGCGTGGGTACCGTGCGGCAAATGTCTAGTTGAAAGTGTCGTGGTTGAAACTTTCCTTTACTCCTCATACGTTGGGGAATATTTTGCCCGATGCGGGTTATACCGGTGAATCGCTTGACTGTTGGGTAAAAAGCGCATAAAACACTAGGTAAACAAGTTGTACTACAAATGACATTTCCTACAACTGTTGGATAAGTTAGACAGGTTTACCCATAACTCAGGAGAGATTAGAGGATGAATGCGGTTAGGTAATCCGTTTGCTCTACAGTGAGGCGTTTCACCTGGTACCCGCCTTGGGCAAAAAAAATCCCAGGCAGAACAATATATATTTTTTCCTCTTATTACCACCAGGAAAACCGACTGATCACCCACAGTACGAGTCGATTGGCGAGAAACCTACTAAAACTCCTGCTAAACCAGCTCTACCTTACAAAGCTGACGGTATGTCTGGATTGGCTGTAGGAAATTGCTCAGTGCCATCAGATATGTTAATTAAATATTCTTAGTTTTTTTTTTAGAGAATTTGTGATTTCAACTTCGCCTTTCAAACGTTATATCGTTTATTCGTCACAATATTGTGACAGAGTTTCAGTGATGGTTGAAGTTGTGAAAGTTGGCCTATGCATGAAGCCTATGGTTGGTTGTACTTTGTTGGAGATTGAACGATTTCTTAGACAAACATTGTTCCGATTGCACTGTTTCCCTTCGTCTTTCTTGCATTTTAAATGTGTGGAACGATGGTTTTGTTTAAATAGCACACCCCAAAACTAAATCTTATCTTAGAAGGCTCAGTTGTTTCAGATTTCCAAGGAAATCAATGCCATTATTTTCTCATGCGTAGATCTTTCTTTTGCCTTAAGTCCATCTAAGCTTAGGCCCAACCAAGAGATTTCTCGACGAGAACATTGAGGGAACAGAAAACGGAGTATTCCTCCTAAATTTCGGTTTTGAAAACAAACACAGAAATATCCAAAATAGACCTACATGATAATAACAAAAATAAACTATTCCTGAGTGTTTTTTAAATTTTCTTTTCTTATGCTCCAGGTGTTCAGTCGAAAGACAACTTGGGCCTTGTTGCCGCTGTTGTGGTGCTGGTAGTATTTTTGCTGATCGTCAGTATGGTATTGGCCGTTGTTGTCTACCGTAAATACAGGACGGCGAACACTGACCTGAGTGAGAACATCCCTGTGGCCTAAGTCATTTATCACCAACTAGTGGATAATTATTTCATCCCAGTTTGAAAACCTGCGTGGTACCCTACACAAAATCAAGAGTTTTATATCATGGTCTTCAGTTCACTCATGACTGTGATCTTGTGAACTTTATTTTCCGCCAAGCTAAAGTTCTTTTTGAAATGGTGACCTTTCGTGAAGAAGATACGGAGGTTACAATGCACACCCCTAAAACCAAATTGAGGAACCTTTCTCTAGTACATATAAAACTGCTCTGACTTTTTCTTCACAGGTGTTCGAAAGCCAATGCTAAAAAAGTACAAGTAAGTAAAAGCCATACCTATGTATTGTAATGACGTACAGCTTGGGGTTTGACCTTCACTGATACATCCTTAAAAACCGGTACGCCGACACCTAATTCCTCCGACAATCGGTTTTCGGAATGGAGCAAACATGAAGAGCAAGCAAGCGAGAAAATCATTCGATCAATCGAATCCAATCGAATCAATCAATCAATCACATCAAACCTTTCACTTCTCACTTTGTTTCGATGTTTGCAATTCCAAATATTTTTATTGTTATTTTGCGACAGGACAAGTGTGCGTACTTATTTTTTTTTTGGAGGGGGAGGTGTTCAAGAAAACAAAACACGCAGCTTTACAAGCAGGTGTTTGTCTTTTCCCTTTTTCCCCTTTTTAAGACCGAATAAAGGAAAATCGGATGAAACCAGCGTCACAGCAGTGGAGTTGAACGATTTGGGTAAGATATTTTTACAACATTCAAATTATTTTGTAATCAGCCACCCAGATATTTGCAGCAATATGAAAAGATTCAGTTAAATGTTGACATATGCCCCAGGAATTCTGGCATTTTACATTCACACGGTACCTGGGAGCTAGCTGTTCTGTGGATATGACAAATGATATATTACATCCCAGCTGTTGACATTTGAATCTTCGAAATCTGCGCTTGTGATCCACATGTCCAACAAAACATGATATACATGTAATGTTACACGCTACTTGTTAGAGTTTTGTTCCGGATTTCTTTTATCCTTTACAACACCAACTGCAAAGGGGTAGCGTCACCTTCAAATAAGCCCCGATGGGGGGGGGGGCTTAAAATACCGTCTCTCTTTCTGGTGCGGGGCTTTAATTTAATCAAAGTTCAAAACCACCCAAGTAGACAGACACCTGTGACACGTTTCTAATGATGTCGCACTGTTAAGACTCCTGTTTCTTTTCTTTCCAGATCCGGAAGAGGTCGTTACCGGTACCTCGTTTGCTTGAGGAACTGATCGACAACGGCTTATAAACTTAAGTCAAAGTTTCACCCTAAACGAGCCGGGGGATGGAATCTGCCCCCACCTCAGCGGCTGTGAGATGGGCCAAAATAACCTGGCTCTTTTAGGGTCAAATCGAGTGATGGCATCATTTTTTGTTCTATGCCACTTATTTTCTGTTAATTTTCATAACTAATCACTTTACTTCTACGCGTGCTCCTTGAAGATTTTTGTTTACTTAAACGATGTAACTATTAAGTACGGCTCAATTGTACAATACAATTTCTGCAATGCATCTAGCCATTTGAATAAGCTGCTGTCTGATTTCACGCCCACGCAGTTTGATAGAATCAAATCTGCCATGACACAAACCAATCAATGTTGAGTTATTTAATATGTGAAATGCCCCAGATGAGAACATGCAGCCGCAAAATTCAGATGCAGAACAAATGTCTTAACCACAGAGATATGCCAACCTAGCCGCAAAAGCCTATAAACACAATTATATTATCGGCTTGATTACTGAAACAAAGCAAATTTGATCCGTAGGTTCATGCCACGCAAGCTTTTTATTGAATGATTACATGTCTATATATTTTAGAGGCACATAGTATGCGAGTACACGGAGCAGCTATACCAAATCTGAATATAATTCCTAGATTTTTTACATCATAAATGATTACTAAAATAAGAGATAAACATATTACTTGCAAAGTTTAAAATTGCCAGGTTGAACACAAAAAACTCTGTAACTAATAGAAACGATAAACCTACGGGATAAGAAAAATATTCTACGAGGTTCAGTGGTACTAGCCCTACTCGACTGCTAAGTCCAAACTGGACTGCGTAACGACTAGGAAAAATATAAATAAATACAGTTTGCTGCTATTGTGCAGCCGACTGTTTTCCCCCACATGCCAAAAATTAAAAGGTCTTTACCTCTGTTTAAGCCGAAATATTTCAGATCCACTTAAAAGTTTATTCACCCCTTTCCATGTTTACTGATTCTACGGTAAGCTGATGGCTACTACCCATTTAGCTGTGCAACTCGTGTAATTAAACGTACTTATGGTTAATACCCTGACGTAATGCCACTCGTTAAAGGTACATGCAATTCTTCTCAGCCTTACATATGAGGCCAAGTAAACATTATCTGTATAGTTGGAATTTCAGGCTATTCATAGTTAAGGACAGCAACAGGAGGAAAGGCTTGTCGTAGCACCGTGCGAAGGAATATATCTCCCTCATGAGTATGTGTGGTTCAGAAAAGAACCAGGAGTATACTGAACGTTTCGGACTGCGTGCTCAGTCCGTCGTCAGGAGACTGAAGAGATAGTCTGTATAATTTTTCATATAACAAATATATGTTTCGGAGGGCTTAGTTTTAGAGCAAATACGAAAGACACTTCGTACAGGTGTGATCGATTAAAAATTCAGTGCCACCCCTGTTCGGAGTACTTTCTTGTTTTTGTTTTAATGGTAATCGTCGGTAGAAAGGTTGGAACAAATGTTGGGGTAAAGAGATATTTTAGAAACGAGTCATTTAGGAGTAAACAAATTTTTTGACAATGCCAGACCAAAATGAACTGAGATATCAGGGTAAATGAGTGATTGTTAAGAGACTAATTCAAACGCGACACCACACAGTGGCCACACAGGGGCTACCTAACAGGAACGACAGCATAATCCGACTAGAAACCAACCTTATCCAGGTTAGTGGGTGTATCTGTGCTTCATAATTCCGAACAAACGTCTTGTTTTGAAGATACCGACTATACTATCAAGGACAACTAAAATCAACCGTTTTGATGACCTTTACCGACTTAGAAAAATGACCTACATATATTTACAATTGTGACGTCATTGTCAAAATCATGTATTAAGTTTTTCAGAAAGTCAAGCACAAAACATTTTCATGCACATTACACAGTAAGGAAACACTCCTCTGGCATCCAAATGTAAACGTCTCCCGAGGAGAATTTCTGAGGGACAGTCACCTCTTCCTGTACACACACATATATATATATAGTAAAGGTTGTGTGCACAAAAGGCACACGACCATTTAAAACGTTTTGTCTCAGCTGGCGTCAGGAAACATTCAACTAAAAAAAAAAAAGTTGGCCACAGATGTTTAAAAAGCCAAGGTGTAAAGAGTTCATGCATGACGACCACAGTGTTCTCTGTTTCAATAGCAGGAACTGAATACGCGCACAACCCATGCCACACAAATAATGACTTTTTTTCCCCTTGCAAAATAATCCCGAAGACCTGGTGGGATTATGCTACTCTCTTCACTTTGACCATCACAAGGAGACAACAATACGAACATGTAACAAAAAGAAACAGTGCACTTACAATGAGCGTCTATTGTTATTGCACCGTGTTTCTTTGGTTAGGTGTCCATCGGGCCCGCGGGGTAACCTTGCACCCAGTTGTGCTCGTGGAGCACGAGTACGATCACTGTCTCTGCTGCTGTTTCTGTTAATTAAAAGACTCGTGCTGTTTGTCTCTTCTCGTCTGGTCTTCAATCTTGAAATTCAACCAGCCTACAAAACCCCGGTGCTTTACGAATGCCAGGTCACTGTAGTGGTAAACCATTTTTTACAAATATTAGACCCCTCCAAAAAACCAAACCAAACAAAAAAAGTCAACAAAGGACTTCAAAATCAATAATTTTCCTTGTAATTTATATCTAGTTTGCTGTTCACGTGTTGCAATTTGTCAGAGAGTTTTAATTTATCTTGCAATAAAAAAGCATATAGAACAAATAAGACCGCTCCAATCTATGCCCCAGGGTACAACAAACCAATTGTTGCCTGCTGTGACAGGGTCCATGGGTTTTGTACACCCTCAAGGGCAAATGGCACCCTCGGCTTTGCCTCGAGTGCCGTTTGCCCTCCTCAGGTGTACAAAACACCATGAACCCCTACATCGCAGACAATAATTTCTAGGTGGACCCTTTCTCACTTTTGTTCTGTTTCCCTAATAAATGTTTGTGCACTTCGTAATTTCCCACTAACATTTGTTTTGAAATAGATGACTCATTATTCAAGACTAACAGGATGTAACACCGGAAATCCCCAAGAACAAACAGGTTGAGCAACAACTGAGAAGTGTGCACTGCGTTTGCGACAATGACGTGCACCCTGTCAAATCACAAAGAATCCATAATAGGTGTGAACGTCAATGAATGAACAGTTTATTTTCAACGCTGGCAAAGTGTGGACCCTGCTCATGTTTACAGAGTCGTGCAACAAAGTGCACTCAGTCAAATCACAAAGAAGAAACTCTACCCAAACGAGTGTGAGCGCCAATGAATTTGACAATATTCAACACTAGCAAGGTGTGCACCCTGTTGATTCCAAGAAGTCAAGCAACGGTGAAAAACCATTCTGCAGACTCTCACAATCACAAACCAAAGTGTACCAAGTACAGCCACTAGAATCTTCCCCATAGTTTACTCTTGAAAATCAAAAGATGCATTACCCTGCCTGAACAGGGTAATGACTGCAGTCTCTGAGCAATTTTTTTTGCACAACTCGACACTCTAAGATCATTAAGATGAGGGATGGGTGTTCGTGATGTAGTTCAGCAGATCGATGCGAGTTGAAATGCCTACGATGACCTCCTTGGAGGTAAACCCTTCCTCACCGGAATCTGTAAGAGGAAGGACAATGACCATCAGTGATGAGCAAGATGTGATAAAACTTTGTCTCATCAGTTGTTGAAAAATCGCAAATCTGCGGGGAAAAGACTAAGAAACCCTTGACGTGAAACGTGCACGGGGGTATCCACGATCATACTGGCAAATTATCAGTGATGTAGTCGAGTACTTTTCGAGAACCAAGTTCTCTACCAAATATTTAACTAGTTAGAAGGGAACAAAGCTGAAGTAAATCGGCATTTGATGGTACATGCATAAAGGTAAGATTACAAAGCAACATAATGACTTCAGACCGTCACTGTTTGATTAAAATTAACTTTTTAGGACAAAAGTACTCGGAAAGTACTCGGCCGAGTACTTTTCTCCTTGAAATTTAAATTTTACACAACTCGGAGTGTCTGAAGTCTAACATTTATTTTGTAATCTTACCTCTGCACATTTACCATCAAATGCCTGAGCAGTCTGGCTTTATTCCCTCTTACCCAGTTCAGTATTTTGCAGAGAAAGTTGGTACTCGGAAAGTACCCAACTACAACGCTGCAAATTATTTAATTAAAATGGAGCAATTGCTCGTGAAATATCTAAAACTGCAAACTTTTCCCATTGATGAGCCTGATGCACATGAGTTGAAGTGTTAAGCCATAAACGGTAAATGGTCACAATGACAAATTCCTAGGTCAGATTGAATTGAAATTTCACAGATGCATGCCAAAATTCAAAAAAGATCAGGCATGGGACAGTTGACTGAGCCCAAGATCTTCGGGGGAAGGTTCCATCCCCACCCTTAATGAAATATAGTGAAAGACTGTGCATGTACACATGTAGAGTGTCCATGCGCACCCTGACACCTAAGCACGCCCGTATGCACACATACACCAATAAGTGTGCAAGAAAATGTAATCAATTTTGGATTTTTGCCCTGCCCGACGAGCGTTACAACACTGTATACTCAGTGTTTGCCCCAGAAGGCTTGTGAATAAACCCACAAGTGTACTCAGGTGGGACTCGAACCCACGACCTCCTGCTTACTAGTGCAGACGTACTAGTGCATGCGCAAGATAATGTACATATACCCTTATCACATTAGGGTGATTCTGTTACACGTACATGTACATGTATTATACACTCTCATCTGGGGAACAACCAACAGTCCTCAACAAAAGCTGCATGAACCTCATCTTTAATTATAACTAAAGTGAGTTTAAAAATAGCTTGTACGTTGTGGGTATGAACACACAGCGGTGAATGTACATGTACGCTGTATTACATAAGCATGTGCATGTATGCGTAATTCATAAATGATGATCCTTATCTAATTGTGACTTCTTCTCTTGCAAAACAAACCTCACACCAGATGCTTCTGGATGGTATCACACATTTGCCTGATATCAAAATGGTGAAAAAACTGAAATCCAGCACATGGAAACCAATGAAGCGGGTTCGTATTTGTAACCTCTCACAAATGGTACAGGTAGGCAACTGACCTAAAAATGAAAGCCAGAATCTGCTCCCGCTGGAAACAAGTCAGGACATGTTTATGCATAATAATGACAGCCCTTTGGAATTCACAGGTTCGTGTGCATTTGATTTGAGGCATACCGAGCACGCGCTGCCAATTTGCGTTTGAACGTACTATCTTCCTGCCACCGCTGTGCGTGAGCATGAGCCCGCCTGGAAAAACCTCCCTCCGGCCCATCTCCGCCGGGCCGGTGAGGGTGGACTTCAACTCGGGATGGATAGCAGGATGCTATTCCAATGGAGTGAATTTATGTCCATCTAACAGGTTCTACCGAAGCGAATAGTGCCCTGCTTGTTTTTTTTTGGCTTTGATGAATTCGGTCTAGGAGGCCTGGAGATGCAACTCAAGGAAAGAGACGCACCTGTCGACGGCCTGAGAGGAGGATTCTGCACTTTGGCTGTAAATGGATACAAGTACCCGATTATCATCAACAAGTTTAAACCTTTCAAAACGGAGCCTCATGATGTCCTTACCAAATATAGAAATATCACAAAAAACAAATCGTTGTGTGCCCGACAGAAGGTTGTAAGCGCACTTACGCCCTTTTGCCCAGAAGCATGATCACTGTAGAAAAAATGTTCCCGGTAAAAGGGCATAACAAACACACTCTCTTCATTTAAGTAAAAACGGATAACATTTACTACAAAATCAACACAGGCTGTGCAAAAAGCAACTTTTGAACATCTTTTCAAACGACTTGGGAGATTTTTTGGAACTATTTGCAAAGAAATCTTTATATTCATTAAAATAAAACAGTTGCATACATACGTCCTTTTGCCGGGAAAAAATTTGTTGGCAGCTATTATGCTTCTGGCAAAAGATCATAAGCGCTTACGACCTTCGTCCAGGCACACAAGAAAATATAAAAAGCAGTGTACATGTGCTCGTTCTCGACTTGCTAGCTGTCATAAAAGACATTTCCAAGCAAACATTTTGTAGTTTTGAGTCATTTGACTCGGAAGGCGAAAATGGGAGTTTTTCAAGAAACTGCCTGCTACACTTGAGGGAGACAGAATCTAGAAGAAAAATCATCCTTTTTCATACGCTATCCCCCCCTCCCCGAGCGGAACATAAGAGGGCGTGCTATTTTTGGTCCTCGCTGCATAGGTGCACCATGAGGCGTGCATGTACATGCACGTTTGACGTGAAGCACGCTGACCACGCGCACTCCAACATGTATGGTCTTTGCATACAGGCAGAACGCATGCAAGAACCCACTTGTAACCACCTGTCTTTCTTTCGCCGATCGATGGTGCATTACAACTCTTGGCGGATTGCAGTTTGGACAGGGCTGGCAGCAGGAGGGTCAATGTCTCATATTCAAAACTGCATCCACCCCTCCCCCCCGAATCCAAAGTGGCAAAACTGCATGAATTTCATAGTGATCAGAAATAACATGCTCTTTAGCATCACCATGGTGATATGCTGCTGATCATTAGAAGAGAGGACTTGAATCTGGCAGGTGGGGGGGGCCAAATTTTCAATGCAAAATACCCGTACTAAATCTGCAGGTCCAACTATTGGTCGCTGTTGTTGTTAAACATACATGTACAGTCGTAAATATTGGGAGACGATAGCTGTCATTCTGAGTGACTGACTGCCCGTTTTAAACACTGCTACGACTAAGACATCTGCAAATCTGAGCCTTAGTGATACTCACATAGTTTCTGGTTGTGAGTGACCAACACAAAGTGGTCGTGGTCCAGAATGCGAGACAACTGGCCGAGTGTGCTGTCAAGGGTCACCTGCAGGGGGTAAAGGTCAAAGCCTGGTTGAATACTTTGACTGCCAAGTAGTCGTTATACACATGCTCGTTCCGCAGTTATATTATGACAACCCCAGACCTGCCAACCTTGACAAATTTTTTCGAGTACCACATCGGTGAAGCGGCATAGACCAGAAACCCAGTGCATGGCGACATAACCAAGAAGCCTTACTACTTGTACTGTTGTTGGCACAATGCTTACACTCAATCAGAAAAAAACAACAACTATGGACCACTTCACTGTAATGAACTTGTATGTACAATTATAACATGACTCTTGTATTAACAGTGCTCTTAGTAATAAGGTTCGACTGTACTTCATGGATTTATTGAATAAATTTTCAAGGATTAAGTTATTTCTGTATACAGTGAGGTGCTTAAACATTCTGCATACTTTCAAATCTGCTGTTATGTACTCATTCTGTGATGAAATTTGTTTCACCTACACTGTACCATCAGCTATTTTTAGCCGTTCCATTTGACAGCTTTGCCTCATAACTTTTTATAACTAGCAAGAACCTTCTGTGGAGCATGGAATCTCATTTTCTTTTCAGGTGGATCATCATATCGATGGGGAAAGCACTCCCCATCTATATGATCCGAATCTGACACTGATCGGCCTCTATGTTGCCTGCAAAACTATGGTGTAATCACAGCAGTGGCGACAACGACACGCGCACTGGGCCTGAGTAGCTGTGTGGCCGGTGTCACACTGAGATGTACTTCCAGAGCTTTGGCTACGTCAGCACGTCCCTGCGTATTTTCAATGGGCGCAGGCCTAGACCTAGCCCTAAACAGCCGATTTGGCTCTACGCCCCTGAAATGAGTGTGGTTCTTTGGGGGGTTAAAATGCTTTTAACTGTGTCATATGGGAGTCAAGGAACCAAGCATTATTTTTGCAAGCTGGCTTACAAGGGCACCCTCTGTTGGTCATTCGGTCTCTATAAATGTAGATTTGGCATTTTTGCGCTTTATCGCGTACATTTTGCATTAGATCTCGTACCAGCGTACTTGGATGTCAAAGTGCGTACATGGTACGCAAAATGCGTAAAGGTTGGCAGGTCTGCAACCCAGTGTTGTACAATTGCTCCTGTGTGGATCAAAAACAGGCAACATTTTGCCAGTGATGAAAATCTTTGCGATGCAGTTTGTGCCCAGATGTTGAGGATTCAGAATTCCAGACATCAGCAACATACAACTGTCATGTCAGCATCTCTCGACATGCCAAACATCTTAACTTATGGCAATGATCGATGAAGTGCTTTGGATCAATGTTTAATTTCTGTATAGAAGGTGCTGGGCTAATTCTTTGTTATCTTGTTAATTTTCAAAAACATCAATTTCTCCACCACCTGTTTAAAAATACATTTCTACAATTCACCACCGAGTTCATTTTATTCTTGGAATTCGATTATTCATGTCTGTGGAGGACTTTAGATGCACGGAAAAAGCCCCAGAGTTTTCTGGTACCTGACTGATGATGTACAGTATGTGCAACAGTTGACTCCCCCCCCCAAAAAAAATTGAAACAAGTGCACAGGGCCACAGCAACATTGCATAAAGGACGTTACTCCTTCGAATGGACCCCTAGCTGGACCAAGAGAGGGCACGATGTGGTTAGCAATAGAAGGTTCACCACCATGGCTCTTTCAACAGACGAAGGGGTACCTCTGCTAAAAGCGGCGAAGATTAACTAGAGGAACTCAAGAACAAAATGCCCCCAATCCAGTTTGGGAAAAATAAATTCCCCTTCTGACCTTTTTGAACTGCTTGTAGAGTATTCCTTCCACCAGGGTGGTCGGCTTGACACGGCCAGCAATCATGTGAGACATCAGACTGCCAAGGGTGACCACCCCTAGAACCTCCCTGTGTGGAAACACATAGACAAACATTGCTTTAACTAGCTCATTGGTGGTTTTATTCCGTGATGTGGGACGAAATAGGTCAAATTTAGGTCAAGAATTGTCCTGAATAATTTGTGCCCGACCGTCTGGCATACTGCAGTATATTCATGCCAACTCATGCACATGTGCACGCAAGGTGAGACTCAAGCTTTGAATCATGTACTGGGATTTCATTATAGGGTTGGCTCCTCATATGCACAGCAGCAGGTGTTATGAATATGTCCTACCACCATATCCTACAACCATACGGCAGTCCAATTGGGGCATGGGGACAGCTCACAATGCACTCTTTTTTTCTGGCCATAAAAACTTCTTCTTGGACAAAAATAAACATCTGCTTGTCAACTCTCTGCCAAGTTTTGATTTCAATCCGACTCGTTTTTTAGGTACGTTCCTTAAACACGTGGCTAGATGACGACCCTACATGTACGTGGCCTCACTTGGGCTAATGTCCAAATCCTAGCTATTTCCAAGCTCAGGTCTCCTCTCCACAACCACAATCAGAGTTGGAGGTTGACCATCTTAACCAAATGAAAATACACTGGACCAGGGCCTCATAAGTGGACTAAAGTAACAAAGCCTAAAGCCGAACAAGATTTCAAAAGGTTTCACAGTCCCTTGCACTGGAACGAAAGGGTTTCACGAGTTGATTGCTTGGAATTCTCCAGCCTTACCCTGACTCTCCTACCACTGGCAGCTGGTCAAATCCCTCCCGTTTCATAATATTGATGCCCTCCTGACAAGTAACTGTTGGCAGGACGGTGAGAGGTGCATCTATCTTCAGCACAGCCACCTTCAAATTCCACCACCTTCGCAGACAACCACAAAAAAAAGAGGTCCAGAAGAAGTAAAGTAATTGACCAGTTTGACTGAACACACAGCAAATCTGAAAAAATGCAAGTAAGTCACTGAATGAATATTCATTGTGGACTGTACCATTCCTTCTCGGGGTTGTGTCCTTCATGCTCCACGTCCATAAAACCCTTCTCCACCATCCAGTCATCAGACAGGAATTTAGTCCTGGAAGAACAAATGTTGACAAACTCAGGCGCATTATGCAAAAAACCACTTTTTCCCTTGGCACTTTAACAACATGCCCTCACAATTTAGGAAAAAAGTTTTCATCAATGGAGCAGCTTGCCAGCAAAAAATGTTGCATAATGTACATGTGCACTGTTTCTGATAAGTTCTGAGCTTAGAGTTACCGCTAATGGGTCATTAGAGAGACATTCCCATAAGAACGTGCACAAAATTTTTCCAACTTTACTGTCCCATAATTCAATATTCCCTGATCTGATCTGAACCAAACTTTGTATGTTTTCATTTTAGGCCCCAAACTATCATCTCTCAAATTATGGACGGTAAATTTTGGCCTCTTTCTGGTAGTTTGAAAATAGGGAGACACTGAAATGTCTCCCTAGAAGCCAATGTCTCCCTAATGCTGAAAAATTTACCACAAAATGTCTCCCAAATGACTTATTTGTAAATATTTCTACAACACTTGATTATATTTGCTGTTATATGACGACAGTTAACGAAAATGCACAGGTGCTTTTTGCAGTATACATGTAGTCTATCAGTGATTAACCATGGTACCAGTGTTATCCAAAGTACATGTACATGCACATGTATGCCTACAGGTGCATTGTAACATCACGGGACACTGTAATCCAAATATGGGCGGTGCATGAAATAGCAATTTTCAGAATACTTGCAAGCTGAGTTTTCATTGGCTGTCGGTGTTCCTTCTGGACAAGCTCTGAGGAACGTGGCCCAAGTCTTTAAGTGTGGTTTGTGCTAGAGATTGTGCGCATGAACAAGAATGGGAGGTCTTTCATCAAGCAACACATGGTCTCCCTTGAGGTAATGCACTGTATCGGTATTCTTGCTCCGAAATACACCACTATCAGTGGTACGTATTTATCCTTGTTGATGTCCAGCATATGGCTGCAACTGTGTTAAACTGTCCCCTCAAGGTTCTCAGTTATTCAGCAGTGGGGTGAGAGGGGGTTAATCAAGTAAGATGACTACATATTGTTGCCGCCTCTCACAGGGGTGGATGGCGGGGGGAGGGGGGAACAGGAAGGGGAGGAGGAGTGCTAGGGGGTCAGGGGAAGTGTTGTTTTGAGCAAGGATTCGGTACGTCCACCTACATACATGCAGGACTGAGTCTGGTCACCATGAGCCTTTGGTCACACCGACAGAGTGGGGAGGAGGCATAGTTGAGATTGGGGTGTTTTGAGTAGAGCGCCACCAAGCGTAACTACATGAACCTGTATTTCCTTTATGAGTCTGGTAGGATGATGACACATCACTGGCCTTCCACCGCAGACTAGGGCTGGGTGGGTTGAGGAAAAGGTTAGGGGCATCAGCGGAAGGGCCAGGGATATTGCGGCATACAAATGTACATTTGGCAGGGTAGAACGTTGTCTTGATCACTTGCTGACATACTGTACTCCCAAATAAACTTGTCCAAGGCATGGCAGTATCTCTTATCTAAGGTACCAACAGCATTTTCAGAGAAGTGCTGCCCTTACAGGAAATATCGTTGTCTGTGATTTTCTCTGCGGTTGTTTGAGCATCGAGCCAGCACGCCTACTTACATGTAGTTCCGGACTGAATCTGGAAGGATGACGACGCAGCGCTGGCCCTCAGTCAGTGACTGGGCTGCCCTCAGAGCAATTGAAACCGCCGCTCCACAACTGCCACCTGCAGAAGATGTCCAAACCATTAAATGACTACATGAAAGTCACAACTGAAACTTGCTCCAACAGCAAAAACATGTACTGTACATGTAGGTGGGCTAGAGTTTGCATGAGAGTGGTGTAATGTGTACATTTCTTCAAATCATTTTATAATGTACGGTAAATGTCAAATATTTGTTATAATTACAATGAGTCAATGCCTTATGTACAATACCACTATACATGTACATGTATGTACACCTGGCACGCCTGGCACATCCCGTGCATTTCTGCTGCACTGACATGACTGACAAAGGTACATGTAATCCTTCCCCTATACATGCATAATTTGGTTGAGACCAATTATGACCCACACTGTGAAAACGAGTCTTAAGTCGCTAGAGCCACTTTTGAGTAAAACGTTCTTTAGAATAATTTTGCACAGTGAAAACCAATAGGAACCCACAGCATTTTTCACCATGGAGTATCCATTTTCATCAGGATGCCAAACTGAGTGATACATCAAAACAAAAAACTCAATTTGCTCTTTCCAATACAAATGAAAACTCACAAAGTGGCCCTGGCGACTTATGACTCATTTTTGCAGAGTGGGTCACAATTTAGAATGACTATAAAACAACAGTTACTATACATAAAACATGAATAGGGACATAGACCCTAATATTTGTTACCAGGGTATGCAGACCACATTGAATAATACTGAAAAGTTTATGAGGACAAATATTTGTGCCTAGAATGCAGGTTCAAATTTCCCAATAAAGGAATTTGTCCCTTTAACCCAGGGAAGGCCCTTTCTGGCAAACATTACATAACTCTGACCAAAGAAAAAAGCCATCTCTAGGAAGTATAAATTCAACACCCAAACAGCTACTGGTATTCAGTGCAAAGCCATTTCTGACTTGGTCCATTAAACCACTTCATGCTCAGTCATCGATGACGGAAATTTGGATTGTCATAATGAAACAGATGACGGTTAACATGTAACAAATATTACATAACTCCGACCAAAAAATCCATCTCTGGACAGTATACATTCAACACCCAAACAGCTACTGGTATTCAGAGCAAAGCCATTTCTGACTTGGTCCATTAAACCACTTCATGCTCATCTGTGACGTCATCTGTGACGGAAATTTGGATTGTCATAATGAAACAGATGATGGTTAACATGTACATGTACAAAAATAATTAGTCACATTCAAGAAAAAACAAATTTACAAGGCGTCTGTGTTTCCCTTTTTAAGGCACCCTTTTTTTTCAAGACTGTGTCGGGACTTTACACGACCATGGGAATCCTGTTATAATACATGTGAATGTAAAACATGTGCGCATCTGTACAGATAAACAGAGCTCTGTTGCCTACGGTACCCATATTTTCAGACATGGTACTGAATTCTTTTGATTGAAACCATATGGCCCATTAAATTTAAACAGGTACAAACATGTACATGTACGTGTACATACATCTATGCAGTGTACCGGTGTTCATTAGTTGAAAGTCAGCACAATCAGCATATAAAACAGATGTCTTCATTATTTCAATATTTGAATGCATTAGGCTTTTAAAAGAGGAGATCCAGCTGATATTTGCCGAGTTTCAAAATACGGTACCCATGCTATACATGTAAATCTCATTTGTAATCCAGTACATGTGCATAATGAATATGTACATGTACAGTACTTATAGAGTTCTTGGGATTACAGACCGCACTACATGTATGTGCCTCCAAATTCGGACTAGTACAAAAAAATTGTTGATTTTCTAGGTATAAAGCTTTTTAAATTATCATACAATATTCTGCATGTACTTTGGCATACATGTACTTTTTCAATAACGGAGCAATAAAATACAACATGAAGAAAAAAGACAGATTCTAGAACTAGTTAATGTACATGTAGATTTACTATCAGAGGAGGAAATTTTACCAATCAGAGTGGAAAAATATGTACGTAAACAAACAATATTTTGCTGCTAATCTGCATTCTTAAAATGTTGTGTACTGCATAACTGGAAGTTGAATATTTATGCTATCGTTGGTGCTTGGTACATGTGTACAATGTATACGATCTGACAACATCAAATTGAATGCTTGTGCAGTTGCTTGTATTAGGCTGTGTGCCTTAAGTGATCATGTGCAGTCACTGCCCTTGTCAAACGCTTTCTTTTGGAGTTGTTTTGTGAATAAATTTAACCGATCACGGTGCCCCCTCCTTCTATGATAAATGGCCATTTGTAATCATGCCCCCCAACCCCAAAGACCCTTGTAATGGCATTTAAATTGATTTGAGGGTGTCTTTGGGTGTTGACCAAAACCCACAAATAAAAAAAACCCAGAAAAAAAGGTCAGAATGCAGTCACGGTACCTTTTATCCAGTGGGGGGGGGGGCCACCAAGTCAACAAATATGTGACACCCCCCACAACATGAAACAACCCAGACAGCTGTCTAGACAGTTAAAGGGTCTACCCACTCATTGTCGGCGGGTTTTAGGGGCTGAAACACCTCCAGTCAATTTATGTCCCAGTGATTCTCTTTGTTGGGAATTTTCCAGTCGCCAAATCTTAAGAAGAAAAATCACTGTCCTTGTACATTTGTAAAAGTGCCAACACTGCCGAGAGCGGCGTGCATGAATTCTTGAGATAGACAAATTTCGCAGTGAACAGGTGCTCCAGCGACATGATCAAAGCTCTTATGGGTACCCTTTGGAGCGAGGAGTCTGGGACAAGAGTAGTATTGCTCCTTATTTTTTTACATGTATATTCAGAGCTTGGGAGCTTCGGGCATGTCGCATAAGCACCCGTCTGCTGCTAATCTGCATAAAGATTTGTCACTCGCAAGAATTCATGCACATTTCTCGCGGCAGTTTTGACAGGTTGACAATATTTGTCTTCTCAGTGTTCCATAGTAGTGCTGTAAAAAGTTTATTTTAGAATCTGCACAACCAATTACCTTGGAGATTATACTTTTTACGTAGGCACCTTGAATGTTAATTTTTCGCATGTTCCAAGCACATTTCCAAGGTACATAACGCGGTCTACACTACTGCACATGTGATTCTCACGCATCAGTAAGCATTACCACTTGTAGCTTTATTTGTTGCTATTATGGAATCAACAGATGTCATTAATCTGAAAGTGTGGATACTGCAAATGACAGAAAAACACTGTCAAATTTGATTCAAATGTTGCAGACGCCCCTAGTATGTTAATGGATGTTCATCCAAATGCTTCTGGTTCACGTACATGTATGACGTGCACGCACATGCTACAGTACCCGGTGCGTCCAGCTGACAAGAAAAAACTTAAACGTTTCGGATAACGAATGAATTACAAGAGTGTTATGAACACCTGTACAAGGTTACTGTGTGGAGAATAATGACAGCTTGAACAACAGATTATGGCATACCGGTAAATTTAATACCCAATTACATACATGTACGTCAGGTGGTGCAGTAATTATGCTTTGCAAATTGGATACGAATAATATGGTTGTCTACATGTAACGTTCGGTTTGATAGCACTCGTCAGTCTGACAAAAACCTACATGTGCAGTAATGCCTCACTCTAGCTCATCTTGACTACAGTTGCACTGTGGACTGTTCAAATCTTACCACACAGGAGCCCTTCCTCCCTGATCAGTCGTCTGGCCATCAGAAACGACTCCTTGTCGTCGCACTTATCCCAATCGTCCACCACCTGGTGGTCCAAGACGGTTGGGATGAAGTCGTAGCCGATGCCTTCCACCTCGTAGGGGACGTTGGGCGTGGTGGGCTTGTCAAAGAACGGCGGCTCCAGAGTAGAGCCGTGGGGATCAAAGGACACGATCTGGACCCCCAAAAGAGAAAAAGATTTGTGATTCTGATACCATAAACCTGATACCCCCTATAGAACAAGCTGTGCTCAGTAGTGGGTCCATGCAGATGAGGGTGGATCAGCATGTGGAGTGTAAGTAAAGTACATGTACTTATACATGTACATGTATGTACTTGGTACTCTGTGGTTAAGAAGTCCAATTACAAGTTCTGTTACTTGGTTCTTAGAATGACCGACTTTGACCGCAACTCACTTTGAATGGTCATCCAAATCCACACTCAGGCTTTGCGCTGTCCCGGTATAATAACACTGGAGTGAGGACTACTAACCATTCATGTGCTGGTATCAGTAAACATGCGAAATGGGGCTGGACGTAGCCTGAAAATTTGTGTGCGATTATGCCAGTAAAAAGCGTGTTGTTGGAGGACAATGTACCGATGCAGTAGATGGAATTTGATTTTGGAGAAAAACAGGAAGGATACTGGCAATGTGAATATGTACCTGGGGTCCTCACAAGTACATGAGTGAAGAGTAAAAAACAAAGTGTAAGGCACACATTGGCCTGGGCCAACCTTGTTATCTTGTCAGAACAAATGGGTGTACAGTAGTTTAAGCCTGGGTATAAACCTTGGGTGGACTAAGCCAGGTCCATGCACATTTGAGAGGCATTTTGGGGGATTATCTCTCACAAAATAATGAGGATTATTCAAGGAAACATATTTGTATAGTGTAGGTCCAGCTTTAATGGAGTGCTCATGGCATGAGAGAAATGCAGCCATTGTATGTTGAACTAAGGTCCACACTATGTCTGTACAGGTAAACTTTAAATGTGGGTAATGAACATGTACACGTGTGAATATAAATACTAGTACAATTATGCATTGGTTCTACTGGTAAGTCCTCCTGGGTCTAGCACCTGAACTCTCACCTTGATATCTGGGTTTAAATGCTTGAGCTTCCGACCAATGCCCGTCATGGTGCCACCTGTTCCCGAGCCCATGACAACCATGTCAACCTTGCCTGCAGAGAGATGAGTGGTGACCAATAATGCAGTGAGCAGCGTGTCTTTAAAAAGCAAATAGCACGGCTAATCCTCTGGGACAAAAAGTTCATCTCATGAAAGAAAACCCTTTAGAAAGTAAAACAACCGCAGGCAATTTAATAAGTTTGCTGCACTTTTGTCAACTCTTAGTACTTGCAGCAAACATGTTTTGTTCGATCACGTTTCAGTTACCATCCATGGCACGGTACTCACTGAGAGGAGGGTTTTTCTGATCAGTACTTTTGCATGTACAAAAATGGAGACTTTTTGAAGGAAAACATCAGGGGGGGGACCTCGAAAAGAAACTTTGGTTGGTCCACATTTCCCTTCACACGTGCCCCATATTTGCCACTAAAATTGCCTGAATTACGACTTTTAATAACAGGAATAGACATTTCTTATCATCGTCCATGAACATAACCCTTGCTGTCAGTTGAGATTGACAAAGCTTGACAATATCGGAGATTCTGCATGCGTGCGTAGAGTATTCATGTATGTACATTAAACATACAAAGAGAGTACCAACACTCTCTGTTTGCTGGAGCAAACAATTTTTTTAATGATCTCCAAAATATCTAAAATGAATGATGTACCTGGTATCGCCCAATTTGTTGTTACATGAAGCAAACCAGACTGGGTACATGTACATGTACTTTCTTCTGGAATTTATAGAGAGCAGCACAGTACAAAGCCTGCTAGATATTGACAGAAAATTGCTGTCCTCTAGATTGCACTTTGACTCTCCTGGTTGATATAACCATTTCTGGTTCTAAGATCTTGTGGCACCTCTTAAACATGTTCCTGGATATTGCTTTGACGTCACAAACATGCCTCTGGATTGGGGTCTTGAAAGCATGCCCCTTTTAGCAACCACCATTTTAGCATCGGGACTTGCCCATCATGAGGCGGGGCACCAACCTTCGCACTGGTCCCAGATTTCCTGGGCTGTGGTGTCGTAATGGGCCAGTGGGTTTCCTTCGTTCCTGTACTGGTCTAGTATGACAGAGTTCGGTATCTCCTTGTTCAGCCTCTGCGCTACGCTGATGTGTGACTCGGGCGAGTCGAACCTTGCCGAGGTGGGCGTGCGCACGATCTCAGCGCCCAGGGCTCGTAAGACGTACACCTTCTCGTTGCTCATCTTCTCCGGCATGACGATGATGCAGCGGTATCCCTTGACGGCAGCGGCTAGGGCCAGGCCAATACCTGTGAATGAGGCACAAACATCAAGAAAATTAATATCAACCTAACCATCCTCAATCCTTCAAAATCTTCCAGGTGGTTTTGGAGGATTTTGGAGGATTGAGGGCGCATGGCAAATTGCATTGCTGACTGCAAATGATACATTGTCTCAAGGTTGTGGGTTAGACCTTGTGTTGTTTATGTTCAGTCGTGCATAAATTCATGCCCACATTATACAGGGTGTCCCAGAAAAAACCAAACCCTGAGGAAAGGGGTTAATATGCCCAAACCATGAGATATGATTATAATGTATGACGATCTCCGAAAGTAGAAGCTTGTATTCTTTCTAATGATACCTTGATGGCATCCCTCCTGTTATGCATGACTGACCACCATTGTCTTCAAAATGGGGCAAAAGTGACAAAAGGCAATCTTCCCTCATTAACATGACCTTTTGTTTTCCCTTCCAATCAGGACAAGCATAACATTCACTGGTTTATCCTAAGTGTTACAACTGAGTTCGGATGCCCCATTATCAAGACAACGGTGTTCAGTGATGCATGACATGAGGGATACCATCAAGGTATCATTAGAAAGAATACTGCTTCTACTTTGCGGAGATCCTTATACATTATAATCATATCTCATGGGTTGGGCATATTAACCCCTTTCCTCAGAGTTTGGTTTTTACTGGGACACCCTGTACAAGTACTGATACGTGAAATTCTCCGAATTGCTGGAGGATTTTGAGGGATTGAGGCAGTGGGCACCCCTCCACAGAACATATGGAAGAAATGTTGGGGAGGATTTTGGAAGACTGAGGCTGTATTCAATTTTTTTTTCATGGGGGGGGCAGTTGGAGGATTTTGAAGGATTGACGGTGCATGTACATGTATGTCCTACATGTAAGGTAAACATTTCAACCAGAGTTGTATTTGAGTCAATCACAAGTCCAGTCACAAGTCCCTTCACAAGTCCAGTCACAAGTCCCTTCACAAGGCCACTTGTAAGTAACAGGGTGAACAATGAAAAAAGAATGCTTTGTAACAGCTAATTTGAATAGCTTGTCAATTGGCTTAAGATTGACTGACTTGGGTTGGACTTTTGATGAACTTGTAGGGACTTGTGATAGACTCAAACACATGTACAACGCTGATTTCAATTAGATAAGAGTCTTCATGCGTGGACATGTACATGTATTTGGTGTATTCAAGTGGATCCTTCTCCCAAATTGTAAAATACAAGTTGCTTAAAAGAAATCACCTGTGTTTCCTGAAGTGGGTTCAATCAATGTGAACCCAGGCTTCAAGATGCCTTTCCTCTCTGCTTCTTCCACCATCCGCAGTCCGATGCGATCCTTGACGCTGCCGCCAGCATTAAAGAACTCGCATTTGGCCACTAGCAAGAGAACATGAAAACGTTTGGTTGAATGATCCTGGACATCCCAGAACGTGTGACTACCCTATGAAGTTTTTCCGTCTTCAAAATGCAGAAATGGTTGAAATGTGATGTCAGAGGTGGAACAGTCTACAGCCTCCTTGCAAGACCAGCCATGCCAGGAGAGGTCACTTCCGTAACTAATATTGATCTTTTATGGCGTGGAGATACACGCACAATGTATCTTGTACATACATGTACATGTATACCAGCTTATTCATGTAATGCAGTGCCCAGAGTATACACAACTACATGCACATCTACATGTACATTGACTGTGGCTTCGACATTTACACGACTCAGTGGGAAGGGGCTGCAACCACTACATAGACCAGTGGCGTAGCCACGGGGGGTGGGTGGGGGTCCGTGGGAGGGGCACATGCCCCCCACAAATTACTGATGCCCCCAGGTGCCCCCCCACTGAAAAAAAAAACAACGGAAGAATGGATATTGAACAAGGCTGACAAAAATTTGCCCCCAAAAACACACCGCTGAAAGCTGGTGCCCCTTTGTGCCCACCTACTCAGTAAAACCCTAGCTATGTGTACGCCAGTGCCATAGACTCGTACGTGTATATCAAGCCAAAGTCAAGTAATTAGACGTACCGGTAGTATAGCCTTTTATTCCTCTCATTACAGAAAGGCTTGTGGAATTTATGTCATACGTCAAAATATTGTTCAAAATGTGAGCTCAATCAATCTCCTCTTTGTCAACACAGACAAGTTTAATTGCACAGGGTACTGGAGCTCCAAAACTTCCACACCATCACTGTGGGATGAATGGTGCGCATGCCCAAGTGGTAGAGTGCCTCCAAACCCTGGGCCTCACAACCGTGCACAGTCAAAAGAGGAAGGAGGTCTACCAATTGTTTTCTCGAGATGCATGCTTTTTTGTCCAGTTTGTAACAACAATGACATATACATGTACCTTCCCAGCACCGTCTTACGAGGTGGAAGTGTTTATTTACATTGTATTTCTGTCTCCGTGTGCATTACAGGTGACAAGTTGAAGGCCCTAATATGAAGCATGAGCAACACGCATATCAGACTTCTGGGAGCATAACTTATACATTTGATCTCTACCATTAGCTTCTGTCCATGAAAGTGTGTACAAACATAGTGAATTTCTGCTGGAAATGTCCCGCTAAGGAGATGCAGCAAAAAGTGTCAACCAGTGGTCTTTTCCAAGGGGACAAAAACTACACGTTTGTCAAAAACCGTTGGTTTACATGTACTTTCACAGTCATCTTTACTGCAAGTGGCTGTGGCATGATTTCATATGGGGCCAAATTATGGGGCTAAGAAGAACTGTATGTGTAAGCGTAAGACCATGTCCCAATTTGGCTCAATCAAGACACAAAAGCATGGGGGATATGGCTGCAGATGACAGTGGCTTCCATACATGTACATGAGGTGCACAGCCATAGCCAAGCCGTATGAACTAAGCCTTAACCCTAACTGCACAAAACCTGCCATACTCCAACAGCAGGTTTTGTGAGGTTTTGGCAGGTTTGGTACCGTACCTGAGGAACTTGTTGTTGAATTTTGTGAGACTTGGGATGAAAGGCCCAGGGAGATGGTGTTGGATTCTGTGTGAGTTGGGACACACAGGGTTCATTGTGTGCAGTGTCTGGCTTGCTGTACCAATTGTTGGACTATGCTTGATTTTGTCAGGTTTGGTACTGTTCAGTGCAAGTCATCCTATACTGCATAGACCCATCCATACCATATCACTCAAACTCCAACGGGCTCATTCTGTTGGAGTTCATCAGGTTTGGTACACTACCCTGCATGTACAAGTACATAGACAAGTACATGAACCTGTTGGATTTTGTGAGGTTCAGGATGCTTTCTAGCGCAGGAGCCTAGGGGGTTAGGGTTAAGCTCAACCTTTCACTTACCTAGTTCACATTTCAGCCCAGCACTCTTGCCAATGTTGTTGATCCGCACCAAGGGTGTGTGACCGATCATCTTCAGGACATTGGGCAGAATTGTCTTCCGAGCTTCGAGCAGCTCCCTAATACAAAAAAAACGAAGCCAATTGGCAAAAAAGGGAACACTAAGATGTCACGGAATTTGACGATGCAACTCTAAGAAAGTCTGCGAGAACTTTGAAAGAAGAGTTTAGTTACATGTACATGTACAGCAAGGAAACCCTTGCTTCCAAGAAAAGTATTCCAGTGGATTCATTTGTACATGCACTGCACATGCACTGGTACACACGTACATGTATGTCACACATGCACATGTCTAGTACTACGCACCATTTACTGACAGCCAGAGAGGCACATGTGCTTTACGCACTACTTGTAAAACAGCTTTCCCCCAATGTTTTCAAGGGAAAACATCATGTACATGTACATGTACCTGTACATTGTACCAATGACTGACAATGTGTAAGGTACACGTACATGTACATATATATGTACCACTACATACATGTACATGTACATTCTGAAAACACAATGTACATGTATGTACATTACATACATCTATCTTTTGATGTGTCTCGAGACTTTCTAGAGGAAACATGCCATTCAGCCACTTCTGACACATGGAAGATCACACACAGACACGCCCAGTGATAAAGTGTCCAGAATGACGCATATTGGTACTACTCATAGTACCGGTATGAATCAATGAAGATATGTTCATGTAGGCAATGTACATGACCAATGTACTGTACATGTTTGGGACAGGTCTGTGAAGTGAGACGTGATCACTGCAGAGATGACTTGAAGTCATAGAGTTCATGGAGGCCAAACTTACATGAACATGCATGCGCTGGTGAATGTTTGGATCACTGCCAATTTTTCCTGAAGGAGACCAATAGTCTGGCTCCCTGCCCAAAGATTCCCTGACAACTCTTGTTAAAAAAATCTTAGATCAGTCATCACCCACTGATATACATGTAAACAGATATGATGCAAGGGTCAGGGGTCACTAGTTTATAGCCCCGGTGTTTTCGATTTCATCAGTGGCAACATCTCAAAAATGAGGCTTTTCCCGTATCCAGTGGGCAATACTGCAAGTGCAGCCCCACTGAGAGCACGTTTCAGGCACAAAGCCACATTGGTCAAAGAAAGTATATTCTTCATAAATTTTGCCTGGCATTGATTTCGGCCAAGGCGACATTCAATTTTAGTGTAAAGTCAAATATTGTAGGATCAACAGCTGCCGTTGGGATACGGGAGTTTATGTTCAACAGCTAGCCTACCTACCGGTACCCGGCCGGGAATAACCGAAAATCAACGGTACCATCTGAACATGCTGAATATACCGGTACATGGGACAACTTTGGAATATTTCTGCTATTTCCAGACAATAATTCCTCCAGTCTTGGTCATGTGGACGTTGGATGGGTGATACCAGACCCTTGATTCATAGATAAGTCAGAAACATTGAGTCTGGTATCCACACTAGGAGAACAACGCACTATGCTTCCTTGTCCAGGTTTAACGGTATTGTACATGTAACTTTTTTTTTCTATTTTTATAACTGTGCCACAACTAACCGCACTGATAGTCTCATTTCAGGACCACATGTACCGGTAGTGCAGGGGCTGAAATGACCATTCTTCATCTGCCTTCAATAAGTGGAGAGGGGGAGGCGGGATAGAAAAAAAAAAAACAGAAAAAGAGAAAAAAGGGAGCAGTATTAAATCGAGCATTTTTCAGTCTGAATGCTAGAAAGTATGTACATTGAATTTGTACAGTGTACATGTACATGTACAACAAGTACTTGTACATGTATGCCAGAAATTAGATGTACATGTACGGCAGGAATGAGTTCTATGAAGGGATTACATGTAGTCAGTTGGCAAGCCACACTCTGAAGGCATTGCTATCTGATTCTATAGTACGAACGGGTGGTTTATGGGCAAACCGCCAAGAGATCTTTGACAGAAAAAAGGAGAGACAGGTAAGAATTATTTTCAAGGATCATGGATCACCTCAGGGGTTCAACTACCAAGTGTATTCAAGTGCGAGGCGGCCTTTTCAGTTCAACTGAAGGAACTTGAAATGACACAGAACAGGAACAAAACCAGAAATGAAAGTGTCATCACCGCTACACACAAACTCAATACATCGCACATACATGTACATATACATTTCACCTACATACATGTGGGTCATTCCAGGGTTCAAAAGTGTGAAATTTTCATGTCCCTATTACATTTGACCTTTGTTATTTGACACGGAAATATCACTGGAATTGAAATCAAACTACAGTATTATGATTTGTTTGGCAGGTACTTGTACCGGTAATCTGTATTATATGTACCTGCAATTCATCATTCTTGGAAACTAGAAAATGTGTCCTGAACTTACAAAATCAGTTGTCAGATGTGACAGGGACACGAAACAAAATGGACCCCTAATTCCAGGAAAAGAAATAATAGCATTTATAAGTGAGAAGTACCAACTGTTACCTGCTGTAGCAGCACGTCATTTTACATACTCCTGTACATGTACATACTGTATGGTGCCTTTATGAATCAGGTACAGGTACACAGTATGCCAAAGGGTGCACTTGTGAACAGTTGAAATTTATTGAGTTGTGACAAATGGCAACAAAGCACGACTTAACATATATGTACCGGTAGCCAAGGGTGAATAGCAACCGGGGTGCCAGCTGCTACATGTGTAGATTTTTATTTACACAGCACTGCTGTCACCATGACATCAGAAAAATCATGGAAACTTTCACTGAATGCAAGTAAAGTAAAGCTTTTCAAATATTCAACCTGAAACCTGTTGAGTTATCACCTGGTTATTAACTTTTAAAAAGGAAAGGCATTAACCATAGTACTGTAGGTCTATACTTTAGTGTCAATGCTGTTGATGAGTGCGGAGGAATATTGATTGGACATTCATAAGTGACAAGTCCGTGTACTGTTAGAAGACCGGTAATGTACATGTATGTACCTATACCAGGCTGTACACGTACGCATGTACAGTAGTACTACTGTAGCATGCCAGCTCTCAAACTGCCAATATCCTCATACACTAGCTCGGAGCATTTTCCTTGCCACTGATTTTCTCGTGGATCTCTTTCTTTGCATGAACTCTGTGTGTCTTCTTCACCCTGCTGCTATTTGTACACCATTTTCAAAGATCTATGCAAGTCATGAATATTAACCCATTCTTCAACCCCCCCCCCAGCCTTTCTAAAGCCAGAGGAAAAAAAAAATTCCGAGGGGGATTTGTAAAAAACAGGTAAAGTGGCATCTGGGAAAATGTTTACAAC
Organism: Acanthaster planci; assembly: GCF_054643075.1. NCBI lineage: Eukaryota > Metazoa > Echinodermata > Asteroidea > Valvatida > Acanthasteridae > Acanthaster > Acanthaster planci. The sequence goes on along the minus strand of NC_141786.1, from coordinate 3,959,647 downwards.
ATGTACAGTTTACATGTATCTGGTCTGAACTTGATAAAATGTTGGGAATGATCTGTTTTCCAGCACAAATGAATCAATAATTATTGGCTATTGCAGTGGGTGGGGATTTAATCAACAACAGCTGGATGGTATCCATTCTACAGCATGTGTGTACTGTGGCACAAACAGTTGGAAATCAATAAGACTGTTTGTTTCTTGTTCTGGACCAAAGAGATAAAATGTGACATCACATGTACCTGTACCTGTACCTTTTTCTGTTCTCTCATTGCTATTTATTTTTGTTAAACTTTTTAAACACAAAAATGTTAAAACTGCTGATACATCAGTCGACAAGTCTGCAATGGGCAAGGTTGTCAGGAATTAGACCCAACCCCCCTCCCACACCCCCACACATTTTTTTGTCAATTGACAGGGTTGCAGGTATGCACTGTCAGCCGTCTTAAAGACAATATGAACAGCAATTTGGGGGACAATTGGAATACGGGCAGAAAAAAATCAACTGCTCAAATAACCAAATTCACAAAATGATTTTACCAATAAAATGTATCTCACCACAAGTGGATGGGAATTTCAAATCTGGGGAAATCGAAGCAGGTGTGAACAGAACGGTGACCAAGAAAATAAAATTGATTAGCAAATTTGCTGATCATAATGCCATTTGATTAGCCTTATGATGAAATTGGCTGGCAAAAAATAAATGGGCGTAATTCAGTACCATGGTATACAGTGAAACAACACACAGGTGTGGTATAGCATGGTTGTTGGTTGTAGCTCTGGCCAAAAATTGGGTGGAGAAGCAATTTTTTTACAGAATCAAGGGCAAAATAAACAAAACACCCGCTGTCAGCGAGTCCCTACTCATGATTTTTTGGGGTGCCATTTTAGCTCCTGGGATATTCTACATTTGACCTAGATCGGTTGGTGACTTAAACATTTTTAAACTATTAAACAAGAAAGGGAAATGGGATACATGTACCTCACTACACATTGCACTAATCAGCAGTCACTGTAAGTGTCGGTGCTTTATTGAGATCTGATGAATGTTCTGCAGAATCTCAAACGGCTTTGGTTTTGGCCTCTTGCAAGCTACATAACTCACAGTAAAAGACGATGTCTTCCGACTGATTCTTTTGTTTCAGCCATGGCACATCTGTCTGCCATTTTTCAACGTGGGGCTGGTTTCCGATCCCCGCCGCGAGCTCGCCGCATGCATGACTTAAAAAAGAAATTTCCAATCACAAAAACTGCACATCAGTTTCATGTTTGTCTCGCTTTCTGCGCAAAATGTATCGCATTTTGCAATGCGAATCCAGCCATTTCCATCACTGTACATATATATGGTTCTGACCTGCGAGGGATAGTAAGTGGACTGCAGGATGATATTTAAATTGAAGGTGCAATGTACATGACATTGTAGTTATCTTATCTTCCCAAAGTACTGGAAGTTGACTATTTATAAATCGATGGTACCAGTTCCCAAGCTCCAATGGGGGAGGTCATAGTGACTGTAACCCTGATATTTACAAACCAAATTTTATAAAGCTTTACCACACTTCTTACACATGTGCACAGACAACAGCCAGCGCAATTTCAGGCGTCAGAAACAGTAATCCTGCCCTATTTCATGTGCACATGTTAATGGGGGCAAAGCTCCCCAATGTGGGCTTCACCCAGGGAACTGCTCCACTACAACTTAGGCTGCATCTGAATCTGTTGTCTAGAGCTATTGCTAGGTCTAGGTCTTCACTCCATTGGAAATACCAGGTAGTGGAGATGCGCCACTAGACCTACCGTAGCCGTAGCTATGGAAGCCTGTTTCGGACACAGCCTTCCTCAGATTTCACTCCCACTTGCATATCTACCGGTAACTTGAGTGTAGATTTTCATGTGCATGCCTGGTACGTGGTAAACAGCAAAGATGTAAGCAACTGGCACGTGATGGTGGGTGAAAATGTGGCACATTATCACACCAGACAATGCCAGAGGCACTGTAGGGTCACACTCTTGTTGAAACCGCAATGGAAAAAAAGGGCATGATTACATGTGCATGTTTGAATGAACTCCACTTGTCCTGGTCACCATAAACTTACGCATTGGACTGATGATTGTGTGGACTTGTCTTGGGATCGACTTCCAGATGCCAGGTGCAGCGTGATGGTAGATCGGGTGCAATCCATCCGTTGTCATTACTACCAGTGGGCATGACTGCTTGTTGATACACGGGAAGGCTAAAAAACCAAACACACTGCCGGAGGCGAATAGCGACTGTAGCGTTTTCTGTGGATGATTGTCTACAAAAAAAGGCATGTCATAATAACAGCAAATGTCAATTTTGCTAGAAATCCCAGAGCATACAAGTTTTTTTTCTCCCCAAAGAAATTCTGCAATGTCACTTATACGGATATAATGTTATTCGGAAATAACTGAAAGAGAAGATGTAGTTAAAAACTGAAGTTTTTGGTGCATTTTTGATATTCACAAACAATGCTTGAACCTAAATGAGCAAGTTTGGTACATGTATTTCAACAGCAAAAGCACAATGTACATATATCGTACATTATACATGTATATCACTGTCTTAGATTGGTGTCCAGCCCATGAACAAATTATATGTACATACCCATGACAGTTAGTCTTGACGCTTCTGCTTGGCCAAAACTACATACATGTAACTCATTAATATTCATGATCTTAGTCCATGACAGAAAAATTGTGTTCTTGGAAGGAATTTTCCGGAATTTCTCTCTCTGGTGAGCTTCACAATTTGAGTTTTGTAATTTATGTTGTGTAATTCTATGTAGGCCTACATGGACATGTACATGGGATGGAAGTACATGTATGTACTTCCATCCCATAAGTACCATGCAAAACTATCTGAAAAGGACACTGTGGTTTAAATTGGAGAATGTTCATGTACATACATGTAATAGAAGGCCTTGTTTATTGTCAATGCCATCTGGAGCGGGTTTTCCCTACCGCCCCAACTTTTTTTGCTATTTGACATTTCCAACTTAATTTCAAGCCCTTTTCAGCCTTGTAGATGTGTCTGAATCACAAAAAGGGTCATGCGTTTTTTTTAATTCTCTAGTCTTGCCCTCAACCATGATTGATTGATTTGATTATGCTCTTATGATATGGAACACTCCAGTATTAAAATAGGGTACAAGAAGGTATATTTAGAAAAGTCTCGAAATACCGACTTGAAATATCAACTATCAAATATCAAAGATCAAAGGTCCCCCCAGCTCAAAAATACAACACTGAGTGATGATAAACGAGGAATTAATTTTAATCGGCCCAATGAAAACTGACTCATATGTCTTGCAAGATCTGTACATGTAGGCCTACACTACATGTAACTTCCATAGGGTTGTACATTAATGCCTTGTCAATGCGTTATTCACACCGAAAAGATATGTCAGGAAGGTTTACATATTGCCCAATTTCCAGAGGCCACCATCTGTGAATTCCGCACTAAATTTCATGACACCAAAATTGCTAAAAAAAGCTTCAATTAGCATGCATTATGATTACTACCGCTGTTAATGTTAAATTTGGAGTCTGAGGTTTGGCAACACTGCATCAGCAAGGGAAACGTCTACATGTGTGTGCACCATATGGTCCACACTGCTGACCATCGAGGCATGTCACGGTCTGGCCACTGGCATGACTGGGCAAAATTTTACGTTAGCCGAGTTGCAGCTGTACCGAGACCATGGAGACAATCGACATGATCGAGTAACACTAAACTAAGTAGTAGTCGAGACCACGTACTGTAAGACCTGCACAAGACCAACACAAGATCTCCAAACTGAATTGAATTCAAGTCGCAAGCTATTCAAATAAACTGCAACAAAAACATTCCTTTGGCTAAAGTTGTCATGCATGTCATGTGTTCTTGTTCCTCCATTACATCGGTCAGTCTTGTGATGGTCTCGACTACAGCACTGCCGAGTAGCTAGTGTATCACACCTGTCAGTCCAAGATTACATCTTCAAGAAACTGCCTATCATCGATTACGTGAAATACATACCTCTGACAGTTCTCTGTGGCTAGGCTCAGAACATGGATCACGTAATCGTAATACACACCGTAAAAATTTCACGTACAGTGTATTTGGATCACCATCATTCTACATGTACACGTGTCCCACACCAGCAACGATCGCGATATGTCCACGTAAGCGCACGTCTAGTCTCGCGTTGACGATGAGCTTGCTGGCTGCTGGACTCTTGCTCGCCTCGAGAGTGAAACTAATTTAATCGAATACTTTAGTTCGAAAATTCGCACTAGTGAGAGTCGATAATTTTCCTGAGCAAGGTCACGTGCCACTGATGTGAGGGAATCGGTAACACTTATTTCAATACGTCTCATTTTGTCCAGTCCTGCAAGACCGTAAAGGGGAATGGTGGAGGATGGTTCTGATGAACGGCGCACTCATTTAGCGAAAAGGGAGGGGAAATGTTAATCCCCACTGCTCTAATGAAGATGCCCGCCCTACGTACCGGCACACATGCATGGTGTCCCCTGTTAAATTTGGACTGACCAAAAACAACCCGCTGTTTACTTGTTTCTGTGCCCTCGAAAAACTCACAGTAAATCCGCCCACCCACTGGCCTTTTAAATCCGCCCACCCACTGGCCTTTTAAATCCGACCCGCGTACCTGGTTAGCGGCCCTCGGGTCCAGTTGACAGGAATTTACCTGGGGTCATTTACTGGAGAAGGGTACACAACGATGGGTTGGTCATACAGCCGTTTCTGTTCAAGTTTATCTTTCGCTTTTCCCGGCCTACCGGAGGGGGTGGAGCAGCGTGGGGCAAAACTGAAGTTGCCCGCCACTGTCAGACTTAATTAAGTCCCATTAAAATCAATATAGACTGGACATCTCTTTGTCGAGTCTGGAGATGTAAATCGATTCTCTGTGGTATCATTCTTAGTGATCGATATACAGGAATCTGCCATAACCTGCGGAAAGTTCGGGAACCAGCCAAGTGTTCATTGATACAATCTTAACAGAAGCGTGCCCTGCACAAGTCACTGGTCCCCTTCGTACTGAGGGGAAACCATTGGTCAATTGTGGAGGCGCTGTCCAAAATATTGAGCCAATCAGTTTCGGGGTGTGCCTTGAGGGTCGTACTCTTAATCTTTTAAGATCGCAGATAAGCTGTTGAGAACAGAAAAACTACCCCCACTTAAAAATATCAGGAAAAAATACTCATGATTCTCAGGTGTTCGATGTAGGCCTACATGTGTTAAATCATAGCTAATTTTCTCATCTTTCATTTCCTTTTTAATTAATTGGTATCTTAATCGAAGTACTGCTGTCGAGACCTCGTAGGCCTACATAGACCACAAGTTTGAAATCAAGTCACCAGCTGTTAAAACGAATCTCGTGACGTCAAATTCGCTTCGGTTTCACATTCGCCTGTAGTATGAACCGGCTTTATTCGTCCGTAGGGGGATGAGGGTGTGCCCAGTTTAGAAGGAGCGATTTTGATGGATACGAAGCGTTTGGCGCAAGTGTTTACCCGCATTTGGGAAGGCCCCTGTAACACCGCCCGAACGATGAATTGTTTGGTCTATAGTCGACCATTTGGGAGCAAGCCCCAGGCCACGGTCTCACCGCTGGTTAAGAAGCAGTTTCATTTTGTCGACCCAGTGCGCGTTCAAAAAGGGTCAACAGATTTCGCGCATTGTGATTGGCCAACGCGTGGCAAACTCTTGGAGGCGCACTATAATGAATGGCCCGTATTGCCCAAGATTTCAGATACCATGTATTTTGCGAGAATAGAATCGCATGAAACCAACGGTGAAATGTGAGTAACGATGATATTTCAAAAATAGACCGACTCGGGTGGTTCTAGTGTAACAGAATTCCACAAACATATTGTTAAAAAAGCAATTGACTAATGGTCGAACTGACTACTGGTCGAACTATGCTACCGGTGTAGTTCTAGTTGGCGCCCGAATTTGCCCCATGTTGGTGGGAAATGTTCATTTTGTTGTTAGTGATTATGCGACCGTGCGCTTTAAAATTGGGCTGCTGATGCCTTTGACTTAAACAGATCTATGGGTGAATACTAAATCCCAGTACCCAAGAGGGGGCACCAAGTATTCCTTGGAAACCAACACCACAGAGAGAAGTCTTGTGCAGACTGCGTATTCAGGTGAGAGGGGAATGCTAGTGCTTTGTTATGATCTTGAGAGAGGACAGCACAGAAACGAATGGTGGAGACCCAAACTCTGCCTGGACTCAGGAGACTTTGCTGTAAGTTGTAACTATTGAAAATTCAGCTACTGAAATGATTGTAATAGGCCATATACAAACTTTTCAAACTGAAAATCAGCCCAGGTCAAGTGAAATAAGAACACCCAACAATTTAGAGCAAAATTTACTCAGTCGAAAGGTTCAAATGCAATATTTATTCCGAGTATTTTCACAACTGGTTTTGCATCAAGTAAATTCGAACTTACTGTTTTATCATAATTTGTTTTTTACCCAGGACATTTTGTTGCTCTTTATAATCGGGTCAAATTCAACTAAATACAAAATAAGTATTACTCAAGACTGTCTTGTAACAGCTTAGCATGCATTTTTGAATAGAAATACGTAATTTTCATGGACTATTTGATGACAGATTAACAACTATTTCAACTGTGATGGGCACATTTAGATCTACAATCTAGTCTCAGTCTGCCTTCGATACAGTAGCAAATGGAATGCGTGACGTAATAGTTTTCATACATTGATTATAAGAGAAGAGTATACAGTTGCAAAAAGTAATAGTGCAACACCTCGTGGTCCCTTTAAAGATCTTTGGAGCACTGTGGCATATCACATGCAGTTAACATCTTTGGAAACTGCCTAATTGCATTTCCACGTGGTTTGGCATTTTCTATATTTATAAGGAAAACTGGTCTTTACAAAGCCTATTCTACATTACAAACAGATATTACATGTACATAATTATATGGTAAAAGGGTTTTACAGTATTCATAACGTTGACCAATTAACGACAATGTGTGACTTAACAAATTAAGTTGAAAGTTGTCAGTAAGAGGTGCGTTTGAGTGTAAGGCCTCTTATAACAACCTAGCACAATGTTAGTCCATGGGCGCTCAAAACCAAATTGACAAATGAAATAAATACTACTTTGTTCTTTCGAATGCACATTGAAAAGTGACAATATGGCTTTCAAATTTACTCTGTAAGATGATCTGGTCATATATTTGTATATCTTTTAGGATCTTTGATTTATCCTAAGATGAAAACACGGAGGATTCTAATATACACGTAGTTGCTTGTGTTGAGTTCAAAGTTGCTGACAGTATAGCTAAGACGAAACTTCGAATGGCAAATCTCATAGGACTTTCCTGACCCGAGATAATGTATACATAATAATGAAAAAGGATAGAATTTATCATTCTTTTACCGTTATTTATCATACTTTCATCAGTTCATTGTACCACTATCATTTTATGTGCAGTGTGCAATGGATTCTTTCTAAAACGCATTTGTATGATTCGCGTAACGTATTGCATTACGTGAATTTAACACAGGAACAACTGCCTTGCTTTTAAAATACATGGTTCTGCAATAGGACATAAAATGGAATCTGATGCCTTCCGTCTGAGTACAGTTAAGGTCCAGCCCCAACAGTAAACATGGCTAAATATATACAAACCACTGGATACGAGAATCACGGTACAAATGAGGGTAAAATGAGAATTCAATTCATAAAACAACTCATCGACAGAGCACAGGAAAAGGCTTCACTCAATCCAACCACTTGGCTCTATCCCTTCATCAGAGGTCATCACTTGCATAGGAATTTCTGAAACGGAGCAAAAGCGTATATTATGTGATATGGATATATTCTTGTCAACTTCATTTTGATATATCAGAAAGAAATTGTGAAGAGAGATTTTTTTTTGTGAAACTACACTTTAAAATCATCCGGGTCAGATTGACCCAGAATGGTCAAATAATTTGACCCAGAAAAGGGTTATACCGAATGAGACCCAATTCTGGGTCAATCTGACCCAGACGTTTTTAGAGTGTAGGCGGGGCGTGTTTGTGTAAGTAACATGAGATGATCGGGCGATACGGGTTTCCCATTATTACGTTGAAAATGAACAATTTGTTACATGTCATGGGAATTCCATTTGAACTGATCATTTGTGGAAGATAACTCTGAAGTAGGCTACATGTACACCCTACAAACTCCTGGGTCATATTGATTTCGGGTCGTATTTGACCCTTTATGTGTCATAATTGACCCAATTCTGACTCAGTCTGACAGTCTAGAGATTCCACTTTGACAGAGAATGGAGCTTTCCCACATTTTCAGGTTTGATTAAAAAGGTCCAGCTTTGCTCCTTCTAGACATACATCTTTGTTAGAAGCTGTTCAAACAAACTATGGACTCTGTGTAAAAACTGAAAAGGATCACGGGATTACGAAATCGGACATCGCTGAGAACGGACCAAAATGCTGAAAGAACCAATATTGTTCAAAAGGATACCAGTCTATTCAAAATAAGAAAGTAAGAAAGAATTCCGTGTGGTTCTCATGTTCCAAAAGAAATATTACATTAACTGGTTAGAAAAAAGAAAGAAAAGGAAAGCAAACTAAGGCGATCGATCAACAACGATCTATATTTAACGGAGTTCAAAAATCATCAAGCTAAGAAGTCCAGCATGGACCGTGTTAAGTCTTAGTTTATTTATTCCATTTCTTTACCCTGGGTATGCCTAAACAGTTACAAACTGGTTTCCAATGGGGTCCAGCGATCATAACAAATTAACAAAATAGTTAGAAACTCACGATTAAAAGTAAAATTGATAAATACGAAAAACATTAATATTTACAAATACAAACCACTAAAACATCATACACATGTGAACATTTAAATAATCAAGGCATTAATTAAATTATGATCACGGGATGGGCGAAAACCCCGCAAAAAACCTATAGGGAAAAAGAACATAGGGAAATTCCTGATCCGGCTCCAATGAACATTGGCAACCAAGTTAACAACTCCATAGATCAGCATTTGGGAATACACGGCATTGGTCATGGCGTTCCGTAGTTCTGATTTGACTGTCCCTATGGAGTCTATACTTCCGAGTTGATCTGGCAAATTTTTCCATATTGTTTCATCTTTCACCGCAAAACTTTGAGCGTAGCCTTCTCTTTTGGCTAAAAGGACTTTAAGTGCCTTTTTAACTGAGTATCTTGTTTCACGAGTCTGTGTGAATGGCATAAACAGATTTGTCATATCCATAGGAACCAATTTGTCTAGACATTTAAAAACAAGAAAAGTCTTTTTTTTTATCTAACTCTCTTGGAAAACTGTACCCAATTCAGCGTAGCAAACAAATTTGCCGAGGGGGTGAGAGGTGCATTTGAGGATTATCCGTGCAGCTCTTTTTAGACATTTGTTAAAAGTGGTGTCATGGGATATGTATTGTAAAGTTGGCAGAACTAAGCTAATGAAAAGTGTGTGCGGCTACTTTGTCCGACGTAGTTCCGGATTCTGCTTAACATACCTAAGTTAGTAGAGAGATGGCTTACAAAGCCGGAGACAATGGGGAGTTTTGTAAAATGAACATAATTTTTTTTTTCAGAAATGAATGTTCCACTTCAAATAGAAAAGAATTCAACCCAGTTATCCAAACATTAACTCTCCAATAACGTACATGGATGTTGTTTGTTCTTGGCGTTCGAGCGGTCGACCCTCGAACAACAAATCGAACTGTTCGTGAACATACGAGAACGAGCCGCCTGAACTTACCCTATGGTCTCTGCGTACTCGCAGAACGCTTGCAAGAACCCACTTGTAACCACCTGTCTTTCTTTCGCCGATTGGGGGTGCACTTCAGATCGGGGCAGTATCTGTACAGTATTTTCAACGTCATCACGTGCGCGTCCGCGCAGTGTGCAAATGTTCTTTACACGCTTGCGTTCTGATCCACACACGTGGCCTCAAAATACGACGCAGCTGATGGACGTAGCGAAAATTTGAAGTGAAAAAAAAATGCCTGTCTAAACTGGCAATAGAGTACCGAAGTGTGACGTCAATATGAACCAGAAAGTGCAGTGCAAACGAATGGAGTACGCGCGCGTTGGTTCACGCGCTGGTTCTCGCGCTAATGCCTTTTACACTCTAATTGTGCGCGTGACGTATTCACTTCGGTATTCTGTAGGGATGTAGGATGACGTGGTCGAGAGAGACCTACAGATGTAGAGCTATATATAAAAACTAGAGCACCGGCCCACGTACAAAAGGATTCCTGCTGGATGCATCCATGATTGTGCAAACACCTGTGGAAAATTGTGTACGGCTTTTGTATCGCTGTTTACATATCTGCGTCTGCCATAGCAGTGGCTAACAAAATCTAGAAATTTTCTGTGCACAAATCAGTGCAACACTGAGATTCAGTGCCTTGCATGACATCATAGTTCCGCTCATGAATATGCAAATAGCATTAGCATAAAACCAAAAAAGCATCAAATATTGGTTAAAATTGCGAAACAAAAATATAAAATGAGGTTAATTGAAACCCAAAGATGCAATCTCCAGGGTTGCTAGTAAAGTTTATAAAATTATTTCTATGTCCTGGTTCCTTTAAAAGATACATCAACAAAGCCGATACGCAAACAATCTGAACGCAAAATCAGTGAATGAGCGTTTGTTTTGTTCGACTCAAACGAGAGCGTGTATGCCCTGCACATGAACTTTGCCGAGACGTTCTTTTATTCGGATTTTATCTAACCCGATGGGCACGGCAACTCCTGCCCCAAAGCCGTCAACCCACTTAACACTGACTGAATTAACGATTTTTTAATTCAGCTGAACTTATTCATCGAAAGACAGCCACCGAAAGACATGCATACGAAGCTGGACGACCTTGCTTGAATGTTAGGGAAACATTTGTTTTAAAAGAATCAGCTATGGATGTAAATAAACAAGTACCAATGACTGTTCTTTACGCGTGCGTCTTATTCAAAGGATACGCTGACGTTTGCGTATGTTGTACTGGCGCATTGTATCTAAGATACATTATTCCACATTAAATCTATCTGATTTCGAATGTTCTTCAAACACACACATGGATTCAAAATATCTGCAGCCACTACCAAAGATTATATAGCACCGCGTAGCGGCGCAAGATGGGTAATTCGGCCATAAAGGTGTTATCTCCATGGGCGCCCTTGGGTGTCTTAACATGCACTGCGCAGTCACAGTCCAACCAGAATGGCGCCCATGTGATAACAACGTTTTACGCGTATTCATGGTGAAGTTCCCCATCTTGCGCCGCTACGCAGCGCTCTACGATCTTTGGCCACGACGGCGTCAAAATTCTCTGCTCGAAGAATGGGAAATTAGCGCTCAAGTTTTTATGCCCACGGCCCATTTGCTAAACTAGGGTGAAAGGACACTCCCCCGTTCAACATTTGAAAAATTACCTTCAGTGAGTGAGTTCCACTTCCTGATAAAGTCCTGTAACATTTCTTGTCCTTATGCCAATAAAGACATAAGGAGGTCATTACGTCAACTTTTTCCTGTGCACTTACCAGCTTTTCCACTCCCTTCTGTCGGGATATCTTTTTCTTCTTCATCCTCAACAGATCTACAGTAACGAATGCAAAGCACATTTCGGAAAAACCTGACAGTTTCAACTCGAAAACATTTCTAAATGTTTCTTTGTGATCCAAAGAGAATAGAGGGCAGAAATCCTCAACATTTTCTCAAATATCGCTGCAATATTTTTCACACACCAGGCGTCAAGAAGTTTTTGTAACATCTTGCCGTCATTTTGGTCAGGTTAAAGGAGTGATTATCTTTAAAGCTTGAAAGGCCAGGTTCCCAAAACCTCAGCCGTCCAACAATATTTGTCGTTGGAACTATACCAAAAATATATATATATCAGTAATTAATAAATACTTCAGTCTCTCTATTCAATAACGTGCAAATTGACCGTGTATTTACATTTGTTATAACACACCTCTTCCTTGTTCTTTATCTCAGCTGGGAGAAATACGGTCACGTGTGGTTCACTAATATGGGCTAGTACGTGAATTTGGCGTCAGCGTGACTCGACAGGCGCCTAGACACTGCATGTGCATCAATTCCAGAGCAAGTGCCCGGCATCGGTCTCCAATATAAATGGAGATCAATGGTGTCCAGTCAGGTACTTGTGTAGAAAGTTTTTGACTGGTTATTGTGCCCACTGGAGGTTGCAATGGCTTATTTAAACAGTTGAAACCTTTTAAGAATTCTTTTCCTTGTTGAGATTTGCAACTCCAAAGTGGCTGTGTCAAGGGACACTAAAATGAGCCTTCAATTTTTTTTTCTCAAGTTTTGAAGTGCTATTGAAAGTCTGTCCCCTCAGGCTCAGGCCTGTGGCGAGCCGCGTGCACACAGACTCTTGGCCAATCAAAAAAGATTAAACTGTCTTGCATCCAGGTGCCAGTGCGTGATTTAGGCCTTTGGCCTCGGGAAATAGGACCCTTGTTTGGTCACTCACAGTCACAGTAGGGGGCACAGTCACAGTTGGGGACATAGAGGCGCACTAGTGACCTCATTGCCAGTCCATATGTTTGTAATAATGTCCGCTGAGAAAATAAAAATGAATAAACTATGATTATAAGCTTGCCTCTATCCAGTTCATTAATTCACTGATTCTATACAAATCCGTACTTACACTTCAGGTGTTGCGTCCTTGCGTCCTGAAAGATTGACACAGGGTAGAATAATGTTATTTGTCGTTCTGCGTATGTACACGTGATGTTCCTGTGATAAGAATTCTCCATATTAAATCTCCATTTGCGTACCAAACCGCTTCAAAAAGTTCTTGTTACAAAGCTATGTGTCGATCGGTGATAAAGATTGGGGCAATATGTTTAATCCATAATAAATTGACTCTTGCGGATCGGGCCAAATTCTTTTATAGAGTCAATTGAACCAATGGTCACAAAAGAACATTTAAGCATACCGATAAAGAGTTTTGTCGGGACATCCAGCCTAATGTGGCCCATCCTCTCCTATATACGCATGGTCTGTTGAAGCTACCCGATCATTGCTAGCTCAGTTTATATTCAATGAAAAGCTTCTGTAAGGAAGGTTTCTTGACGCTCTCGTTTTCACACAAGCATGTACTTATTCACTTTCAAGTAAAGTTGTTGACCAGTGCACATAATTATAAATTCTGCTGGGTGTGAACTAAGCCCCCCTCACATGATGATAATGAAAAAAATTCCAGCTCACCCTGCGTAAGGTTGGCTGCTGAATTTCGGATGTATATGCATCTAGCTATAATAACGATGCTGACGACAGTTGCAACCCCAACGATTACAATGCCAACGATTAGACCGGATTTGATCGATTGAACGTCTAAAATTTCAAAACAACACAAAACATAAACTTAAACAGTTCACATGCTAGTGGGAAGCTTGGTAGGCCTATATAGACTTCTCCTAAGCATGCAAAGGGAAGAGATACCAAAGGGCATCTTTCCTTCTCCTACCAACTAATGCGAGTACATCAAGAATGGTCATGCTTTATAATCATATTAGCTCACTTCCTTTAAAACTGTTATAAATCGTTTATTTCACTAAAGTAAATCAACGAAACTCGACTTTCTAATTGCAAGGCATGATTAAGAACCTACCAATTATCGACTCTAAAAAATAAGAAGTTGTTCAGACACGTGGTCATCAAGTGTGTTGTACGTAGGCAGGATCTACTTACCTGCACTTAAAGTATTCTCAGACTTCTGTCGGGCTGGATAGATGTAAACAAATGAAACAATACGGTATAGGGATGATTTAAACTGTCACGACCAAGATGCAGCTTTTTTCAAAATAGTGAATATGATCATGCCCGTGTAAATCTCATATCAAGGACAGCTATTAGTGCACCATCAGCACTTAATGATAGAGAGTTTACCACGTTCCTGGACTATCTTCAGTACGGTGTATAGGTTCCAGTTCACGTGGAAATATACCACGTGCATGACTGTTTGCAGTGAGTGGTTTACCAGTAGCACGTGTTCTGTGCTGATATCGGGCTGGTTTTTATTCTCTCAGTCGTGGAATCCATGGTTGTGTGGGTATTCAGCCGAAAAATATTGTCGCGCCCAATAAATGCTCGTCTGATAGACTCTGGTGTGAAGGCCAAATAGGTATACCTGAAAGTTAAGTTTCTCTTACCCTTTACATCCAATACCACGCTTGCGCTACTACCCATGTGACCTTCCCTGTTTATGGCACGGCACCGTAAAACCTCTCTGTGCTTTACCACCGTGGGTAAAATTGTGAGGACGCCTGTACTGTTGATCAGCCCGTTGGTATCCACAACTTCATGGACCTTGTTCGAGTTAAGCTCCTGATCGCCCAGTGTCCATATGAACCATGCTCCTGGGTTGATATCCTGTACTATGCACGCGAACCAATGATCCACTCCAGCTATGAGGTATGCAGTGTTAGCGGAAGAGAGGTTTCCCGAAGCATCAAATAGGAAAACCCTCTTGGGCAAGACTGGAAATAAGAATATAAGGCATACGCTGTTAAAACCCACTTCCCTCTAATACTTCCCAGGATGCTTCCACGAAATTAATTACACATTCCGCATGAGTTATATTCAAAAACAGCAACGGGTCTAACAATGTCGACCCAGAAGCACAGGCCGTGGAACTTGAGGTATAATGGCCGACATGAAAAGAGATTTTCGCCCCAGTCAACCCTCGATGGAAATTAGAAAAAGTGACTCCAAAAACGAAGAACAACAAAGAGACAGAAATCTGGCGCCTCCACAATACACAGAGATTTACCCCCTACTCGCCTCTCGGGTGTGATAGTTCAGTTCTTGCTTCGTTGCTTTAAGTGAATCTTGATTGAAATGACAAGTACATGTACAAGTAAACGCTTTAAGTGAATCTTGATTGAAATGACAAGTACATGTACAAGTAAATGCCTTTAGTTGAACTTATTTATAACATGTATACTGCAATTCTGAGGACTGCACTAACACAAACATGGAAATTGTTATTAAATCCCCCATCGGAGATATTAGATGTAGGATGGAAGAGAATGCTGATTTTAAATGAGGATTCACAAACACCCCGTTGAACATTTGTTTATGGAACTCTTTCATTGCTACCTTAGACTTGGGACTATACCCAAATCGTCTTCGCAACTAGGATCCGACTAATTGTTTGCAGACAGAATGAGACAGGAGTGCAGGATGATGCTAATGCGTAGTGATGATAGAATACATGACACAATTGTGCTGACAATTAGCGCAGCCAGTGCACTGATTTCAAATGAAGCTGATTTCTTGGATAAGGAAGAGCCTTTGGGGAAGGATGCAGCTTTTATCCCCAAAGTGACTCTTTCCAAGGAGAACTGAGGAGATCAAAATATCCAGAAAGGTTTCGTGTCGTGCAAAGTTAGAATGTCCAATTTAAAGGATGATACTATTCTTTCCTTCTAACCATTTTTCACACGAGCTCAAACGATCCCTTTTTTACTCTGTCCCTCCTCATGAATTCATCTTGGTTACCCTATTAAACGTGTTGATGCATAGTACAATTATTACTGGCATGACTAAAATGCCAATTTTCGCTGTAAAAGCCTCTTTGATTTTAATTACGCTGAATGCAGTTACGATACTAATCAATGTATGGTGCAAAAGTGGTTTTAGAATGTAACCATAATGGTTGATACTCACCCAAAACATTTAGACTAACCGTCCTTCCTGGAAATGGCTCCTCCGACTCTGGTGTGCTGGCTGTGCACCTGACCTCTTGCCCATGATTCTCTTTGGCTGGTGTCAGAGACCAGTTCCCAGTGGTGTTGACCAATTCGTCCACTTGGCCATCTGTGGGACTGACTGTATCCTGCAGAACTCCATCCAGGAACCACTCAATGGTGGCAGCTGGCCTGGTAACCTGCACCACACACGTAAAGGCGTATGTGATACCCTCATCGACGTCCACTGAATCCCTGAGTTTGAATCCTTCAGAATCCAGCAGAGATATGGACGATTTCTGCGGTGGTACTGGATAAATTAAGGGTAATAACATTTGATATAAGTTAACTATAACAACTGTAACAACTTAAAGTTCCCTCATACTTGTATGTGAAGAAGTGATGGAGGGTTATATATATATATAATATGTATAATATATATAATATATATATATCCAATATATCCAATGTAATATCCAAAAGGAAGACTGTGAAAATGTAGGTCTATCTTAGTCAAAACAACCCTCTCAGCGCATGCTTTCCCTTCCTTTCGCAGTATAGTTTACTGAAATAGAACAAGGGTCTGGATGAACTGAGACAGGGCCCATGCCAACGTCTTTTATCCCATTCATCATTGGTCATTCCTATGCCTTACACACGAAAAGCAAGATTCGATCACTAGATTCGTTTATAATTGCCGTAGTTTCCAAGCCTCCATTTCAATATTTTTCGTATTAAGTTGGCTTAAAACACTTTCGTACAGTTTTGCAAGTTTAATCACAAATTTGAATATGTCATCAGAATAGACTGGTAGTAATTTGTCATAGGATTTCATTTCATTTCATTGATTTTATTTCTAATCTCAATATTCAAAAATGTTAAATTAACCTCGCCTTCAATTTCAATTTCTCAGAAATTCTTTTGATACTCACCATTTACATCAAGTGTAACGCTGGCATTCACCTCGCGAAATCCATCAACGTTGGAAGCTGAGCATTTCAGAACCTCTCCGTGATACCCCCACGAGGGCAAGAGTTTGACATAACTTGTGCTGGTAGTTAGTCCATTCATTCCCAAGAGGTCCTTGTTGCCAGTTGATTCGATGGTAAGGCTACCCAGGGTCCAAGTGATTGATGCCGCAGGTCTAACATTCGGTACTTCACAAGTAAATGTGCTTTCCACTCCCTCGATAAGAAGAGATTTCTCGCTTGTGTAGGTGGCGTTTGTGGTGTTCTTGTAAATAGATATAACTGTTGGCAGAACTGAGTTATTGAGAAATAGTATACAAGAAGTTTGGTGATCAATTGTCGCCTCGGATGCGTCTCAAAAATCATGTTTTTATGACTTCTTATAGCAAAGTAAAAAAAAAAAAAGGAACGAAATCTTCGGCCATACTTACCTTGGGTGCAAAAGGCCTGATTTGACACTAGATAATGTGAAACTCCTCCTGTACTAGATTTACCTGGGTATTCTTTATGAAATGTTTTTGGGTAGGCCCTCATTTTTTCGGACACCCTAAGTGCAGTACCTACGGCCCATTTAATAATCCGGCCCAGGTGAGGCCAAAGTCGTGCAGCCCACATTGCCAGATTACGACTCCTTACCTTTCACATCAAGCGTTACAGCTATGTCACTGCCTGCATGATCTTCTCTGTTTGTGGCCCGACACCCCAACAACTCTCCTTGGTTAGCCCACAAAGGTGACATCGTAACCAGACTGGTACTGGTGAGCAAACCATTGGTGCCCGTGATATCACTGACGTTGCTGGATGGAAGCTCCTGATCACCAAGTGTCCAGGTGAACAGTGCTCCTGGGTTGATGTCACGTACCATGCACGTGAACCAATAATCCACTCCTGCGACCAGGTATGTAGTGGCATTGGAAGAGAGACCACCCAAAGAATCAAATAAGACTACACGTTTCGGAAGAACTGGGTAATCAAAACGAAAGAAACATTATTCCACGTTATAATAGCACAAATATTTTGTACGAATCATTTTAATTCATTCATACATACACACACATTTAGTAGGAAATATTTCCTTGATTTCCAAATCCAGCATAATGGAAATATTTTGGAAATTTAGTCCCACAAGCCCAATACAGTCACATGACACTTGTCTCCAGGAATACCAACAGAGAAAAAATGATAACGGAAAGCCTGAGAATAAAATGGAAATTAATTAAGCAATGATGCATTAGTTTGTAGAGAAGAACTGCAGATCGTTCTAATAGCTGGACAGAAAGGTGAGTGTTTTAATTTTCAGGAATCCTGGAAAAGAGGGAAGGTGATAAAGAAGATTTCCAATTTCGTCAAGGAAACAAAAATGTGTACTTCGTATATTAGACCGCCACGGAACTGTCTCATGCCCCGTTTATTGGCCCGAATTATAGAGTGGTGTATCAGTTAAGTAGCATATATTTGTTGCTGGAACCAGGGGTTAGATACGCATATGCATTAGGGCTGTACCCAACATCTGAATATACGATTATGCGATTTAATTTCGAACATTCGAATACTTTCCAAATTTTCCAAATTTGAATATTCGAATGCAAAAAACATGAAAAGGAAAGGAGAAATTCTTTAGTTTTAAATGGCGAAATCCCACTGATTGAGGTTTGTAAAGCAGACTCAAGTGAAAATGGACATAATAATGTATCTTATGATTCAAAAAGCAAATTACTCATTAAAAATTAAAAAAGGAATAGAAGCTTTCAACAGGGACAGGAGTATTGTTCGTCTGCTACATCTTGCTAAATCGTGCCCGGAGATACTCCTGCAAGTGGGAAACTATTACAGTGATTATAATATACAATCGTGTGTATCATTGCAACTGATTTTGCCTACGGTTTGTTCAATCTGCCGGTTGGTACGACCGAATATTCGGATATTCAATCAAATTTGAGGTCGAATATTCGAAAATGGACTAATCGGAATTGGCAAAACCCCAATATGCATGGCATTTGCAATTCGAAACGCTGATAAGAGGCGAAGAAAACATAATTATATTTAGAAAATGGAGGAAAACCCTTGAGCGAACCCCAGTCAAAGATGGTAAAGTCTGAGCTTTTAAAGTCTGCATGCGTTCGTCTAACTAACCTCTGACATTCAGAGTAACAACCACCGATGGAAATGGCTCCTCCGACTCAGGTGTGCTGGCTGTGCACCTGACCTCTTGCCCATGATTCTCTTTGGCTGGTGTCAGTGACCAGTTCCCCGTAGTGTTGACCAATGCGTCCGCTGAGCCATCTATAGGGTCTACTGTGTCCTGCCGAACTCCACCCAGGAACCACTTGATAGTTGCAGCTGGCTTGGTATTCAGTACTAAACACGTAAAGGTGTATGTGTTACCGTCATCGACGTCCACTAAGTCTGCCAGCCTAAACCCTTCTGTGTTCAGTAGGGATAACGACGATTCCTGCGGAGGTACTGTGGGTATAATAGGGAGTCAAATTCTGCTCCATTTGACTGTGAAATGACTCAGTAAACATCAACACACGTTGAGACGCCATATTGGATGCAAACCCAGTTTGAAGCCAGTCTAGAGAATTCTCGTTGATTGGGCAATCTGTTCACACCTTGTTTCTCTACATTTCTTCATACTCGTGTCTGCAAGAGGTGGTGACAAGTATTTCCAATACTGTAATGCAATTTGGAACATTATCATGATTATGATCACGCAGATCTCATTCTGTTCCATCCTACCTCAACGCATCACCTTCCATTTAATCGCAGCAGAGAGGAGTTCTTTTTCCTGTTCTAGTAATGATCATTCATTGAGCAGGGAAAATGCTTGGATATAGGTAATGCCCATTCCAACTCACTCGATGCAATTTGGTCACATGAAATTGCTATACTTTATCGGCCCAAGGACAAAACTAAATTATCCTCTCCTGTTTGCTGCGTAGAAGCAGTATGGTATTAGGTTTACCAACAGGGTCTTGTAATACTCACCGTTCACTTCAAGTGTAACGCTGGCATTTACTTCTCGAAAGCTGTCTACGTTGGAAGCTGAACACTGCAGTACCTCTCCGTGATTGTCCCACGTTGGCAAGAGTTTGATATAACTTGTGCTGGTAGTCAGTCCATTTGGCCCGAAGATGTCTGTGTTGACACTTGAGTTTATGGGAAGACCACCCAGGGTCCAAGTGATTGATGCAGGAGGCCTAACATCCCGTATTTCGCATGAGAATGTGTGTTCCAGTCCCTCGATCAGATGAGATCTCTCGTTGGTATGGGAAATGTTCTCGGTATACTCAGACATTGATATTACTATCGGCAGAACTTTAAATTTAAAAAAAGTGCCACGAATCAGTTGTCTATGAATTGTTCCATTCTAAGTGTTTTTTAAACTAAAGGCTTTGATGAGGCAAATGTCATAAAATTTTGCTGTAGTTTATTAGCTTGAGTTACCAAGGTCTCATAAGAATAACATTGAGCATTTCTGGCTATGATGCAGAACATTCAGGTTGGAGAAATTGTTCAAAATAAAAAGGACCATGCAATGATGACATCATAACGTCACATGTGTGGAAACTTTTAGATTAAAATATGTTTGTGGAAATTCCAAATTGGTGCCATTATTTATCTTTAGAATCATTGTGAAGTGTTTTCTAAGAAGAGAACAGTGGAAAACGCACATAGAATTAGAATTACGCAATCAGAAACTTCAGACGGGAATTTCTTCATTTTTGTTCGTTGGACGGTGTATTTCATTATTTATTATTATCTATGATACAGGCAGTTACGTTTTCGATTTTTTTTGTCTGAGAAGCGTCTCTATCTGGCTTTAGAATTGTGATGTCTCTTTTTAGAAATCTATTTGGGGCTTTTACCTCTAACATCGAGTGTCACGTCGATGCTCAAACCAGGATCGTTATGTTTATTGGAGGCCTGGCACCGTAGCGACTCCCCGTTGTTACTCCACATCGGAGAGATTGTCACCACACTGATACTGGTGATCAGTCCAGCTCTGGGTGAAGGGACATTCGTGGCATTGGTTGAAGTTAAGACTCGACCACCTAGAGTCCACTGGAAGGAACTTGCAGGATCAATATCCGGTAGCTGGCATGTGAAGTTAGAATCCACCCCCTGTATCAGGTACGAGAAAGCGTCAGCGGATGGAAGCACGCCATTCAGGTCAGACAATGTGATGGTTGTTGGGAGTACTATATTCATAAAGGAAAGAGAATAAAAGGCCAGAGTACTAAATCAGCATTAAACAAGACTGGCCATGGCATTTTCTTGTATGTAATGTCCCCGTTAAGTGACTTTAACAATCACAAAAGATGAATATGGCACGAATCACCCTGACAACATAGCAGAGTAAACTGAGAAATGCAGTGAAGTTCAAAGTTATTGTCGATTACTTTTCCGAGACAACATGAAATTACCATTGGAGAATAGTCCCCCAATCACCTAGTCTTTGATGAAACAAATAAAACAAAAATTCTGTGATTTACGTAACATCTGTATTTTTGAATTTTAGGTATATTTCGGCATAAATAAACTTTAACTTTCCCTAAGCCAGAAGTAAAGGTCAAACGACTTTACCCATAAACTAAATACGACCAGTTTCAGGATCTTTCAGGTTTCAAAATATGAACACTTGTACCTGCATTTGTCACAGATGAAGCTGAGAGAAGTCGGTCTCTCTTAAATTACTATTGCTTGTAAATTCATGTCCAATGACGTCATCATTACATCACACATTCAAGACTTTGCATATATATACAGATTTAGGAATCAGAGCTGTTTAAACGTCCTGAAACAAGGGGAGAATCCTGTGAAATTAAAACAAGGCCAAATTTCAACCCTAACAACCTTATAGCATCTTTATTTCACTGTTGACAAACGCCACATACGGGCTTTATTTGCGAGGTGACCATTTTGAATCATGATACCCGAACCAACCCAATGAACCAAATTCTCTGATATTTAGTACATCAAAGTAATAGAAAGATATACTGAAAAAGATCCAGAAAACCTTTAATTGGCAACCTGGCATGGCACTTTTTTTTCTGTTTTACTTTGTTTTCAAATGTTTCTCATCGTTTTCACAGATATTCGTTTTTCTCTCGTAAATGTTACTGTTGAAAATTTTACATATGTGAGGCAAGATATAAATTAGTTTGCCATACTACTTTTACGATCAATATAATTACTGGCAATGAAGTTGCATAATAACAGCAAACAACAAGAGCAAGACGATGATATTTTTCTCTGGTTTAACGAATAAACTTACACTTGTATACGTACCAAATATCTCTACGTCATCAATGGCAATATCTGACTGATAATCGTTTCCCCGGACTGCCTGGAAGGCGATTCTGAAATCTGAGGAGGCGTAAGTGGTGCACACTTCGGCCTCAAGCCAAGTTGTGTAGTCCGTTTGTTGTCCACCCCACGAGCGCAGCAAAGAGCCTTGATTAATGTGCCGGTTGACTGGTACTCGGTATACTCTGAGATAGCCTGTAAGATTTGTATTTGGAAAAAATGGATGGTTGTGAAATACGAATGTTACTCTGGAAAATATACCTAAACTAAAGAAAATCTTTGGACTATCCCCCGATTTCAAAAGCTCTTAGATTCTTGTGGTGCACATCGATAAGCGCCAATCAGATTTTTGTCGGTATTACTTACATGTATATCGTTTCATGGTGGTTATGCTGTAATTTCTGGAAAAGTTATTAACGTCTGTGTTTGACAAATTTACGGAAGGTGCTGTGAACAGGATATTTCTGGAATGACATTCGACAGCAACAACGCATTACAACAAAACATCAAGGTTAAGATAAAATGTGATATTCGACCCAATGAAGTGGGATGAGAATAGGCAAGCAATAGCCCACAAGGATTATTTTGGAGCAACTTTGCAAACTTATACAGTACATTAAAATTTACACATCGATAGTGGGACTTATGTAACTTCTTTTATTTTTGTGTGTGCACTTTTATTTTTATGTAACTACTTTTATTAATGGCTGTCCAAATAAAGAGGTCGGGAGGTGTGGATTTCAGGCCCTCTTGAACACATAGATCAACAAACAAACCTCAAAACTGGCGCAACAACGCATTTAAATGCCAGTCTGATGAATGTGACCGAAAGACCTTGCTGAAACACCCAAATCGACATAAGGTGACAAGCCAGCCCAACTAGGTTCATAGTGGGTACTGTTTTAGATTGTATCAGTGATTGATCCGGTAATAACGAAAAGAAGGGCCCTACAAAAACATGGGCGAATGAGTAAGGCACATTTTTCTTGTGTGGCTGAAATCTATGTATTCATATTTTTTTTCAAATTATAAACAATGGTTGGCCTTCTCTAGCCATTGTGAAAGATACTGTAAATCAATAAGGTGGCGAAGATGTTCTCGTGCTACTTACCCATGGCGCTTCCATACATGTTGTACCAGAAATGCACACACACTCTCTGTTGGTTGTTCTTGTGTGGGAAAACGGGACTAAGGAGCACAGCTGTGTAACCCTGTCGCCTGCCTGAGGTTTCCAGATAGATGTAATAGCCACTGCTATCTACAAACAAAATGTCAAAATCAAATATAATGAGAAAGCAGTTGCATTTGCTTTACGTGTTAGCATAGCGATGATTATAGATGTACCCAAGCAGTGCACGTTTTGCTGGGAAGCGAAGAGGCAAACGTAAAAGCTATACTTTGAAATAGGACTTTCAAATGCATGAAGTTTTGTCCTGATAAATGGGAGATATCACAAGTTGAACATGCTACGATGTCATAGTGTGACGGCATACCGCAAATTAATGAACTTTGTTTTGAATCGGGCTGGGTGGTCTAACAGTCTTCAAAGTCAAGTATGACGGAAAGTGTATAGACACAGAACCGGTCTGATGTTATTAATGAACTGAAGTAAATGTGTGAGTGCACGTACCTTATTGGTCAACTAGGGACTTGGATGAGTTAAGTGACTAGGTGACGTGTACTGGCTGGGCGGAGCAAAGTGCCCAGTGGCATGCTAGTGTATGCACATGGCTTAGGGCCAGAGCTAGCACGTAGGGAGTAGCGTGCCGTACTTTGGTGAGTGATTCCGTAAGTTGGAGAAGAGACACGTATGTTCACGCCCCTCACTTAGTTGGTGCACATACGCACTGAATCGCACTACAGCGCCTGAAGCCCGTAAGATGGCTCTTGCCTCGGGCAGGTGGACCCGAAAACTAATCGATTGACATCAAGCTCAGATAAAGTCATTTGTCCCTCATTTCTATACCGATTGAAATTCGACAAAAGTGTGAAAATTGGGCACTAAGTAAGGTGAAAAACACGGAAAATGACGAAACTTTGTTTGACTGTTTTGTGGCTCTTTTGTGAGTATTCATCATGGACGTAAAGTTTTTCTATTTCAGTCTATGAATATTTTAGTGATTTCACGTTTTTGATGATTTTTAATTTTTTTTAATGTATTAGTTGCTTGAGCAGACTTGAGTACAAACGCAATGGGCTAACGATTTTACGGACACTGGCCCCCTTTCATAGCGGAGAGCAGTGGATCTATGTAACTGATTACCTTTATTCTCATTTGGTATGCTACTTCTCATTAGGTTTATGCTGCATATGTTTGATTAATGCATGGGGTCGTGCCGTCGTGACATCAAGTCGGGACGTTGCGTCACCCGTCGTGTCACGTTGTCACGCGTCGCGTCGTGCCGTCGACCGTTAGGTCGTGCAGTTGGGTCGTGCCGTCGCATTGTACTCCCGCCTTCGCCTCATTAGTGGTGGAAAGGGGGGGGGGTGTTGAGACGGAGCTTAGTTCAAGACTAATAGATACCATTACATGATCACATCTTGTAGGCCCTATGCACGCACATTATTATTTCAGGACTTGTGACATAATCACTGCATAGGCTGTGATGCTCGCCAGCCACATTAAGAAAGAGTAAGGCACGACGCGACATCATGACGGGGGGACGCAATGGCCTAACCAACACTGCATAAAACAACACAGTGACAGACGACGCAACGGCGCGACGGCACAACGGGACGATGCGACGCTATTACGGAAAGATGCGAAGTCACTAAATCACGATAGGACAGCCAGACGCACTGGCACGACGCGACGGCATTAACTCCAATGTAAAGGTAAATTTTGTTGGCTATAGTCCAAATTGAGGGATTTCACATTAGCGTCGTCTGCGCATATCCGCATGGAAACCGAGGCTCTCTGTGTTGAACCTCCACGCGTGCGCCCGCGGAGCCGACATAGTACATGCAGTATCCGGTACGTAGGCCTAAGTGTGACGCCACATCAGTTTACACCATGCCCACTGCACATGCGGATACACGACCATCGCAGGTATGTTAGTTCGCAGTAAATTGCTGTTATTTTTTTCTTTTGATATTACGTGTCGAGTCATCCTGACGGACTCTTCTACAAAAATGTGTAGCCTAAAAAATCTGAATTTAACATACCTTTATGTATTTTGTGTCTTGACTCCTTACTTTCAATCATCTAATCGTATTGAGAGTTGAAGCTGACACATGCAGCCTCTTTCCATCTTACATGCAGCCTCGTTTTCAAACGCGTAAGTGCGCCGATCGACGCTAAAAGCGTCGCATTGGGATCCCTCTACAGTATGGTGTCCGACAACATTCTGTTGTCCTTCCGTCTTGCCAATTTTTTGCCTAAACGTCGCATCTTACGTCGCTCGTCGTGTCCAACCGTTGTTCGTCGCGTAGTAGGTCGTATAGTGCGTCCTGTCACGTATTACGTTTTCTGAAGGATGTTGCGACGCATGACGACACGCGTCATGTGCCGTCACCTTTTCCCCAGGGTGTATAAAGTGGGAGCTGCGTTTCCCGTGCGTGGAAAACATATAAAACGTGTTTATTCATTTTGAGCATGCTCAGGACGGAATTTACAGTTTCGTTATTTCGGAACAAATCATGTTCCACTTACGGTTACCGCCTATCATGACTGTCTACTGCCTTACTGTTACTGTTCAAATTACTCAGGCTTGCATCCATAGATCAGTTCACTGATAAATTCTAATCTACATGGGCATAAAAGCTAAGTGGATGTAACAAGCTTGAGCGGCCCATTGAAAATGTACAGGGGAACAAATTCAATTTTTTTTCTCATTTTCTCCAAGCTCCTGTATTGTTTCACTTTTGTCTTTTGAAAACACCCTTAAATCATTTCTCCTGTTGTGTTCCATCCGGCGTCTCAATCTTGTACCTGCCAGCTGCCGTGGCCCGCCGCCGCGGTACCCTGCCCCCCCCGTCACCACTCGTCACCCTACTTTCTCTTCACTTAAAATCACTGAAAAATACATCCATATTTCCATTACGAGGCTATTTGCTCTGAGTTCCACCTAGCAGAAACTTTTCAAACTTTTAGGCTTCAAAATGTTATACAATATGTCAAGTTGCGAGATAACTGTAAATTGTTTGAGTGCTACCGGTATAGCATCTCTGGCTCAAACTATTAAGGCGTACTGGAACCTTATGCAAAAATGTCACGGCAATCTGTAGCCATCTATTCTCATTTTCACACGGAACAAATGTATACAGAATAAAACCTCTGAAAGATATATATTTCCGTTTCTCAGAAGAGTCTACTTTGAAGTCACAAAATAGTCCAGAACAAAAAATTCCAGAACTGCCAAAACTATGGTTAAGGAAACCACAATGTTTTGTGTAATACCTCCGGATAAATATTCATTAATCAAATCAGTGGTAGGAGCAGCCACACTAACCAACAGCAACTCAACTGGCGTCCCGCCCATCATTTATGGGTGCTGAAGATCACATAGTATTAGTTAATCAAAATCTATACCTGTTCAATGGTGATCAAAGAGGTTTTAAAGTAACCAAGCATCGGTAATCTTTTATGGCTTATTAACTTGCAATACATAAAATGTTGCGTCTATTTTTCTCGACATTAAACATTCCCTGTACAAACCTATGGGAACGTCAACTGTGTCGAAAAAATCAAACATTCACTGTACAAACCAATGGGAATGTCCAACGTCCAATACCAGCCTACGTTTACTGTCATGGCAGCGCTGGGTGAATATACATGTACAAGAATGATTTGGCACAGGCAGTGTCGACTATATGATAAAAACATGGCCGTGGTACAATCACAGTGTAGTCATAATCTTCTCACTAGGTATCACTGATCACGTGTCTTTTGGCGATATGTTTTCAAATTATTGGTTAGCTTGATCAATTTTGAATGAACAAATCAAGTATATTGAGAATGTTTTTAGCAATAAGGAATAAAAAGAAACAAAAATGAACTGATAACCGCCGCCTGTGTAACGCATTGAGCGACCTCACGCGCCTGGCAGAAATGTACCTACAATGCTTTGCGCGTCGTTAGCTGTGACCCCAAGTGACGTATTTCCTTCAATAAAATATAATATCACTCCCATAAGTTTGCAGGGGCCGGGGGCTAAAAAAAAAAACTAGTAGCGTATTTTTGCACACAGAGAGTGTAGCCAGAGTTTGCAAATTGTAGTCAATGTCAAATTGTTTGAGAATATATACTTTGTCTTCTTATCGAACATAACTCAATTGCCCCCAGATTCTCCTCATAAAATTAAAAGGTCCAAATAGAAACTTGTATCATAAATATAATTATACTTAATTATATAGAACCAAATAGATCTTCATGCAGCTGCACAATCAAATCCGATAAGTGTAATTAACCCAAGTAGCTGACTCATACTCGAGTCGCTCTAAAGTCGCGATTTCTTTTTTTTTTACTTGAGACTTGACTTGGATTAAAATGACTTAGACTTGACTTGAATTGAGATAACACTACTTGCGATTTGACTGAATTTGACTTTGCGACAAACTAGTGTTAAAAACAATCAACACAAACCTTTGGGTGTTGTCACAAGTTGGATAAAAAAGAGTGCTCATTCAACGCCAACCGTTTTAATGTAGGCTACCTAGTGCGAAAGCAAGTTGCATGGTTGTCCGTGCGTTGCGCAGCTGGGCCCGTGCGTGCATGCCACAAGCTGCGACCTCGAGGCGTTCGTATTCTTAAGGCGCCCCTCCACATGTACGTGTTTTGAGTTCGTAACGTAAATGATGCGGTAATGCGTTTCACTTCCACTTTCACGGACATAAAATTGGACTCCATTTACATAACATGTGTGTTGCGTTTTGCCGTCAAAATCGCCCCTGGAGCGATATTGACGGATTCGCAACGCTTGGCGCAAGTTTTGACACGCATATGGAAAGGCACGTTTAACGTATCATTTTGCCATTTAGCACAGAGATTTTTCGTTTAACAGCACACATACGGGCGGAACAAATGTCTTTAAACGGTTGGGAAAGAACTACTACGTACCCCCATAGGCCTATATAACAACTGTGACTTAGGAAAGCCTGACTTGGCAATAATTAACTTGTGACTTGATTTGGGAAAAATGACTCGGTAACAACGCTGTCATGTTGTTCCCTTTTTCTTGGTGTTTGTTTTATACTTTAATACACTATGAAACTAAGAACTTTTAACGTGTTTATAAACTAAACACACAATTGAACAAGCGGTGCGCTTAGACGTGAACGTGTTTAACATATAAAGAGTTCGGGACATAAAACGTCTGTTTATAACGTGAATTCCATTACTTTTCACCAATACTCTTTAGTGCCGATGAAATTGAAATCTCATTTTGTAAGTGGTTAAGTTAGGCAGATTATATAATACATATGTACATGGATGTAGAGTGGATTATCACTTGATTATCACACCAAACATAAACACCGTGCTTAGAAAATACGTTCAGTTATACCGCGCGACATTTGAGACAGGTGCTAGGCAAATAAACATGTGGTATGTGTTTATTGATAAACGTGTCAAAATGTTTGAAGAGTGTTAGAGATTTGCGTTTAATTTGCGTTTTGAAGTTCCCTGGACGAAGCTTATACACTGAATGGCAGTTAAAAGAGCACCTTACTAGTCAGCTCTTCCATACAGTTTTCATAACTGGTGTTCAGTTATGGTTGGACTTAGAAGGCCAGCGTGTCATTTTTAATTTATGAATGAAGCTACTGCAACAGCTTTTCTTCAAAAAGCAGGTAATACTTTAAAAATCCTACCGCCATATGTCTTATCATACATGGGTCCAGTATTCGACGATGGCGTTGGACCTCTATGTCGGTCCCAATCGTAGTTATCACTGCTTGACTGTGTCCATTGGCAAAGTCCTGATTGGAAGGTACACAGACTCCCATGACCTAGGAAAAACAACACAAAAACAGAAAATTGAAATTTATTATTTAAAGTTGTGTGCTGTATTTCGTATGGAAGAAAGAATACTACTGGGCATTATAAATTGCCCTTCGACTTACAAGAATTAAACCCCGTAGCCTTCCCTACTTGAAAAGCGGCATTTTTGAAAACTATCACAAAGAGAATTCATCCTGTTTAAAATGAAGCCAGCCAGCCGTCCAGCAAGCTTCAGATCAGTATAAACGAAACGCAAAAATGCAAACAATACCAATCGATGTCTCAAAGTAGGATGATAGGTGAGGAACAGCAACGCATTTTAAAAGCTCGTCAATGCTAATTAATTTTTGGATTTTTTTTGCCCAGCCCAATGTGTATTATGAGACTGCATACTCAATGTTTACCCCAAAGGATTGTGAGAAAAACCGCAAGCGTACTTGGGTGGGACTGGAACCCACGACCTCCTGCTTGCTAGTGGAGACGTCTCGTTTGAGTCTTACCCGAGTAAGCTTGTGTTTTTTTCTACAAGCCTTCAACAAGACTTAATATACAGTGTTATAATATCTGTCCGGCAAGGGAAAAAAATCCAAAAAATTAATTAAAGTCTCCCCGGCGCAAACCCATCCTTGGAAATAGTTGTTCGCGATACCCGCTGTTACATCTGACTAAAACCAACCAGCCCAAACCGGCAAGCTTGGTGGTCTAATGGTCATAATACATGTCGTGCAGCGCAAAAAATCCCCCAAAATTAAGATCGTCAATATTTTGCCCCACAGCGAAACTTGCCACACTTACTCAAAGGTCATCATACATGAAGTTGTCTCATCCTGGTCAAGTTGATGGGCAATTTAAATTTGCGTGGTCACATTTTAACTATTGGCAATGTGCTTAAGAACTGTACGCATGATGGAATCGACTGCTTCGCTTACCTTGAGAAAAAAACAATGATGCAAACACGAGGGACAACGTAAACGCTGGGAGTTCCATCTCGCTCCATGAATAAATTTCTAAAGTCTTACGAGTCAAACCTACCGTAGTCAGGTTCTTAGTTTGTCTGACGTGCTTCAGCTGAATTTGCCTAAGGCAATACGAATTCCAGGCAGCCTGAAAACCCTATGAACATCTCAGCTGTACGGGTCAAATATCATGCAAGCAACAACAATGTCAATTTAATCTTTTGGAAATTAGAGTATTGCTCTAATGTTTTCACAACAGGAAAGAGGATTTAGCGTGGCTCGGTAAAACAACACTTTATTTCCTTGTTCTTATATAAGCATCTTTATCATGGCGACCAAATGTCAAAATTTTTGCTGATACTATATGAAGGCAGAAATCTCTTGTATCGCTGTAACAAAGACAAAAGTCAGCTTGTTTTGAACGACACTCTTTTTCCTGTTAAGAAACGGTTTCAATAAAATTGATTCTGCAAAATTTGATTTGCTTGATCTATACAGTTGGAAGCAATGGAACCATTTTCTGTCTGAAATGGATAATGATTCTGACGTCTTGCTGTAAATCTTTCTACTCCAATTTTATCTTGGGAAAAATGTTGATTTTGGGAAAAGTAGTGGATTTAAAGGTTTATGTAAGCCTTTCTAAAAACAGAAGCAAGTAAACGTCCACATTTTATCGGGGCACCTTATACCACTTTTGCTGAGCCTTTGATGAAGTTGTTTGTTACTTTATTTAATATTCAAAAAATCTATTGTCGAGACATTTACATTAAAACCAACCACACCACACTCAATAATATCACTGATCTGCGGGATTTTGTAACTTATATCAGGCTATTCTAATTATATCACGTGTCCAGGGTTTTCCCAAATCTCCGCTTCGTATCTCTCTTTGAATATGGTGTCTTTCTTCAAATTTCGTGGATTTTCTTTGATTTCACGCTTCTTTCGCTTTAGGTACCTTCTAAGGTTTAATGCGGCTCCATTTCAGCAATAATGACATCAAAATAGTTATCTAATATGAAGAATTGTTGTTGTTTAATTGTTGAACAATGGACATGATGGAGTCAAAGTGTACCCGAAATCCCAAATTGGACAGGAACGATAATTAATGTCGAAGAATTTTTGAGGTGATGATTTAGAAACCAGGGCTTGGGATACAATAAAAACCAAAATGCATGGCGTAAGTTTTTGTGGCATAGCAGTGGCGATAGACTATATAGTCTAACGCTTGATTCCTCAGGTTGTATATGAATTTACTAAATTCAAACTAAAATTGGTATCATTATATCGAGCCACAGCGATCAAGTGCGCCGACTAGAAGAACGATCCATTGCTAAAGTGCCTACTGTGCTTTACATTGTTTCAAAGTTTTATCTTCCAGGTCATCCTCCTTGTGGTCTCACACATCGCTTGTGGTCGAGACAAAAATCTTTGCAAGATCCATAAACACAAAATAAATTTTCACTGAAGATAAACCTCAAGATGATTTGGTATATTCTTCTCTTTGAAATCACACACATGGGAGTACGTTACGCACCAGTAGAAATTGAAAACAAATAAAAGGAAATACAAGTAAAACTGAACAAAACCAAACGAAACACTCACTTTATAAAATACAATTAAGGTTTGATTAACTTGCACAGAATTATGTAAATCAGAACGGCTTAAACAGTCAAATGCCATGCTCTTTGACAAGCCCTTCGCTGCTGGTTGCTTTGGGCAGTTCCATGCAGCTGAGTGCGCGCGTTTGGACCTCAGTGTATTGAACTTAAAGGACTTGCGGGCAAGTTATTGAAATATCTTGAGACAATGCAACTGATACAGGAAACGCTTGAGTCGTTCCCAGTGAATCTTGCAAGCCAGTCCCAAACTCGATAGGCCCGAAATATCACAACAGTCATTGTATTACTGTAAACGCACGGGTTAAATGTCATATTGATCTTAAGGAACTTTAACATAGGAGCTAATATTACAGTAACCCGAAGCAACAACATGAGATGATAGTTTCAGTTTGATTAATCTTGCGTCCCCCCCCCTCCAAGAACTCGTTTCTCATTCTACACAAGGCCCTTCAAGCAAGTGTATCTAGTTAATAGCCCTTTTACTAAATACATGTTTCAGTAAAATGATTTGGAATGGACGTAACTTACTCTTTGGGTGGCCAGAAAAATGCAAAATTATACCACAATTATACGCTTTTTATTTGTTTCTGAAAGAACGTTTCCGTAGTAAAATCGATTTTCTGAACCTGATGTTTTATATCTAGTAACAGCAACGAGAATCAATCCGAGTAATATCAAAATTACATAATGGGGGGGGGTATTTCGGAGTAGCTGGTTGTGAATCCCAGGGGATGGGGGTATATCCCCCCCCCGCAGTTGGAATGGGCGGGGTGGTCATATAGGGTCATCCGCAACCCGCCCCAGTTTTTTGTAACAAGAAAAAATAATCATATTAATAATATAATAATCACTCCTGTGCAATAAACTAAAGATTGATATATTTACAAATGGGTCATTAGGGAGACATTTTGTGGTAAATTGTTCGACCTTAGGGAGGCATCGGTCATTAGGAAGACATTTCAATGTATGCTTAATGACCCAGCTACCAGAAGGAGCCCGAATTTTATAGTCCAAATTCTGAGAGATGATAGATGAGGGTCTAAATTGAAAACAGACTAAGTTTGGTTCAAATCAGATTAGGGAATATTTAATCATGGGACAGTAAAGTTTGTGCACGTTCTTATGGGAATTTCCCCCAAGTGACCATATGCATGCCAATACTTGCGCCAAGCGTTGCGTATCCATCGAAATCCCTCACGGGGCGATTTTGACGGGCGATCGCAACGCACACGTCTGTTGTGTCAATTGAGTCGATTTTTCTATTTGTGAAAGTGAAACGCACGAACGCATCGTGTTCGCAACGCACCCCTAAAACATACATAGATTGGGCATTCATCGTGCAACCTTAGTATGATACTGTACAGACCGATAATACTAGGACATTTCAGAGCATTGAAAAATACATGGATCCTGTATGAGGGACACTCGTGACGGTGACACAAGAATTCTACAACTCGCCCCACCACCCTCATCACCAGTCTTTCTTCCTCTCACTCGCCAACATCAATTTACACCACTGAGGAGCTGAATATGATTGATTTGAATACTTATATTATGCTATTTCATGGTCAGTGAATATGGTAAAAGCAGGCGATCTAAGCACCTGATTGGCTAGTCGTCAAAGGTGAGTCCGGTGCCATGCAGCTTCTCCTTTATGAGGGCATCCATTGCCTCATTTTGAGCGACAGTGAAGTGTTCCTTCCAACCCCCGACTTTCCCTGTAAGGTAAAGAGACAAGTTGCGTAAGAACAATCCGCCACTTCCGGGTGGAGTAAAGTCAGCAACAAGGAAACAATCTTTTAAGCAACTGCTTTTGACACGAAGACCTAATCGTTTTCTTTTGTACGGGACAAGATAAGAGATAGAGTGCAATTGACACGCAATTCAAAAACTACTGCGCAACAGGTTTCGGATTTCATCCTCTCCTGGGCTAGAATTGTTGGAGTTGCCTTGCAAGAAAAGCCGTGTGTTTGCTGACACATTTTGAAGTGGCTGTTGTTAAAAAAAACCTTGTCATTGTGTTGGGTTTGATGTCATTGGTCCTGTTGCTTTCTTCTAGTGACACAGGCCTTCCTGCTATTCGATTTGTTCCATTGAATGGTAAAGATCTGTATAACCTGCGTAACCAAGGTTTCCTAGAGCATGAATCTTTGTCAGCGTCGTATCGACTGTAACACCATTGACCAATGATTCACCTTAATTACCGTTCTACGTACACCGACAGGATAGCGCATGCCAATTGCTGTATATGCACAAAAAGAAGCCCCCCTCAACTAGCCATTGAGGTCTCCAAACATGCATGCTCACCTTATTTGGCGAAGCGATCGAGGACTTCAGCTCCTTCAAAGGTTTTGAATAGCATCGAGCGATAACTAGACGGCTAATGATATAGGAAATGTTTACTTTGATACCCTCTGCGTAAAAGTTACATTAAAAAGTGAGCCCTCGCGAAACAGCCGGTAAACAGTCATATTATCACTGCCAATTTAACCCCGGGACCTTCAGAGTCCCTGTTCGATATTCGGTGGCGCCCTTGAGAACGTCTTGGGCCTCCAAAGATTGTGCGTGGGAATCACTCCTTTGGACACTATGAATCGACTGCGGAATTGACAATTGGTCTAGTCTTTCAGGCGAGCCTTTGCCATGTTGGTTCACTGTATTGCCTTTGTAACAACGCAACATGCTTCATTCTTCCAGAGGAGAACGCCAACGTCTGCCAGAAGAACCACGTTACCCAAGAAACCTGTGTCCATGTGAAAGGGTTGTGAAAGGGACTGTATACACACAGAGCAGAATTGCACTTACACTTAAACGTGTAGTGCATCTTCTGATCAGGGAAGATGGAAATTTATTGCTAGCAAACCTTTTGGCAATTTTATTATTTATATTGAAGAAAATTCTCTTTCTAATGATGCTTACATAGAATGACGTGTTGCACTGGAGTGTTTGGGCATAGTGTGTATCCCTATGCCGCTGTCTACTTTTGCGCATTCTCAGTGGACACTGCCCATGCACTAAGCAAGCTGTATGCGGGTTCACGGGAAGGTGCCATTATTCTTCACGCACCTCTCCAAGGGCAGATTCGGAACGAACATTTCGAGAGGAGCGAGTTGTATCGAAAAGGAGTCAAAAGAACGGGAGGATCGAGGACCCCCATTGGCCCCGGCATGAATCTGCAGGCGTACCTTTTCGCATGAAGCTTCGTCCAGACTTTGTACTTTCTGGGTACAGTACGTCATGGTTGGCCATTGGGTTGGCCTTCATGTTGGCAAACTTGCAGTGCTCAGTGATTTCGTCCAGTTTCTTGGCTGGAAGGTTCTTGCCCAGAAACAGACTGATCCTCTCGACATTTCCTCTTAGATCCTGCACGTGAACAGAGTGGAAACAACACAAAAGTCGTCTTCGGTGCAGTCGACAGCTGGCTATTACCTTATATACCATTGTCGGACTTTCAGGTGTTCTTTTTCCCGAACACCTGACAGTCTGCCAATTGTCGGAGTTGGAGACGAGTTTTAGTACTCTGTACATTCCACCTTCCTTAACTGTGTAAAAAGCCCCCAAATGCAGCTTCATCACTCAGAAAAAGGTTAAAGGTTACATAAGGAAATTCCCAATTCGGGGGTCATCCGATACCCCACCCCCCCAAAAAAGCAAATAGAAAATAGTTTTATAGCCATTCTGGTTCATTTTCTACCATAGTGTCTTTGGTTCAAATCCAACATGAAAACATGAAGATTGGGTTTTTCGTGGATTCCCCGCCCTTTTTGTTCACTAGAGCCCACTTTTAGTAGTGTTTTAGGCTTTTCGCCAAAAAGTTCCTTGCTAGAAAATAATGAAGACATTCCACTGCGAAGGGCGTGCGGCACAGGGGCATAGGAAAGACGTACCTTCAGAACAGCAAAAGCGATTGCAAGACTACACTTTCAAGAAATATTCCATTTTAAAACCACGGGAAAACCACCCTCTCGTCCTAAGGGTTACTCTCTGTTATCTGACGTCTCTTGGTATTACAATGGTTGTGTGCTGTGACGTAGCACGAAAATGAGGGTACATGTAGAGTGCATAAATCTGTAAAGAAGGCAAGAGGCATCTATGCTGAAACGGATGGACAGTTCTTTACACCGGCCATCCCAATTACTCAGTAAAGGGCAATATCTGAAAGTGCGCTTGTGAAAAGGGGCACATACTGGTACACTGGTACAACAGCACATGTGCAAAAATGCACTCACTTCAAAAATGTCACTCGTTTCACAGTGTTGAGGTTAAAATGGTAATAACCGGGAGAAATACCAGATGCTACAAAACATTCAGCGGGAACGCCCCTAACCCTACACGTTATGACACAGTTCTTCCTTAATAATAATGCATATTCTATCGCCATTTCCGTAAACTTTGAGTCTGTGATTTGTGTTTTACAGAAACATCATTCTAAAGTTATCACAAAGCACAATGTGGTCTAGTTTCGTTTCCTTGTTGCCATGTCTGTTATTTCTTATTGCTCTCCCAACATACTCACTTTCTTTAAGTCTTCGTATCGCAGCAGAAGGATATTCGGCTCGTGTCTCCTCTTCCAGAAATACAAATAATGAGACCACCACACGCCGTACATGACTTCGATCAAATAAAGAAAAAGAATAACATTTAGAGAGGTTTTGGAGCATGTCATGGAAGTCTCGTCCACCAGAGGCCTGAAATGTATAGTCGCGATGTGTACGGGTGAGCAATGAGACAAACGCCCTCAAGTGTGTATTTGCCTGCAACTGGGGACCCTCTATTGTTCCTCTTTTGTTTGTACTTTAACTTTATTAGAAGACCACCCATATGTTTTGTACACAGTTGTCAATCGGGGACCCTCTGTCAATCGGGGACCTTATTGTCCTCTATTGTTCAGGGCCCCCAATTGAGTGCAGAAACAAACGCCAGTAGTATGGGAAGTATGCATTAAAATAACGTGCCTGACTGAATAACTAGTCCAACTTGTATAGGTTTTAATCAGCGGAAGGTGTGAAATGGTAAATAAAGAAATGGTAACAATGGTAAATAAATCCCTGTCGTGAAAAATAAATTGGAAATTTCAACGTCTGACATAACAATATTGACATTACACTGTAAAAAAGGTTGGTCAAGACAGTGTTGGGCATTTGTTATTTGCCCAACCTTGGTTAAAGCTACCACATTGTTGGTCAATTTTCCGTCACTATTAGTCAAACATTGACCAAATATCGGGAAGAATTTGCCCAAAGGTTGCTAAGTTTATATTTTAACCAACATTGGGCAAAATATCATCCCAAAATTGACCGACCTTTTTACAGTGTATGGCATACGCTGCCTCACTGAGAAGCACTTTTCCTGTGATGACGTCGCAGTTGTGTCTTACAGTCATAACTGACATCACACAGCATTAAAAGACAGGCTAGCTGTGCAATGGCGCTAAATAGTGTTACGTGGGTACTATGCACCTACTGAAAAGCCGCTGGCACCCACGTTTCCACCCACACAAATGTTGCCACATACCAAATATGGCGTAGGCTCGGAACAAAATAAGTTTTTTTTTATTTGCACCCATGCGATTCTGCCCTGCCCAACACTTGAGCCCACAACCACAGGGGTCTGGCACCCGCACTGTAGCTGTGACAGAATCCGGTAAGCCTAATCAAAGATTCTTTTACATAATCCTGACGCAAATCATGCCAAATGAGCTTAGCAGCCATTTATTTATGGTCACACCCATGATTTGGGTTGAAATGAACTGAACGTCCAGTGTTGTGATTGAGTCCGACTTAACTTCCCGTCACAGGTCATTCAGTCTTAAATAGGATTTCGAGCTAGTCAAATCAATTGTAGCAAATGTATTGATTATATCACGTGATATATGCATAGTCTTGTCTACGTGTGTCTAGACTTGGAATGGGGTCGAATACAAGACTGGTGGTGCCTACTGTTTCCACTGTTCGCCCTCTCCAACAGTTCCCCGAAGCTTTGTTCCTTCCTCTGCGGATCAAACATCTTCTCGAAATAATAGTACGACACCAGCACGTCTTTGGGGTTGCGGATGATGTAGATGATCTTGACCTTCTTCTCCCATAGCTGGGGAGGCAGGAGCTGGCCAGGGAAATGGCTTTTGAGGACCCGAGGTGACGGCATCTCCTCAGCAATCTTGTGAGGTGGTGGCATCTGCAGGTAATAACAAGGAGGTCGGACAGGTGACAAAAACAATCAATGTTGTATGCAACACCATTTATGATTGTTCACAATAGTCTTCAACGGGCTTAAAATGATGACCTTGACGGACAGGCTATAAACCAGACGCTGTAGCTACCGAAGCTACCGGTACTATTGAAAAAAAAAAATCATAAATGCTTATTCTACTCCACCAGCGGAGTTGAGGCAAAATCGTCCTGGGTTTTCGTTTTCCTTGATAAAAATAAAAAACAAAGCAAACTACAAAGAAACCAGGAAACCAACTAAGCAAACTCAAACTAAACTAAAATAAACAAAACAAAGCAACATGCCTGGGAGTCTAACGGAAAAGAAAGCGGCGAACGTTTTATTTCCATGGGATCCTGATTTTGCTGGACAACTATAGACTTGTTTTCACCAACGTGACTGGAGTGAGCTATTGGACCGCCGTGGCCACGGTGTTATTATTATGGGCAGCTTCAACCACAGGCAAGAACATGTGCAAACGCCGCTAATAGTTTTGAAAAAGTAGATTACCACCACAACACATCACAGTCCAGCACGATTGTTATCGACATCACACGATAAAGGTCTATACAAAAAGCACTATTTAGGGAAATAAAAGTTGAATAACCGAGGACAAAATGCGCCCCATGCAAACACAAATGTTGACATTGCACTCTGTCTTGGCTTGAGTCCCGACCCAACTCAAACCTAGTCAAGCTTAGGCCTAGTCTTGAAATCTACTTTTACTCCAGTACGGGCGTGCGTACATTTTTCCATCGTCGGGCTCTCTCAGGAATGGTCTGGTCAAGGTATGGTACGCGAAACACGGTGTGTATCTGTGTAGCCGGGTCCAGGTTTTCATCATGCATCAGGCAGGACACAATCTCTTGAACCCAGGTTGTACCTTTGAATGAGAGAAAAAACAAACAAACAAAAACAAAAACACACTACATCGATTTCCAGAGAAATGTAGATTAAAATCCGGATAGATCCTATATAATGCCATTACAGACTACAGAGGAGGAACCTTTGCGTCAAGAACACATGTAGACCTAGGCCTATATGCCGTGTGTGCTTTCAGTGATTAATGCACGTGTTGTTTCACAACATACATGGCCAAATAGGCTCCAGCCCAATTAGTTGCCTGATAGAGGGATCCCAATACGACGCTTTTAGCGTCGATCTGCGCACTTCCGCGTTTGAAAACGAGGCTTGTATGTGTCAGCTTCAATTCTTAATACGATCAGACGATTGAAAGTAAGGAGTTAAGACACAAAATACATACAAGTGTATTAAATTCAGACTTTTCAAGCTGCAAATTTTTGTTGAAGAGTCTTTCAGAATGACTCAGCACGTGAAATCAAAAGAAAAAACCAATGGCAATTTACCGCGAGCTAACGTACCTGCGATGGTCGTGTATCTTGTGCAGTGGGCGTGGTTTAAACTGAAGTGGCGTCACATACGAACCGCATACTGCATGTGCTGTGTCGACTCTGCGGGCGCGCGCGACGAAGTTCAACACAGAGAGCCTCGGTTTCGATGCGGATATGCGCAGACGGCGCTAATGTGAAATTCATCTATATATCATGATTAGAAACAACAAGGTCTAATGAGTACCACAGGCTATTAAACCATGGATCTCAGACGCTGACCGGGGGGGGCAGGGAATCAGCCCCACCCCCTCTCTAGGGGTGGGGAAGTGCACCAATACCATTGTAAACAATTAATATCGTGCAATGTTTCATCATATTTCCGCTTGTCCGCAAAAAAGCAGACATTAAAAATATCTCCAGCTTAACCCCCGGGAAAATTCCTGCATCTGTCCCTTGATCTTTAGCGACTCAATATAATCACATGACTCACGAGCCGCCTTCTCTGATTTACTCCAACGACAATGGGAGAAACTGAGTAATATTTCATTGTTCGTTGCGTGTAGTTGTATCATTTACTCTAAACTGTAGAGATCCTTTTCCAGACGGACTGTTTACATCTATATTGATTGTCCTGAGAAATCCTTCAAAATGTGGCTCAATACGAAATCCTTGAGACCACTTCATACTCTGAACAAGAATGGGAGTTCGTGGTGTCTAAATATAGTTTAGGATGCGAATTTGCAAATTGTTCAAATTAACCGAATTCTGCTGCGAATGTTTTGTGTCTAATCCGAACAGATGAATAAACTGGCTTTAAAATATGTGGGGGGGGGGTCGTGGTGTGCATTCAATTTCTGAGGTCTGAGTACTCTAATTCTCCTCTGCCTTTTCGAAGATCCATTCTCCGTATACATGTACTCGAACAAACCTGCTTTTGGATACGTCACCAACCAACAGTCATCCTCCCTGACCTCATACGTCTTGAAGTCTTCGGCCACCTTATCTACCTCTGGAGCAAGCGCCACCCCTTCGTACTCCCGCAACTCGCACGGAAATTCCGGTGAAAATCTTCGGCTTAGCACTTCAGCAACTGCAACAACAGACGTGCATTTGAAAGGGAGAGAAACAGGATAGATTCAACAAAAGACTGCGCTACCATGCTGTTTCATCAACAAGGCCACACTTGGGCTGCACCGACGCAAATACTGATTTTTATGTAAAGCAGCCAATTATTGTCGTTAATCATCCATCTCCAAGCAACATTTAAACAGATTTTACCTTGGATAGGAGTAGCTGAATGTGTGGGAATGTTTTGTGACCAGCCAGACCGTACGCTGCCTCGCACTTATGCATACATTTAGATTAAGACTTGATTAAATCATAGCACGCTATTGCACATTGTATGCGCTCAATCCAGCTGGTACTTTGCGCCTAAGTTTGTATTGTAAATAGCGACACCACAACTTACATGTTCATATGAATTCACTGCGTGCGCTTTGTCAGCGCTGCCCTCCTGTTCACAGCGACATAAGTGGTAGAATCACACAGCACGGTAATATCGTTGTCACATAATAGTCTCATTTTGCAAACAGCAACCAATTATAAAGGATAATAAATCCTCAAAGTTTACGACCACATCGATCGTATATGATTATCCCTAATACATGTCAGAACTTAAATGCAGGAATCAAGGTTTCTGAGAGAATCTTCGACTAATTCTTGCATTCCCGTGGTTCCCTTGTTGCATGGAGCGCGTTCGTAACCCTGCATGTCAGGAATCCCCTCCTCATTGCGGCTGAACGTGTGGAATTTGTGGACAGGTCTTATAATCCTGTTGTTATCATATTTCTGAACATAGATTTAGTTCTAAAAGGTTTCAATCTCATACGTGGATGTCCTTTGTACCCTGGCCCTGTAAATAATAAATTGGGCCCGAAATATTTTTTAAAGGTATGGGGGGTGTTGGGGGTGTCCCAACTGCTGATCTGAAATAGCATTTGTTGCATGACTGAAAACCCAAACATTTCTTCCTGTCTTTTGAGTTGAGCACACGATTCCACATCCTTGTAATAGAACAATTTGAAAGCAAAGTGTAGTTCACATTCATGTATTCAAAAATAAATAGAATTGTCAACCAAAAGTAACGATCAATAATAAGTACAAGATTTGGCTAAGGGGTTTGGAAATTATAGCACAAAAAAACGCAATAAAGAAAAGTGTACGCCACAACACACTAGGCAATAACAACTACATGTAATACAATACCCCAACCTTTATGGTGACAAAACCAGGCTGTTTGGCATGAAAAGAGGTAGGTTTAGATGGAAGGTGATTGCAGTTAACCGTATATTCTTTTTTTTTAACTAATTAGCAAAAACTGATTCTCAAAAATCAATCCCCGGATGCCTCCATGTAGGGGGTTAAGTGTCACTGGACTTCACAGCGTGTTGCTAAACATACGCCCTGCTGCACCGTTGTTATTCGTTGTGTCACATGTGCATTTTATAGGCCGTGTTCGAAACGGGCTTCAAGAGCTACGGCTAGGTCTACTGTCTGCGCGTCTCCACGCATTTCCAATGGAGCGAAGACCTAGACCTAGCTCTAGACAAGATATTCAAATGCAGCCGTAGACTTCCTTGTGCACGTACATGCGTACATGTTTATGTATGATTTATTTTGGTTGGAGAAGCATGAGGTACGGTGTGGGGCCATCTTCGTCGATGACTTCAACAACATGCTAGCGTTTGTTAAATTGTTCCTTTACATTGTTGATTGTCGTGAATTTGTTTGTGAATTTGTTTAATGCACGGGACAAACTCCTCGAGTGGTTTAGTCGTTTGGGTTTAGCAGCCTTTACCCTCGTATCATGCAGAGCATGCACTGTAGTTTTTACCTGGTACTTCAAACCGTAAGCATTACACGTATATATCCTCGCAGCAATCTTGACATGCATTAAAGATAATTTAATGCGGTTGATATGGTTTTAAACTCTGAAGATTTATTATCCTTTATTTCTAAATCTTAATTTTCTTTCTATCCAAACCTTTAAAGAGTCATTGATTGGATCTGTTAATTAATTTGGGTCAAATATTCGTAGCAATGGAGAATTTGACGAATCATATTACAAACTGCATGCTTTACAAAAGGTGTAATATGTTCTCCTAAACATGTGTTTCAGGAGAAAAAATTATTGAAAGACACTGAATATTTTAACTGGAGCATTTGGCTTGATTGCTTGAGTAATCCCCGGCCTGAATACAAATAACCTTCAATTATACGCCTACATCTGTAACATTAATAGCAATGAGTTTACCCAAGTCATGAATTGTATGTAGTGGATGTAACGAAGAGCCCAACGAAGTTTTCTGTTTTATGTCTTACATATACAGATAAGGCAGTAAATAAGGTTATCGTTTATTTTTGTGAGAGTTGCAGAAAAATATTGTACAGTATACGAACTTACATATCCCTTGTGACGGAGAGCAGAATAAATCATTTTGTCTTTCGTAAGAAAGAACTTGGTCATTGACTCAACTTTATTGTAGCCTTTCCCCTACGGTTACAGTTTGAAAGAGATACATGTAGGTTCCCCCACATTTAAGTGAGGAATCGGGGACTAACGTGTAGAGTGACTACAAAGTGCTAAATACCCAAGCATCTTTAAAGCTTTTACATGGAGATGCAGCCTCTGGTATACAGCTTTATAAAATCCGAGTCTGTAGAAAAAGTGGTACCATCATGATAAAAAAACAATCTCATGAAAAGTTATGTCAACTGGAAAAGGAAAAAAAAAAGAAGGATAAACAAATTGAATCTGCCAAAGGATACACACGCAATGCTGTACATGCATAGTGTGCACTTCAGATCCAGATGTTTAATGCTTCTCTTCTTGTTCATGTATACAGCTTGATGCACAGGCACAGATTGACTACAATAAAATTAAAATCAAACAGAAATCAAGAGTACGGTACATCCGACGTCTAGGCGATAATAATATATGTATGTGTGCCCACTTTGAACATGTAAATATACATGCACCCAATGTTTACCTCGACCTCAATTGTTACTTGCACTTAGGTGTATCTAAGTGACACCAATACATGTATCTAAGTTCCCCTAAAAGAGTATGATGCCCAATATTTAAGTTAGACAATACGAAACCCCATAACTTTGACCATACCTCCAATATGTAGGCCCCCATGTGCATCTGTATTATTTACCGTTTACAATAAAGTATTCCACCGATGTAACAGCATGGCCTAAATGAGTGAGTTTCGGCTTATACAAGACTACAAATAACCCAGTAATTTTTTAATCAAATTCTTTAATTTAATATGAGAATCCTGAGAATAATGAGCTCTAACCGTTTAATAAACTTCGGCAGGATGGGCGAATCAAAATCTGTAAGATGCAAAACGTGATGGAGCCATCTTGC
The DNA here is from genome assembly GCF_054643075.1 of Acanthaster planci. Taxonomy (NCBI): domain Eukaryota; kingdom Metazoa; phylum Echinodermata; class Asteroidea; order Valvatida; family Acanthasteridae; genus Acanthaster; species Acanthaster planci. The sequence continues at coordinate 3,916,099 of NC_141786.1, read as the reverse complement.
TTTCAGTGCTGTTTTTATGGTCCCCGCTTATAGCGCCCTCAATCGGTTAGAAATCAAAAATGAGTTTGGCCGCTACACGAATAGAGGTTTCAAAATGTGCTAAGAGACTTCAAGCTGTGGAATTTGCTCGGGTATCGTATAATGAGTTCTACTGAATAGATCTGAGCAAAGGCTATCATTATTTGCAGACTGTTCTTATTTTCTTTACCATGTGATCAAAGTATGTTAATACAACTGTATCTGGCATTGCACACCACAACCTCGAGAATTCACATTCATGACTGTTTACCCAGTGCTGCCGGTGTATCAATTCAATTAACAAACGGGATGGCATACTATGACTGGGTGAACCCTGTTCTGGTCCCGTCTCTAAATACGACTACGGCTTCGAATTTTGTTCAAAACAGGCATCAGCGAAAAGCCATAGCCAGTGCTCGATATATAAGAATGCCGTAGTCTCACATGGAGACGCCGCGTGGCGCGTTGCCAACACAGAATGCAACATGTAAACCTTTCAAAAATATTTCTTGTAGGAGTTTCCTGAAGTTATACCCCACATATACATTTGCACAGGACGTTAGTATAACGACATACATGACAAACCCAAAAGTGCAGAAGTTCCTTTAAAAAGTTACATTACGTGATTTTTATGAAACACCGTCATTTCATGCCCAAGGGAGCTTTTATACCAATACTTGATATGTCATAACTGATTTTAGCCACACCATTAAGCCCTACTGAATTTCACACTAGGCCTGTGCGAATAGTAACTGGACTTTCGGTTAGTGACGAATAAAATATCACTGGGAGAAGCAGATTGAAGTTCTTGAATCTGGCTATTAAAAAATAATGACTATCAGGCTGGCTCTCATTTCAGTGCTGGCTTCTAGTAAAAACCCTGGGTGCAACAATGCCGTTTTTTAGCATGAAAGAGGAAATCAACGAATTATCACTGATCAAAAGAGGCTTACAAGAGATCATTGAATATTCACAAACATAAAAACTCGCTCCCTGCAGTGTACGGCCTAGCAGAACAAGCACAACGTGCAGTATGGTAACACTGTAAGTCATTCTATACAAGTCAGGTCACTTTTTTTCACGAATCAGGTGGCTAGCCATTTTCTCGCGAGTAAAGTGTCTCGTCAAAAATTGGAACGAGAGTCTGTCAGCTAGTAGCCCGAGTCCGAGTCAGCAACAACTCGATCTAAACTGTTACCTGTGACGAAACAGCGTGTATAAGTTCGGTATCGCTTCAATGTTTGCCATTCACCCCGTTTTTGACTTTTAATAATAATAATTGAAAATTTATAAGGCGCCGTTTACATAAAAATGATCAATGGCGCAGTACAAGTTAACCCTGCGATTTATTATTTATTTTTTATGTTCATTTAAGAAATGAAAGGATAAGAATATATGAATAAGGATAAATGAATGAATGTCACCCTGATGGTACCCAAACCGCAGTATGGGGATACGTCTGCCCCGCTAACAAGGAGAATCGGTGAGGGATCGATCTTTCCCGGGGACAGACGCCTCTAACCCTACCTGCGATAAAAGAAAAGTAACTATACCAGACACGGTGACACTAAAATAACAAATCACAGCTAAACCTATGTTAAAATGGAAAATAATAATAACCCTACTAGATAAAATTGATAAAATCACGAATCTGGCCGTGCAATATATCACTCTACAGATGCAATATTAAAAAGGTAAGTTTTCACTTTATATTTAAAAACAGCAAGGCTTTGCACCCAACGTACATGTATATGCCAAGGCAAGGCATTCCATAATTTAGGAGCAACCATTGAAAATGCCCTGTCACCACGTGTGGGCAGCATTTTACCATTAGGGTAACTTAACAAAGGACCGTTGCTTGCTGACCTGAGATGATATCTAGAATCCTTCTTAATGATGACAAGATTCATTAAGTATCTAGGAGCAAGACCGTGGATGGCTTTGTGTGTTAACAGGGTGATTTATTTTATTTATTACAGTTAATCCTGTACATAACGGGTAACCAGAGAAGATGATACAATATTGGTGATATGAGTTGAAACTTGGGTGTATTCGTAAGACGTCTAGCTGCAGCATTCTGGACTCGCTGTAATCTCATTATCTGTGCTGCCGTCAAACCATACAAAAGACTGTTACAATAGTCCAGACGGCTAGTCACAAATGCGTGCATTAACACTGAAAGCGAGTCGGGAGAGAGGAATTTAACTGATGCGCCTAAGATTGTGAAGGCGGCCAAATGCTGCACAACAAGCGTCAGTGATGTGGGTGTCCATTGTCATTGCTTAATCAAACCATGATCCCAAATTCCTGACGCACGTGGATGGATGGATCACAGAATCATCCATCATGACATTGTGACAAAAAGAAACCTGTCCAGCAATTTTACGCTCAAGGAACTAATTAAAGAACGGTTGTTCTTTGGAAATGGAAAATTGTCTGCCTGCAGAAAAAAACTAAAACAAACAAAACAATGAGCTTTACCAGAGAGGTGTCTATCTCTGAAGAAAGAGATTTTGTCTAAATATTGCTCTGTCTCAATGGAGATGTCCCGTTTGTCTTCTGCGAGTATTTAAATAAAAAAATATAACTACATAGATAAAGATATCCTCTAATTCAATGTAGACCTATGTCTTGAAGCAAGCATTTCCCTGCGAAGTTTAGACGTCGTAGGTGACATTTATTACTGACGTCAATGGCAAACAATCTATTCTACAACCTCTCATGTCAAAGAACAAAGAGCAAAACATATTGCTTGTACAGTTTCTCTGGAGAAAATCTCATAGACATACAAGGCTACTACATGTACACGTAACTATAAGACAAATCCATCGACATTCCAAGCAAGTCCTTGAAGTCCATCACAAGTCATCCAGTCTAAAGCCAAGTCAAAAACACTTAAGCTAGGCCTATATTCAAAATAATGATCGTAACCCCCAAAATATCAGTTCGCACCCATGCATGTACGTCTCCTGGGGTACGTACCGGTGCAAATAATTCGTGTGGAACATGTAAGTACTTACATTCTTCAACAGTGACATACTTCTCCATGACGCACGTCGTTGTTGGGCTTTACAGTCACGTCTCTCCATTTCCACTACGACAATGGCCGCCTTGCCCCTAACAATATCGCCCCTCACCATTCCGCCCCATTACCCACAGCCTATGCCCAATCCGCCCCATTCGCACATTTGCCCTGGCCGTGTCGCCACTTCGCCCCAGAGTAAACTTTTTATAATGATTGTTAACCTGGACAAAGACTACAACGTGAAGGATTCGTCTGCCAGTCAACTATTAAAGGTTTCATCGCAAGGCATTTTTCCAATTGGAAAGTAACATGTTACAATTAATAAGCATGCATACTTTTCTCTGAAATGTTAAATGACACGTGAACATCGAGGACAGACTCCATGTTGTCATGTCTGCCTTCAAGTGAGAGTCACGTCTGGTTGGACTCGAAACGTTAATGACTCAAACATTGAAGTGTCTTTATTGACGAGAATAATACGCCGTGGGGATCCAAATCCAGGGGAAACTTTGATGAAAGTTAAAAGGAATAATATCTGCTTCTTTAACTTTTGCAATCTTATTATCTAATCCATTGTCACTTCCACGCCACCAACAAAAAAGCGGTTTATTCCTCATTCAGTATAGTTTCTATTCAGAACGCAACACGGTCTTCCAACTGATGCCTTCCAAATTCCAACTGTCAACTTAAGCACGCAGGCTGGGGCGAAAGTGGAAATGGGGCGAAGTGGTTGGGGGCGAAGTGAAGTTGGGCGACGTCAAGGGGGCGAAGTGCCCGACACCTGTGGTTAGGCTCATCAAAAGCAAACAATGTGCGGTTCCAGTGGCCCAGGGGTAGTGTGCACAATACATGTACATTGTACATTGTATGTTTTCATAGTGCGGTGTGTACCAGCTTGTAGGCCTATGGTCCAACCGTTATTCCTCCATGTTTCAACAGACATGCCCTGATCTTTCTCACCACCAATATATTACGTAACAGCATATAATGGATTTCACATTAGAGCCGTCTGTGCATATGGATCCGCATCAAAACCGAGCCTCTCTGTGCTGACCTTCGTACGAGTCGCGCTCCCGCGGACCCAATACTTGGGTGCGTTCGAGCGAGCTACTCGCAGTAATGGGTAACCCACGAGTGTACCTGAGCACTCGAACGGCTGGAATTACGTACGAAACGAGGGGTCAGCGAGTATACTATCCCTAAAGGGGGAGTGTACTCCTGTACCCGAGTGTACTGCGCACGCATTCTACTGGGTTAACATGAGTAACCGCGCGAACGCACCCTGTATGTGCAGTTTCCATGCAGATACACGGCCATCGCAGGTTCGTTGGTCAGTGGTAAATTGCTGTTATTCTTTTCTCGAGATGTTACGAATCTTAGATTCTGGCTGTATACACAAAACTCAAAATAAATGAAGCCAGAATCGGTAGTCTGCGATGAAATTGTCAAGATACTGCCGTGAATTTTTTTTTAAATTTTGATGTTCAATTTTTTTGTCAAACGGTGTGCAATGCGTGTGACTATTAGCCAGCTTGCGTTACCTGACTATTAGGCCTATGCGTTGTTAATGTAAACGTACAGTTAGAAACTAGACAATTTCGGGGTTCCAAAAATAAGACCTTGCCGTTTTCTAAATTTAGGCAAAGTGTATGTATGCAAACAGTCGGCTGAACATTTACGTGTACATATCTGTCAGTTGGGCAAACCTAAGATTTTGGTTTAGCTGCAGTGGGAAATCATATGCGAGGGCCTTAAAACTAAGGCACAGATGAGAGAGTGGTACTTTCAAGTTGGATGCTGTTAGATTCAAAATGTGTGTTGAGGTGCCTACTGCCAGCAGTGTTGTAGATAGCAAACAAACAGCTATTCCTGGCAATTAAATTGCATACCTTATTGATTTTGGTGTTGCATCTTGCGTGGTGCTACATGTGTTTGAAACAATTTTTTATAACAATTTATTGAGAGAAAATCAAATCACATGTGCATGTGGATAGAAAACTGAATCAATAGGCTTTAATCGGAACAAATTCAACGAAATTAAACTGCACTGTAGTAACTGTTGATTACTAAAACATGGCAGATGTCATGTCTCACTTGTGTAATATTTTCACATGCTGTTTAAAGACTGGCTTTTGTTCCCATTCCCAAAGCTCATATTCATGTAATTCACAAAGTAGTAATGATCTGCATGAAACTGTTAACGTGTGAGCCACCTTACATGTATCTGTCAGCAAGAGTACCGAAGCCTGGTGTCGGTGGGAACCAGAAAGTGTAGTGTAAATGAATGGAGTACATGCATATGTTGGTTCATGCACTGGTTTACATGGTAATGTGTTTTGTGCACACAACAGTACATCTGACGTATTCACTTCGGTACTTTTTAGTATAAGTTTTATTAAGGACTTATCTAATAAGGGGCTTTAAAAACTGGATAAAATATAAGAACAGAACTTTCAGTATACCAAAGGACTGTGTCTCTTGCCAGTTAAAATTCAAAGTCGCATTGTCTAGGAAGACTGCCTCTTTAATCGAAGATGATTCTAGTGGCTGTTACTGGCGAGTCTTTTTAGGGCAATCTCTTGGCATCTTTACGTACTCGCATTTGCAAAGTTGCCCTCCCCTCTCTCCCCTTTCCATGATATATTCAAGGCTTCAGTGTAAAAGGTTCTACTTTCAAGTGAGCAACAGCTTAAAATAATATACACAAATCCAGGTCAAAATAAGTGCCTTGTGGGTATTTTCTGGCATATAGGTACCTCAAAAGGGTTCACTTCAGCTCTTGCGACCAATGGGGAAGTACATCAGACTGGGGGAAGAGTCTCAGCAGCCCCCGTGTTCTCACCTGTTGTGGGATAGATCTACACAGAGACTTGACCAACATGAGAGCTATACCTCGAAAGGAGTCGACTCGAGTTTCAAAACCTGCAATAGGTGGCATGCACAGAAATACCGAGAGGTATCTCAGTGCAGATTCTATTTTCACCAGTTCAGATGAAACCCCCCCTTTTTTTTACTGCAAGACAACATGCTCAGCCAGTATGAAAAGCCGTTCAAGAAAACTTAGTATAGCCATATACAACTACTTGATTCAAAAATTGCCTACGCTCACTGTGACTGTCCAGCTGGCTGTATTACTTCCGGAGTTGGCAAGTTATCTTCATGGTGTAAAATCTGTGCCAGAAGAGGTTGCATGCACCTCACGACTAAGTCTGTGGGTAGTCCCTATATATGCTAAGTCACATCCGATGAGAAGCCTGTGATGGATGTAACAGTGAAACGGCTAAAAAGTGACAAGATGATCACAGGTTGTGGAATTGAATCAACTTTGTATGATGCAAGAATGCCATGGTGTAGGATAAATGACAAGGCAAAGTTGACATTTCAACAGAAACTGCGTGAAACCTCTCCTGGAATACCATTTTCTATCTTGTTCTGAAAGAAAATGAAACCACATTGTACAAAAACACCAGATTTGGTCCTGCACCACTTGGCTCACCAGTGAGCTATCAGTGCTCTATTTTTAATCCCATTCACAAGGCTACAGTAATTTTCCCTGAGACATTGAGTTGGTCATTGAATACCCACAAAGATTTGTGTGCTTATCCATCATTTCCATTGAAAACTGTGCCTATATACTCAGTTAATTATGTCCCTGCCTCACAACTTAAATCTACGATCTGCTCATATATTCAACAGATTGATGAAACCCAAATAGAAAATGATACACAGAAGAAAAGTTCATGAGCTAAGTGGTTCAAACACCGACAGTTTAAATTTACTGCTTCAAAGTTCCGTTCTATTTTAATTCGAAAGAAGTTAGACTGTGAATTTGCCAAGGGTTTTGGCGAGGAGAAACCTGTGTCAGATTTTCTGAGAAAAAATTTAAACATGGAAATGATTTTGAGCCAGTTGCTGCCAACAAGTATTCATAGCACATGAATGGGTCTGGGCATGCTGTGCGACTTGAGAAGTTTGGTCTCGTGACCAAACCAAAGGCTTGTTGGTGAGGTGCCTCAATATACCGCAAGGTGGTTGATTATTTAGCGGAGAGTCCTTTCGGAATTCTTGAAATAAAATGTTCTGAAAAACAAAGATAAAGACCTACTTACAGCACGCCACGATCCTAATTTCTGTTGTGAACTTGACAATAGCATCCCTGTTCTTAAGAAAGATCATCCATACCCCATTCAAGTGCATGGTCAGCTGGCTCTAATCGGAGCAAAATGATGTGATTTTATTGTAGATACACACAGAGGTTTGATGATTTAAAGAATGCCTTTTTACTTGCCATTTTGGAACGTGCTCAACAAAAAATTAGCAAAAGTTTATTTTGGGTTTTACACCAGAGTGGCCAGTGTTAAATTCCAGCCAGTGGCCTCGTCAAACTGTGCATGTCATTCCTTGTATTTGGACCAATTCACTGAAAGATCGAAACTAGTCCGATCTGGTACACGTTTAAAATACCCCTTGATGGAATTAGCCGAAGCCTTTAATCCACACTGGTGGCTTGTGCATTTCTTTGGGTTTTTTTCGTACTGCGTGGATCCAGATGTACAGTTATGAATCTATTGAAGGTAACTCATGCACAGTACATGTATTTTTGAATCATTTAACAATACGTGTAAGCAGTTATCAGCATGAAAAACATTGGGATCAAATGTTCAAATGTCAGCACATACCCCTTGCTAAAATTGTAACTGTATAACTCATTATGCATTTATTGTATCTTGTTGTTGAATTCTTATTCATTCAACAGGAAAAACAATTTGGATGCAAACAAAACCATCAGGAGAATAGCAACCATTTAAAATACAGTACACATAAAGGTACTTCAATTAAAGATTGTAAGACTTCGTGGCTTTTTCAATGGAGTGGGAAGTGTACACATTACCAGCGATTGAAATTAGAGGAATAAAGCTATTTGTCAATTAACAGTATACATTCCAAATCTGGTTGGTGAGCCATGCATTGAGAGAAATGGGACTGTTGAAAATACGAAATTGTTTTACCTTGTTGCCCTTTCTAAATGGATTCTCTCAGCTGCTATTTGCTGTGTTTCAATGGTTGTTCAAACTGATTATAGGTCTCAGAGGCCTTAGGAAGGCAGGGATATTCGGTTTCACACTCACAGGCCTGAGCAAATCCTTAATCGTAATGCTACGGTCAGCCAATACAACATCACCTTTTTCAAACAATTTTGGGTCCAGAAAAACCACTTCGAATAACTATTTCTCTATCTGACACTGATCCTGGATAAAGTTGACTGATGAATGTTATTGCATCACTTGGTGCAATGCCAAGAAGGCCCTTGTATGTGATGTGGTGCCTATAATTAGACCAGAACTTACTCTGAAAAGTCAAAGAATCTGGGACCTGTGCAAAAAATTCGGAGCAATCAATAATGACTCTGGTATATGTTTGTTCTGAAGATGGTGTCTTTACTTGGGATCCAAGTACAATTAAATACATGAAATTAATCCACGTTACACAGCGTCTGCTGACACTTGACTTATATATGCCAAATGTTTTACGGAAAAGCCCTGCCTCAGCCTACAGAGAACCAAAATGAATTGTTCTTTAGCTGAAAGATACGCTACTCACAGGCTTGTGGAGAGTTTTATATGAACTTGAAAAGCTGTGGTCTGCATCTGTATATGGCTACAGGTCGTTGTAAAGCAGAACATGATGGTGCAGTATCTCTGTTTGGAGTGTTGGCAATAACATTCTCACAATAATCCCCAGGATTCAGAAAAGACAATATGGCCGATAGCAAGGAGTAACTAGGAAATCCAGTGCAGTGTTTTGTTACAGAATTTATGAATGTTTTTGGCTCATTTCTTTCATTGTGGCAATTTATCGCCCTCTGCAGTCTCTGCACTGTTTCATTCAATTCTGAGACTTCATTGGAGTGTTCATTCTCAGTTCATTGGCCTGAGCATCGCAACCACTGTGGCTGTCAGATAGGGATATATCATCACTCACTGGTCCTTCATCATTTCTTAGCAGGTCACCAACTGCACCACTTGAAGTGCAGGCATCTTCAGAAGACCTTCGAAGAACTCGGCGCTTTTGGGGGAATTAACTGTCACACAGGACATCTTTTGGCTCAGAATCAGGCTTAGGTCGCCAGATTTCATTTAGTGTTTTCCTGATGTCATCATCCTTAAAGTGGAGATTGCATACTTGGGTGGACTTGCCAACAACAAACCCATCACGACCTTGAAGATGATTTTCATGCACCACCTGGCGGTGGCATGATGGAACAAAACACCCGAAAGCAACGATTTCATGTTATTACTAAATCAAAAGAAATGTTGGTACCTATTAGCTTAAAATATCCATCCAGGGCTCGTGACATGAGAAATTCACCATTACAGAGTCTTATAGGTCATAAACGTGTAAAAGCTTACATGTAGAATACTGACTGAAATGAGATAACGACCATGTTGAAACTGCACGTGATAAGGTTGAATGTGTTATCTTTGATTACGCCGTGTCCCTGTCTCAAGTTCAGTGTTTCAGTCTAATTCAGAGGGGCATGTCCACGTACATATAGTACATGTACATGGTACATGCATAACCGGGTAAAGAAAAACAAAAAACAATACATGTATCGGGGCTCCTTGGAAATGCATCCCGATCCTGATATTCTGATGTAATTCATAATGTCGTTTTTCCCCTTGCAAAGTCAAAGTGAAATGATAAAGCTGAACAGACAATAATGATAAATACTCTCACTTCACAAAAAAATCATGAAAAATACCTGAACGTTTTTCAGGGCTCAAGATCAGATTTAAATTAAAGCTCGTTTCCTCCACTTCCACGTGCCTTTAAATTTTCAGTGGCTTAACCTATGATTCACTTTGAAGTGAAGATATTTCTCGATCTCCAGAGAACATTACCACTCAAACTAGTCATAAGGACCATCGCCATTTCAAAACCTGATGCCACTAAATAAAAAAAAAAGTGATGCTGTCGATAAAACATTTAGTCCACGTGCCATGACAAAACAAAGTATTTGACAGCACACAAATCATGGAATCGGTCCGCAAAGGTAACTTCGGGGCTAGCTGCTTTGTCTGGTTAGCCTGCCGCTCCATGAACCTCGATCTGGACCACGAGAGGGCGCTTTTCCTTAATAGCAACGCAAGCTCCTTTGGTACTAACTAAGTATCTCTGGGTTCACAAACGACTGGGAAACGTTACGGTTGCAGTTGCAATCGGTAACAACAAAGTAAACACTCCTGGTCCTGACCAACGCGGTTTCTTTCAACGGATAAGGGGGGGTGCTTCTGCTTGAGGTAGATGGTCCTAATTAACAGAGCTGAATAGGTCTATAAGGAGAGTAGTGCCAACTTCAGACTTAGGAACCAACATTTCTGTTAATTCTATGTGCCGTACAACATGCATTTAATGTGTGTTATGATTGTCCATGTGCACTGACGCAAAATCCACCTGTTTGGTCTCAACAACTGATGCACTGATGTCACAACTTTCTCTGTAAACTTTTCTGGGCTTAAATAAAGTGTTGCGCCATCATTTAAGATGTCTATTTTTAATGTGTCGCTCGTTCTAAGCTTCAGATTTAGTAAATGGTAATATTGTTTATCTACAGAGACAGATTGGAAAATGCTCAGTGCAAATCTGCACAGTGACCCAGGTCTAATTCACACGGCCATAAGTTAAGTTACACCATCCTCGATCTTATATTTGTCAAAACGGTGACTAGTTTCGACAGTGCAATGTCATTAAGGATAATGAACTTACACGTGTAATGGCGAATCCTGCGGCAACGTACATCATGAAATTAGATGAACTCAGAATTCAGAATTAACGGTAATTAGGCTACCCTAACTTATCCAAACCATTCATTTTACAACGTAATAGTGAGTAGAATACTGGTAGTGTTTTTAATATATTTTTGACCTTTTTTTAAAAACAATCAAGAGTTTACAGTGAACTAAAGATGATCAAGCACTTTAAAAAAAGTCAAACCAAACCACTGTTGTTCCACCCCCCCAAAAAAAATTATGTGGGAAATAATCAATTGTCATAAATAACCCTGTAAAGATAATCAACTGTAAAGAACGTTCATCGCCATCTTGAGAGCCTTTCATATTTCACAGCTTATTTGAGCCAACTATGTTTCTGTGACAAACATTTTGTTAAGTTTCGGATACAACGTTCAGAAATGTTTGACAGTACTTCTCCCCTTGGCTCTTGTTTACTACGCTTAACTTTCCACAGTGTTGTGGTCGAGTCACCAATGTCGAGTCCGAGTCCTGGGGTCTCAAGCCTCGAGTCCGAGTCCAAGTCTCGAGTCACAAACCACCAGTCCGAGTCCCGAGTCACAAGTCGTGAATTAAGTTGTCCAGCCAAGTATTCTAAGTCCATGGAGGAACATATATGATCTAAGTTGTAAGTTTGTTGTGTGTTGTTTTGTTTGATGTTGATTAAATTACATCCATTGCAAAAGCTATGGGTACTTTTTTGCCTATGAAAATCATCCACTATTTAAACTTTAAACTCTAGTATCTTTATTTCTTTAGATAGGGAGTAAAAGGCTAAGCCGGTTTTAAAGTACATTTAAGACGGGCTCAAAAAATGCGTGAGCCAAAGATGAGGGATTTAAAACCCTTTTATCGTCACGCTCAGTGCAGGCCACGCATCTTTATTTAGTATGGCCATTTGGCTAAAAGTGGTCGTATTCGCAACTGCATGGCTCTGGAGACTATAAGGCTAGTAGTGATGCCCGTCTAACCAGTCGATATTACGTAATTTTAACGGACGTTCGACCAATTACAAGGCCAAATTTGGCCCACGTGACCCTTATTAACATAGAATGAGGAACGGAAATATTCCACCAGTGTAGGAGTGTTTGGTAACTTTATGAGGGGCTACCGTAAATTAAATATCACAGGAGTGTATCATTTTAAGTATCGTCTTGGAGTTGTGTATTCACTACGTAGCTGAAACAACAATATGCATTTTCCAAATTGCAATGTAAGATTTTCTTTAGATGAGTATGTACTTAGGTGTGTATGAAGGCCTACGGTACAGGAGCACGAGCAAGTGGCCTATAAAGTAGGAACATACGTGCACACAGTAGGTATAAGCCCAATTTTTGGTAAAGAATACCACAAAAGTTAATAATAGCACATTTTCTAAATTAACCCAGTAAATTCCTATGATGGTACTCAAAGACCTTTACCATGAAATTATGGCACAACAGGATAAAATATGCGGAGCTCTGGAAGTGCCATTCAACTTGATGAGATCTTGGCATTTTGTTTCTCAATATGATGACATACGAAAGTCAAGACGTTAATATCCTGAGATAATTTTCCGTGGGATGACGATATCCTTAGATAATTTATTCCGTGACGACGACATCCAGCAAGTGTGATGTCTACCCTTTTACAATGTCGTCATCCCATGGTAAATTATTTCTGGATGTCTTCATGCAGTTGTTTATACGATGTCGTCTTCCCACTTAAGGAGCATGGGAGTATTTTTGGTCCGCAAACTGAGCTGGAATGGCAAGCCAGCTGAAGCAATGCTGCCCCCGTTGACAGCACAAAGTTCGCTACTGATGCATAATAGATGCAATACAGTGGCATTGTTTGGGTACAATGATAGTTCATTCCGATATAAGGTGACAAAGACCAAATGGAAAATTGTTGGAGGAACTAACATTTGTGCCACAATTCCGGTCACAATGTTTACAATTGGCCAAGCGCATGTAAAAACGTCCCGTTGTGGTCCGTGTGAGCCTATTTCAAGCATGCAAAAGGGGAGAACAGACAGGGGTTGTTTTTCCACGACCTTTCCCCATGGCAGAATTCTTATTGGGTCCCACTCAACGGTCACTTTTAACGTCAGGGCTTCCCCTTAGCCAGGGGAAAAAAAAAAACGAGGTGGCCTGTGGCCAAGTCCCAGAGAAACGTGTATACTGTTGATGGGCTAAGCTACATCGAATACAACTTGGTCTGTTGCAAGCGTGCGATACTGCACGTACTGTGTGCGATCATGCAATGTACATGTACGTGTACACTGTATTAAAATGTAGGCGTTCTGCCGATGCGGTCATCAAATCAGCCTGGGAGCGCAAACGGTCAAAAGGGGTTTTTATGGGCGGGGAAACACAGGATCATTGTATTCCTTTTGAGGTCACGATTAATGGGGTAAACATTGGATTTATGATGTTTTTGAAATGATTACGTATTTATTGTTATTTCGAAATACTTCACTTGAACTAGATGTTTTCTGTTTCTGTTTAATAACCTTTAACCGCATGGCTGTAATAGGGAGCCCTCAAGTGTAAGAACTGTGGGACTTCTCTATATTAGATCCAATGGTGTATCTACTAATACGTGTTTCAGTTTCAAGATCAAAGTTACGGAAATGCTGCTAATGAAACTGGTAACAGTCATTGCAGGAATAGTTTGGATTAAGTTGGACTGCTTGTTGCAAGGAATACTAGGGGAAAAAGTTCAGAACTCTGTGAATTGCGACTGCGATGGCTAATCTATAATAAAAGCTTAATTTGGGGTTTTGAGAATTATATCATTTTTCCATAAAAAGATTACCCAAACGATGTGCCACCATATCACCATGAAATTTTTGTGAAACATCGTGAAAACATTAGGCATAACATGTCTATCCCGTTTCAAAAAGCTGTTTCTGGAACAAACATTGACAACAACGTTGTTATGATTTTAACATGACACTTGACAATCAAGACAGAATGACATTGTTAAAATGTCACATTAAGATTTTTTTGAAATGCTTTGTTAACATCTATGTAACATCCCCAGGAGCATGTCGCTTTAACATTATCAAACAATATCAGCGTGACATTGGACGTAACATTTTAAAAAGTGTTTTATTAACATCAATGTGTCCGCTGGGTTAATGACTGGTCTTGGAATTCCTGTGGTATGCGCTTTGGGTTGTTTACAGTAGTGTACAAGAGAAATAAAATAATTAAGAATAGGCCAGTGCTTAAATCTACAAAGCCGACAAGTTGCAAAAGTCGCATTGCGGCCAGCCGGTCCGATGATTGGCTAATTGTAGTCAAAGGTGAGCCCAGTACCACGCAGTTTCTCCTCAATGTGGGCGTCCATCGCCTCGTTCTGAGCCACAGTGAAGTGGGTCTTCCAGTTCCCGACCACACCTGAAAATTGACACGAGCAACGGTAGAAGTTATTGCTCAATGGCTATTTCAACCCTCTCTCCCTCTTCGCTGTTCTCTCTATATATATACTAACGGGATAGCGCGCACCATCTTGTCGCCGTGCATTGATATGACACAATAGCTCCTCCCTCTGTATGGGCTGTCCATGGATCTTATCCTTGTAATCAGTCGACATGTCATAAATCAATACACTCAATGGATTTTTTTCTCGCAAAGACGCTCTATCCAGGTCCAATAACTTTATTTCCAGGTTTTCAAGCGATAGTGAGTGAATAATTCTTGGATTAGACACGGTTAAAGAGTTATTTTCTTTTGAGTAACTCTGCAGGAAAAAACCCAGAATGCACATAAAAATGGTTTGCAAGTGCCCAGAAATAATATCTCAATGTGATTAACATGTTGAGTCTCCCGTTGAGGTTTTACTGAGCTCAAGGGCGCAATGTGAGCTACCCAGATGGTTCCGTGGGGCACGCTGCCTACCGCAAACCGACCCACGCAGACCGGTACCTACACAGCCCATCGTTCTATCATCCCAGTATCAAGTCATCAGTCAACTGTGCCCTGGTGCAGCGAGCCTACAAGTCTGCGACCAAGAACACATCCAAGAAAAACTCAAGCACATCCCAAGAGCCCCCAAGCGCAACCGTTACCGCCAAGATCATCAAGAACCCGAAATCACGGACTGTCGGGTCTTCTATACTCAAAGTCAACCACCCTCGTACAAGGCAACGGTGACCCTACCATACATAGGAAATGCATCCCACAGGATCCAACGCATCCTTCACCAAGCCAACATCCGACCATTCCACACTGCAGCCAAGAAACTTCAAGCCATCCTACAGGCCCAAGAAGGACAACCAACGCCATCAGACGAAAGCTGGTGTCTACATGATCCCCTGCGAATTTGGGAAGGTGTATATCGGCGAGACTGGTCGGGACTTGCTCACCGGACTCAAAGAAGACATTGCGCATGGACCCAGAGGTGACTACGATGAATCAGCGATTGTCAAGCACTGATGAAGGATCACGCCATCAACTGGCAAGCAGCTCAACTCATCGCTCCGGTCAACAGATGGTACTCAAGACGCGTCAGGGAAGCAATCAAGATGTACAAGCACGACACAGTGCCCCAAAAAGTTAGCTTCCACATCAGCAGCACCTGGCACTCCATATTATCCTCCCAGACCAATGGGTCATCTATACCCATGGTTCCTAGTTTCTCCTCCCGCTACACCCAACGCCCCACTGCCACACATCAATGAGTACACTCAATAGCCTTTTAGTCCAGCGGATCCACCATCAAGCAAGCTGTTCTGCCCCAGTGCACTCTCAGTATCCTCTCCAGCGCTTATAACATACGCAGCAAGGTATGACACGGAGAAAACCCCCCTGCTTTGTGTTGGTTATTGTCTCGCAGGAATCTGGGGAATTCCTTTCAGACATCTTGGGGGGGGGGTGTGTTAAATAACAATAGTCTGGAATGTATATAGGGATTGGACATGTTAGGGGGGGTACCCCTCGGTCTCATTTCTTGCTGGGTATAGCTTATGACCAGCATCATCAGGCAACCAGTCACCCACTTGAAGACGAACTGAGTGTTGTGTTTCGAACGTCGAGAGCCCAGCATCGGTTTTTCTCTAAGCCACAAACTCATAAATATATATGGTGTACTATTTACAACACACATTTCTGCCTCTCTCTAGCCTCTTCCAAGGCTACACACGATGCCTCCCTTGCGTCGGGTCGCACCGTCGCCTTCTCGCCATTACGTTTGTACACACACGTCGTGCAGTCGCGCGTCCTGCTGTTTTAGATCCTTTCCTTGTTACATTTTTTCCGCCTAAACGTCGCCCCTTCCGTCGCGCGTCGTGCGTCGCGTCACCTACTACGTCGCCTGAAGCACGACGCGACGCACGTCCCGATGCACGACGCGACACGTCGTGTGCTGTCGCCCTTTGCTGCATGGTATTTATAAGGGGCGCCTTTACTGTTATCTTTAATTTCCGTCCCCCGTGCTTGGAAAGTACCTGCTATTCGCTCTTTGGTGCTGATTTTTTCTTGATTTTATCCCATCCATTTAACCATTAGGTTTAATTATTTCTTTTGAGCAAAAACAAAATCCGTTTATGTAGGAACCGCTGTCTCAGTGGAAGCCCAGAATTCGTCACTCTATTTACCCAGCCCATGATTTCTTTTCAATACCGTCGATGCAGTCCCCTTTTGTGGTAGATTTGTAACCTTATAGATACCGGTATTTCTCCGTGGTCCATCCCGGTAATTTCTAAGTAGTACTCCCAGTTCTCCAGACAATTTGTCTACAATTGTACGGCCGTAATTTTGACCACGTGTTTAGGAAGTTACCGCCAAGCCTGCTCTATAATATGTTGCCAGTATTTTGGGGCATGTTGCGTAGTTCTTCTACCATGTATATCATACGAATGGATAATATTTCAAAAGCTTCACGCGACTCTGACGCGATTGTACAAGCTAGGGTGTACTATTTATGACAAACATTTCTCTCTCTTTAGCCTCCCTTCATGCGACGCAAATACACGACGCGACGGCATTATGGCTCCCTTACGTCGTGCCGTTGGGTCGCACTGTCGCCTTCTTGCCATTACATTTGTACACACACGACGCGTCGGGTCGTGAGTCGGGTCGTGCCGGCGCGTCGTGCTGTCTTAGGTCCTTTCCCTGTTGCATTTTTTTCTGCCTAAACGTCGCCCCTTCCGTCGCCCGTCGTGTCGTACCAACGTGCTTCGCGTCGTTCGTCGTGTCGTGCATTGCATCGTCTATTACGTCGCCTGAAGTACGACGCGACGCACACGACGCACGACGCGACGTTTGTGTACAAACGCAATGGAAAGAAGGCGACAGTGCGGCCGGACGGCATGACGCAAGAGAACCGTCGTGTCGTCGCGTCGTGTAGTTGCATCGCCTGGAGGGAGGTTGGAGAGGGAGAGAAATGTGTGTCGTAAATAGTACATCATTAAAAAAATTTTCCTTCTACATAGTGCAACCGCAAGCCTAACCTAATTCAGTAGCTTCAAGTCTTATCCGCCCTTATTTCGTTGAATGGTGTTTTTTAAACCTCGGCTCCTCGATCCTCTTAGCCTTTGTGTTTTAGCTTTTGACTTGTGGAAAGGATTAAGCGAACAGTTCATCACCAACACTAAGCAACGTATAGCAGTGGAGATCGCTTTGGTTAACTATGAATGCTGCCACTCTGCGACCCTTTATATGAATTTGAACGGTAATGATTAATATTCTGGACATTATCTTGAAACCCGTTGACCAACTTTTGAAATTTAAAGACGAATTTGTTTTTGGCAAGGGTGTTTTTTTTTCTGAGACTAAATTGAAAATGTCATGGGGTGAATTGGAATGAGAGACGTTTTAAAATAACCGGGAAAACACGAATTAACCGCTGGTTCAGCTATTTACCTTTCCTCATAAAGACGCCTTGGGATTCATCATGACCGAGCATGGTGCCCAGGTTGGCCATTGGGTTTTTCTTCATGTTTGCAAAACTGCAGTGGTCTGTAATGGCATCCAATGTCTCGGCTGATAGATTCTTGCCCAAGAACTTGCTGACCCTCTCGACGTTACCTCTCAGGTCCTACATCGCAGATAAAGAAAAAGCATAGAGTGGTGAAACTATTGTTTATATTATAAAATTTAAAACACATATTGAGAATCAATCACTTAGCATTTGTCAACGGTAGCGTATCACGTGGAAGAAGATCGGAGACAGAAAGCCTTTTAAGTTGGGAACCCAATTTCTTACATAAAAACATTTTGCTGTGATTGAATTAATATTCTGATCTTACCACTGCCATTTTTTTCAACAGTTCCAACAGATGTCTGCCAGGTGCCCTGAAGCATTCTATTTTTACAGAACATGTCATAAATTACGTCATTAGTAGTTTTTTTGAGACAGCAGAAACTAAATATCAGGGGTCGACTTGACGGTCTTCCAGTTCCTTGACGGAATACAACTAGCCCACTGTTGGAAGAGATGGGGCAAAAAAATATGCCCCCGAAACGTGAGAATTCATCTACAAAGAATTGAATTTTTATATTCGGCTGTCCGTTGTGCATTTGCCGCACAAATGGAGCAACAGACACCATACGCCGACACTTGTAACACCGACACTTAAACGAAAACTATTGTCGTTCATCTTGGACTTGTTATGGCCTTTCTCCAAGGTGCTTGCGAGGTATTTTGGCACCGTCTTCTTTTGTAACTGTTTGTGTTCGACACATCTGGACTTCTCTTTAAGGTGTCCTCCTCTGCCCAATCACTTTAATTCCATGGTCAATCACTCACCTGCTTCATGTCTTCATACTTCAGCACGAGAATGTTTGGGTCGTTGCGTTTTTCCCAGAAGAACAAATAATGATCCCACCACGGTCCGTAAGAAACTGGGAGATGCAAAATGAGAGAAAAAATTCAATGCAGCTTTAGCGAGAGAGCGCTTCAACAGATATGCGAACAAATTATTTGGGGATTATTTGTAAATATGGCTTGCCTGGAAGCAGACTGTCTTAATCAAAATTAAGATTATTCTCAAGACGAAGGATCGGGTTTGCAGAAATGGCGTCCCTGGAATGCTGCATGTCAGATTTTGCCCCTACATGCATGCATGTGTTCGGTTACATGAAGTGGGCAACATTTTCATTTAGCATTTAATAGTGTCGTGTTGATTATCTACGTTTTTTAATAACTGCGTTAGATGTTTCGATACTTTGTGAATTATTTTTTCACTTGGATGTTGAAGACCACAGTTTACCAGCCAATGATTGGCAAAAAGTATGTGATATTGAAAAAGAGAGCCCGATATAGTTGTATTGAATTTATGCCTGTGTTCTACATGTCAGCGTGCATGGTTGTTTGTTACATTCGGTCGTTTTGTGCCGATTTTGATTTGTTTTGATCAGTGCTTTCGTTTAAGTTTCTGAACTGGATTTTTATCTTTTTTTATCTTTTTGTCTTTTTGCCTTTTGGCTTTTCAAAATGGTGGTCCCCGCTTGCCTCTGCCGAGGATTGCCACCAACCAACCCACCCAACCACCCACCCACCCACCCACCCACCCTCCCACCCAACCAACAAACAAAACAAACAAAAGAAAACGAGCGAACGAACAATAAACAAACTCTTAACAAACAAAACACACAAAACAGTAAAATGAAATAAAAAACAACAAATCTTACCATCCCCGGTTAGCATTTTATTTAGGAATTCCTCGAATGTTTCATTTAGCGAGTCCTGTGACGGGTTGACCATTTTCATGAAGTAAAAGTAGGACACGGTCAGGTCCTTAGGATTGCGCATGACATAGACGATCTTGGGGCGCCTCTCCCACATCTGAGGCGGCA
This sequence comes from Acanthaster planci, assembly GCF_054643075.1. NCBI lineage: Eukaryota > Metazoa > Echinodermata > Asteroidea > Valvatida > Acanthasteridae > Acanthaster > Acanthaster planci. The sequence goes on along the minus strand of NC_141786.1, from coordinate 3,896,480 downwards.
GGAACTGGCCAGGCAGGTGGGTTTTGAGGACCCGTGGGGAAGGTATCTCCTCGGCGATTTCATGACAAGCTGGCAGCTGTGGGTAGGAAAAAAACATGTCTTTCGGTTGTTACAAATGACGTTGAACACTTACGTCAACATCTGGATCCAATCGCACGCACTGCAGGCCTTTTTGAAACGGTATCACCAACTTCTTGGGTGAAAAAAGATGTTGGTTTGGGCCAGAAATTCCAATTTGTCTGGCCTTAATACCCGAGCCAGCACCTGGATACACGGCTACCACTCTTTTAACAGCGAGCCTGCAATTAATGTCCTTCGATCATACCACTGTGAATATTGAATATAGCTCTCATTCATCCATCAGCATCTTTTTTTGCTTCTGAATGAAATTTGCCTATCCAATGGTTACTTCGATTTGTTTAGTTGCAAACAGTTTCAAACACGTAACACGCAAGGAAAGATCTAAAAGTAAATAGGCGGTGGGGTACTGGTTTTTCGGGGCCACAAAATTTGGAACTATTTCCACGAAAGATTTTAAGGCCATTGTGGCGGGTGAAGCTACATTTTGTTACAAATTATACACTTTTTGATTAAAGGGACAAGAAACAGACCAAACATTGCCCTTCTTCCATTGTATTCCAAACAATTGGCTCTTTCTTGGTGTCCTACTTCCCCTCCCCATCCGCCCTTACTTATGTGAGAAAAAAATCACTGGGTTTTGTTTTACCAAAAGGGATATATTTAAACGCTCAGCAAGTATTACCAGGACTTATGTGACATATACAATGTGATCTACAAGAAAACGTTGTATATCATTAAATTGCCTTGTAAGAAGGGGTCCTGGATCTTTATTCTGGTAATTTATTCTGTGTCAGATTGACATGCACACTTCAAATACAAACAGTAAACTCTTATCGACGAGTTCAGTTTTAGCTTTTGTGGAGCAAAGAAATACACGTGTACATGGAAAGAGTGGGCCTTGATTTGTTTTGTTTTGGGCGTTACAGTTTATTCTACTTCTTAGAGGATACATTGGTCATGGCACTGCCTACATTTTTTGTTTTTCTGATAAACTCTGGAAGGTCCATCTCCAGGAAGAGGACACGGAATGCCGTGTGTTTCTTGTTGACTTCCTCGATGTTCCCGTCATACATCACGCAGGACATAATCTCCTGGGCCCAGGTTGTACCTGCCGGAGTACAGACACCATGTCATACTGCCTGCTGAATAGACTTGCGATGAAGTTAACTTAAGTTGTTTCACACGTGTGTTTTCCTATGGCTCTGAGGTGGGACACAATCCCTGCCCCCCCCGCAGGAAAGCAAACATGTAAACAAAGTGTGATGTCATTATTTCGTTTTGTCGACACTCATTTGGCAGATTGAATTTGCCACCATGTGGCTTTCACTAATTTAACTTTGAAATACAAAAAACTGGAGCAGAGCTTTGGCATCCTGAATGAGGCGGCACAGTCAATCGAAAAGCACATTTTCCGAAAAAAAATCGCGTAGTTTTGGACGCCATTTCGTTTCAATGCTTGTTTGGAATGGCGTCATTACTTTTGTTCGTGTCTGTGCTTCATGTCTTCACGTCAGGGCCGTTACAAACGACAATAATAGGATGACATGGCTAAAGGAATGCTCGTCTATAGTGTGTAGAGAACAATGCATAATGCCTCGAGTGCTGCCTCTTGCGTGACCCACTATACATAAACAGCATAAACTTTTTAAGGGAAGAGCTTCAGATCTGGGAAATAAGATGGCTGTTCCTTATGTGTTCAGTAGAGCGTGCAGCTGGCGATGTTTTTTTCCGTAGCGGTTGAGTCAAAAGTACGAATTGCGCATGCGTATTCTTCATAAGAAGGTTGTGGGAAATTATCATAAATGGGGTACACAAACATTTAAGTGTAAGATGCAATTAAATTGCACTTCTGGCCGACTGGCATGGTAGTATGGGGCGCCATCAGACTAAGATTAACATTTTACAAAGCCAACGTTCCAAACCACAAACACAACTAAAAACAATTTAAAGAAATTGCATAAGCAATGAAAATCGAGAAAGTAAAAAAAGGTAAGTAAAAAACGAATATCAGAAAAATGAAGCAGAGCTCTAAATCCTGCTTTGCGAACAGCATCTGCGAAATAAATGATGAAAACCTAAAACGATCAGAAGAAAGGAAAAGATCAAAGGACCAAAAAAATACTATGAAAGGACAGAAATGAATAATAAAAACACAAAACTAAACGATCAAAGAACAAAACCAAAGGATCTAAAGACCAAAATAAACGGTCAAAGGACAAAACTAAACGATCGAAGGACAAAAACTAAACGGTCAAAGGTTAAAACTAAACGATCAAAGGAAAGAGCTAAACCATCAAACGACAAAAGAAACGAACTAAGTAAAAGCAAACGTTGAGTGCGGCAATTGCTGACACTATGACAGCGCGCGTAAATCCAACTTCTACTCCAGTATGTCAAAGAAGTCATAGCTCGTTACTTTTGGAGAGTTATCAATAAAAAGACGATTTTGTCACGATAACCGAGGAGACCGCGAACAGTTTACTCAACACTCATGATAGAGTGCCTGTGATGGATGTGTTGCCACCAACAGACGTCAGCGGCGATAGGCCCTTGGCCTACTAGTAGGTCTACCACCAGGCCTAACGACGGTTAGTTGAGATACCAGTTAGTTCTGTTATGCGAACTACCGCGAAATAGTTTGTGGTACCCGCTGCTTCATTTGATTCAGACCGGCCAGCCGACCCCGGCAAGCTCGGTGGTCAAGTGGTTAAGACATCTGCTCTAGTAAGCAGGAGGTCGTGGGTTCGAGTCCCACCCGAGTAAGCTCGTGAGGTTTTTTTGCAAGCTCTCGGACAAGCACTGAGCATACAGTGCTTATTAATATACGTTGGGTAAGGGCAAAACCTTATATATCTTAAGTCACTCTATGCCTATAGAGGCTTTGAGTTGTAGCTATCTTACAGGTCAATTCTTTGGGTCAAAATGGTATGCGTCCCTGTGGAACAAAAGAACTGCAGCCCTACAAGATAGCTACCATGCAATGCCTCTAGACTCTGCATGCGACCATTATACTGTGTCTTGATAGGAAAAGAAAGCTAATTTTTGCCTGCTTTTGGGAAAGTCACCACCCACACGTCATCTGGTCTGACATTCCAACACTTGAAAGCCTTGACTACATCAGCAACGTTCGGCGGCAGCTCGATTCCCTCCACCTTCTCCTCTACTGGAGCCTGTCCTGCCGGCATTTGCGCCACAAAATCGTGAAAGGCCTTCCACAATTCCCGATCTAAAAGGAGATTTGAAAGGATTCATTCTGAAAATCGGCCAATCTGGGTTGGGTCAACTTGTTAAGAAAACTTGTAAAGAAAATTTTGATTAGGCATGGTAAGAAGGTATTTTCAATAAGGTTAAGAAGAACTTGGTACTGGTAAACACCTCATCCAATTGGGTGGACAATATTCCTTGACAATAATGAGGTAAAATGATGAAACAGCTTCAGGCAAACAGCACACTGCACAATGAGAACGGTACTTACACTCTTCCAAGGTGACGTACTTTTCCATCGCGCAACTCAAAATGGCAAACTGGGAAGAAAAACAGATGTCAGATTTTCCAAATATCTGCAAAGCAAAAAAAAAAAAAAATACAAAATAAACGGAACAAACAGTTTATGACATAGGGCAGAGTAGTATTTCTTTGCTTCGTTCAGTTTTGAATTTATACAAACGTAAGTGAGTGTGTAAACGCCTTCAGTCGTGAACCTATATAATAGGGGACAATAGGGTCCACGGTTGCCGAAGAGTCCAGGGTTGGAAAACGTGTACAAAACATATGGGAGGTCTCCCGAAAAAGTGAAAGTATGAACAAAAGAGGAACAATAGGGAGTCCACGATTGAAGGCGTTTACACACATGCGTGGTAGAGTGCCACATTCTCCAAAGATGTGTTAATCTTTTTCGCCAAAAAAGAGCTAATGCCCAACTTCACTTTCCATCGTTACTCGTACTCCAGCCAGACAACATTTATAAGACGGATGAAAAACACCTCGCACAATAAACACAATGAATATGACGTTAATGTTTTCAAGTAAAGATTGATTTTAAAAATAGCCATCTATGCGTGTGGAGTCAGAATCTCCATTTTTTGACCAGCGGGATGGGCTATTGAATCACCAACACTTTTCCACGGTGACAAGCAAAACACACACACACATACCAACTAAGAAACAGGCATTTTTTTCCACGGAATTTTTCACTTTCAACAACCAAAATGTATCCATAGCGCTGAAGAACAAGCTACAAATTAAATACACAATTCTGATGAATGGTTCGGTATGCAACATCAGTGCAGGGCTATAGAGAGAGCTACGACGTGAGTGTCTCAATTATTGGAACCAAAATTGTGGATTATGTGTCAGTGCACATAGACAATACGGGCGATTACGACACTGCGCCTCCAAAAAGTTTGCGACATCTTTGGGGAAGCGTTTATGGGGATGTCTCAGGCTAGTTGGGTTTATGAATTCAGGGACGAGTTTGATCGTGAGGGAAATTACGGCAAAGTTCAGTAGATGTTGTGCTGAAGAACAACGGGTCGGCATTCCAGAATACTTTAAAACATTACAGTATTTCAGAGGAGTCACTGTTTATTAGACTTATTAGCAACGTGTTAAAAGAAAGGGAGCAGGTATTTTCCAGTTTTGCAGTCTAGGTTTTGACTTCGATTTGCATGTTGACACAAACTGCCGACACTTTTTAGTCAAGCAATTTTACCACTTATTCTTCACGCAAACGTTTTACCTAATTCTTATTACTTTCTGTGATTTGTGGATGCTGTTTTGTAAATAAATAAATATCGTCTCAAAAATCAGATATTATTATTAAAAATGAGATTTTGTAAGCACAACCATAACTATGGGGCTTGCCAGTGCGTAAAAATTACATCTAAGGGCCGACCATTGCTTAAATATTGACTTAGATGTCTTCTGCAGGGTATTTCAAAAAGTAAACTTAAGTTAAATCTTACTGTCCACCCAAATCCTGCAATCCAGTGAATTTGTATTTACCTAGTGTTGATGCATGAGTAGAAATGTCGCAATAATCCTGAAAAGTTGTTGGTAACTTGATTGGATCTCAAGGTATCACCTGCATTACAGACGGCAAAACTGACTTGTCCACGGGGCTTTCTTACCTTTAGTTTCTGTCTTAAACATTCTGCCCTTTAGTGCTCTGTCTGACATGTATTGCACTGCATGTAGCGTTAGACCATAGAGGAAGGACACAGAAGAAGTTTGAATTGCCGGGGCCGTAAACATTTGGTCAATTACCGCTTTCTGGCATACCTGGTATGTCCATAGCCAGAGCGCAGCGAACGCTTGCTATGCACCATCTGTTCACAACCACAAAACCCCTTTCTACCCTATGATCGCCGCCGCAATTTGTCGATGGTAATCTGCATCCTTAAAACTTCGTGTACTGACTTATAGGACATTGGATATTCATGTTTTGTTGGTACTTGGTATGATCTCATGACATCATCAAATTTAATGCTTGCGCAGTTGCTTTCATAACGCTGTGTGCCCTAAATCATTGCAGTCACTGCCCTTAATGAGCTCTTTTTTCTAGAATTATTTTGGGAATAAATAGCCTAGACGTTTACAAGATTTTGTGTTTTGTTTGAATCATTTTTATTATGGCATTTGTACAAAAACGTATTTTAAGAGATTTTACGATCACTCCCTGTGATGAATAGCGCACTTTGTTCCTAAAGAGCTAAGCTTTCCAATAGTAGTGAACATTTTGTTGGCCAGTCTTAGCCAAATTCGTTTCAAGTCTTTGAACATTGATGTATTGGACGGAGGAGAATAAAATTACACACTTTGCATGGATAATGGACAGTGCATAAAAATTTAAAAGTTTGTCTACGATGGCAAAAGTAGATCTAATATCAAGGATGTTTCTCTCTATATTTTCTGGTCAAGGCAATACATGTAATTTGTATTTAATTGCAAGCAAAAACTGTAGGTGTTGCTGGGGTATTTCTGGCCCCGCTTGTCCAGCTAAGATGCAGGAAGTAATCAGGCCTTTTCAGAATGTTTTTTATTATTTGTCTGACTCGGTGGCAACCATCATTGAACACTTTGAAGTGCGTGAGTTGCAACACCTACGTCCCTCCTCTATGGTTACACGGGCTCTTTTGATTCGGAGTCATTTTCAACTCGCCATCCTAGTTCAATTGTTATCGTTGGAGTGCCTCCACTGCACACGGTTGAAATCACCCAAAAGCCATTAAGTGAGGTCTGGTGACCTCGGTGGCCATTCTATCGGATGACCAAAGTCCAACTACCTTGTGGTAAAAGTTCTTGAAGCTCGTAACGAACTACGGTATTGCTCTTGTATAAGCTGGAGCTCCATCGTGTGTAAACCGGGCGCGTTGTATCTCCATTACGCACTTGCCCGAAAACGGGGCTCTAGTGTCTAATTGACAATGTTCAGGTAGGTAGTTCCATTCAAATTGCCATCTGTAAATACAGGTCCAATTAGTCTATTATGTCTATAGTTAGTGCTGCCAAAACTAAAAGTTTTTTAACGATCATCAGGCCGATCATAGACGAATTCAACAATGTCCCATGCCTACCAGACAGATATTGCAGACAAAGCTTGCCAGGAAATACTTTTACATTTGTAAAGGCTAAAAGAGAGGATACTTTATATATCTTCGTTGTTTTCCAGCTGCCTATGATCACGTAGGCTCGGTCCCCATAGACTGTGCATGCATTAAGTTTGTGTATTGGCGCATGCGCAATATTGACATAATGTTGTCGGCCTGAAAAAATATTCTAGCAGATGACGTATATATAAATGGTGACCCATGTGAGGGCTTTGTGCTGCCATTTCCCTTGAAGACCTCGTGTGTGAATAAATTGCCAAAAGTCAATCAAATGGTAATATTTAATAGCTTCTGGTGAAAAAGATCGCCGGAAAAAATCAAAGAAAGTGGAAAATGTGGAAATCTTTTTTTTACTTAGCTTTGTGTCAAATTATCACAATTATGCCGAGTTAACCTTCAAATAACTTTGATGCCACATGAAAGACTAGTAACTTTTATGTACAAAAAGGATTAGTACTTCTAGGAAAAAAACCGGTTTTTTGAAATTCACTCCGTGTTTCATTGGGACCCATTTTCGTCATTTTCCGTGCATTTCACCTGAACTTATGCCCTATTTTCACACTTTTTTCGAATTCCCCTCAGATCATCGGTGATACTGTCTGGAAGACTGATATTTTTTTTGCATCTAGCAGTTAATTTTATTTTCATGATCGAGAGACATTTGTCTGAAATGCAGTTCGTTTTTCATGCGGATTCAAATTTCCACACTGAGTTCGACAGTGGTCAAAAATGAGATGTCCGGATTTGGGGCATGGTCCGGTGCACACGTACGTTCACAGACCTGGATACGAGTGCGTTTTTGTACAAGTTGGCCTACTTGCACGAATACGTACAATCATGTCAAATTGCCCGACTAAAAGGCATAAACAAAAACTTTCCATTCTCATCCACACGGTTTCCTTCTTGTATGATACTTTCTCATTAGAGCGTTTATGATATTCCTCACCATTCACAACTGAGTTGAGAAATGTCAGGGAAAACTCAGCAAAACTGAAAAAAATCCCCTCTAAAATGTTGGCTTCATTTCCAACCTTTGAGTCTGTTACTTTGAAGGTACAAGACGGGCAGAAAAATTGGCAGAAAAAGGATTTTTACCGCCCTCTGTAACTCTGTATACAGTGTAGTGGCATCGTCACAAGGGGTCTACAACAAGACTACGCGGTGTCATTTGTTAACCCCATCACAAGTAACCGACAGTAATCTATTTTAGTCACAATTAAAGGATGTTGTGAACACTGCCGTGAATACACAGGGTGATGGTTCCACGTTTGTCGTATGGGCCTTAGCTTGTGGAGGTTTACATTACATTCACCCTGGGTCACGGACAAAACGCGTTGAAGGTAGGTTGTGGTAGAATATATAGAAGAGTCAGATTCATCCATTATCATTAACCCTATCGTTAATCTCTGCAACAGGAATACTTACCGTGCGGACAGATGATGAAATGCCAACTCTGTGGAGACGTGCTTATAGGAAGCGAATTTGTAATTAAGCCGTGTGTACGTCGCTCTAAGTTTGTAGCACGCACAATCAAACGGGAAGTTGAGCACAAAAATTAGGAAGCTGCACGATTGTGCATCTAAATAATATTCTATGTTTCTCCAAAGGATAAAAAAAACAGTACTTTTTTTTTTTTTAATACAATGCTCATTATTTGTGTTCAACTTTTCTGCTCATGGATGAAATGATACAGGAAATCTGTGTCCCCAGGAGGAAAGCAAGTGGATTCGGGGAAGTGGTCTGCTCCCAGCTCGATCGAGCAGTCAGTATTTTCATCATCAACCTGGTTGCTGTCTTTTCTAAATGGAACATGAAATAGATTTGTCAGTGAGATTCTGACATGATGAACCATGATCATGAACCACATGGGACCAGTGGGAAACTCTAGACATCTACCCCAAAATTCAACAACTGTTGTCTGTTCGACTGACAGCTACAGGGAGAAACTATGATATATTTTGACCTGGCCTAGACTTGCACTTGGCAGCTTAAAGTCCAATGCTGGGTGAAACCCGCACAGAATTAATGGGTCAGCGATTTGCACTGATCGTGCTTTAGGCATCAGGGACGGTAACCTGCTTCACATTCCATGTATGTTTTACGCTACAGACCACGGGGGACTCCCTGGACTGGTCACCGTCCCTATTGGGTTGTAGGGTAATTACAATAACTATTATGGCGTATCTGAACTGTTGCACATGCGTTTTTCGTAGGAAGAGGAGCAATTATAACAAACCGGGTGGATGACCTCTTAAGTATAACAAACAAATTGCACAGGCAGTTGCACGGTTGCTCAGTTAGAAGAGTGCTTGACTTGTAGGCAGCAAGGTAAGGGTTCGCGTATGCAGGTATGTAGTTTTATTTGATTCTAAGGGATAAGTTAATCAGAGGGTTTTTATAATAGCAAAGTAAAGCCAAACGGAAACTTGAGGGAAAAAAGTCTGCCCCCCTTCAATCAACATGCCAAGTTGTATTACTATTACCAGTGGGTTTACAGGGGAACAAGACTAACATTGCAGCATCATAATAAAGGTCGACCATTCAATGTCTGTAGAGTTTAATGCAAGTGCTAGTACAGTACCGGCATACATGTATTTTCCCAGACTTACAGCATACGTTTGTCGCACTTCAGGGTTATAACAGCAGGGCTGCATGTAACGTGGCAGTCAGGCACATGAAAGATGGTTTTTATCAGCCAAATTGAAATTTGAATGTTGCTCACCGTCAACGCGTCAGGGTGTACCGAACTAATTCAAGCTCCATCGAAAACAATGTAAAATCAACCAAGTTTGAAGCCCCATGGTAAGGCAACTGAAGTCCCTGAGGCCTCTCAAACAAAACCAATCTGTTCTTTGGTCCCTTAGATTTTATTTCATTTTCAAGTTTTAGTAGTTTACCCAAGGAAGTTTTTAATTGTCTGTCCAAAACACCCCCAAGTGAATGTTTCCAAGTCTTGTCAGCAGCATTTTTCAAATGACACTCATCACCTTCGTCAGGCTCTTCTGACAAAATTTCAATCACATTTTTGTCTGCTTTGCCCCCAGATTGGTGCCTCTGAGTCTACCGAGGTGATTCTGGGTCATACTTGAACAATCCCACAATTTCCTGGCCCAGACAGACCCCTCTTTTCGAAGGTATTTGTGTGTGTGGGGGGGGGGTACGTTTTGAGCGCCTCGACCAGGCTAGGAATTTCCCCTGAATGGGGTGGTGCACCCGACGTCAATGTTTGTCTCTGGGCGAGTTCCAAACTGTTGAGTGCGCTTATCTATAGCCATGCTGTTTTCTTCCGAACATGTCCCATGACTCATTTTGGATTGAATTTAGATAAAACGTCCATTTAAATACAATTAACTACAAGAAGGGGGATTTTTTTTTACATACCCTATCGTATTACTGACATACTAGTAAATATTTCAAATAATTAATAAACAATGTGTTCACATAGGTCTTCGTTAGCCTTTGAAGCACAAGAAATATTTCCTTACCAGTAGGAAACACAGGTTACCAAGCCTATTAACAGTTCTCCTCTGAACTTCGATGAGCACGGTATAGGTCACCAAGAAAAAAAGGTTCCCGCTCTTGTAGTGATTGTACCGGTGCGAAATTAGGGCAAGTTTGAATATGTAGTGAATTCCTACTACAACTGCAGCATGCAGCCGTTGAATGGCACCCCCTTGAAGATTTGGTTGAGAAAGGCCACAAGTAGATGTTGGTTGGCTTTTCTCCTGTAAATAGTTCTTGCCTGGATTAGGCCAGTAACCAAAAGAACACTGGCCATTCAGCGGCAGAGTCCTTTTTGTGTTTGTGCATGTGCGAGAAGAGCACGCTTTCCCTGGTTTTACTTAAAAGCAGTCGCCATCACCCCTTCGACGAGTTCAGTTGTCAAGGCTGACTGCAAAGCCTCGACAAGAAGTTTAGCTCGACAAAATAGTCTTCTTTACTCCTTATTCCTTTTTTTCTGGCTGTTGTCTGGAAGCGGGATAGGAGCTGAATTGGAAGTGTATACTCCTATACGGTAACTATCCCAATCGAAGGACAATACCCTTTCACCTTATTATTTATTTCCCAGTTCAATTCTGCCGAGATGGAAATTTTCCTTGGAGTTCAGTGGTAGGGGATATTTATTTAAGTTCCTATTAGGGATAATTTGGCTTAATTTATCTAAATCTCCTAAAAAATACATGAAGATTATTTTTAAATCCTTACATTAAAACCTTCCACAGCCTCTTGCAGAAATAAAGGATTTCGAACCGGGGAAATTCCAAGATGGTTGGTAGGTGCGGTACACGTTATTTCCAAGGTGTTCACATCGTACTGTGCATGCACGTTAGCACGATGCTTTGGGCGGGCCTCACCAAAGCTCTGGGGGTGCTACTACCCACTCTTCGTGAGCAATTTACAGCCGACACCTGGATGATTGGCAGTCTGATAGCGGCCTCGGTTGCCGCGGCAGGTTTTGCAGGTAGGCTTTGGAAAAAAGAAAAAAAAAACCTTTAGAAAATCTGTGACAGGGCTTTCAGGAACAACAGAGCTTGATGCAAGAAACAACCATGGATATCAGGCACGAGGGGAGCCACGACGATTTACGAAACATCCCAAGCATGTAAACATTTCAGTTTGCCAAGTGTATGGCTCCTGTGACTTTGCCTAATTCCTTTTAAGTTTTTAAATTGTAGCTGTTAATGATGTTATGTCATCTACGCAGGTCCCTTCTCTGGGCCACTAGATCGTATTTTTGGAACTCGTACTGTGGTCATATTTAGCAGTTTCCTCAGTGGAGCGTCTGTGATTCTCTCGTCTTTTTCAACCAGTACTCTCCATGTGGCATTATCGTTATGCTTACTGGCAGGTAGTCTTTTGGAACTTGTTTTGCTGGCCTTTGTGATAATTCTCTGCCGCTGAGCTGTGGGTGCTAAATTAAATGTGGAAAAGAAGTATGCTTTCAATGTATTTGATCAACCACAGAGGAAGGACACCGCTTTGAATGTGTTTGATCAAGCACGGAGGAAGAATACAGGAGTTTGAACTGCCGAGGCAATAACATCTATCCAATTACTGCTTTCTGGCCTACTGGTCTCATTTTTTTTTTGCGTGCTCAGATTTCTGGGTAGTATGCGAACACTCCGTGCCGAGCAAACCCGAACTGGGACTCAAACGTATGCGCAGTGAACCCGTTTTTGATTTGCTTTATGTTGTGAGGAGTTCATACATCACATGATCACGCCGCGCCGATAGGCCTTTGTGCGGACGTACGTATGGTGTACTATTTACGACAAACATTTCTCTCTCTCTCTTGCCTCCCTCTATGCAACGCAACTACACGACGCGACGGCACGACGGGTCCCTTGCGTCGTGCTGTCGGGTCGAACCGTCGCCTTCTTGCCATTTCGTTTGTACACACACGACGCGTCGCGTTATCGTAAATAGTGCACGGTACATACGTCCGTGCGCCTGCTTCGAAGTGGTTTTCGTGGAAATTCCGTTGTTCATGGCATGGCTGAAGCGAACAAGAAAAAACGTCACAGAACAAACGGTATCTGCGAAGTAGGTCGTATCCTTCTGGGATAACGGAATCGGCAGAGAGGAGCATTACATCCCAGACCAGGCTCCAAGTAGGGCAAGGGGCGTCCAGTAACTTCTGACTGTCTGGCTTAATGATAATATCCAATAAATGACAGCAGCATTAGTGTAGAGCGCAGTGAAAGCTTTAGTCCCTGCTCTACGTGGTCATTCTGACAAAGTAATTTAGCATTGAAAAATGCCCATTGTTTTACACCCCCTAGACGGCTGTGATTTGCAGAATACTAAACTAGCTTCCAGTCTCATATGTATATTCCCTTGTATTTACCCGTATACATGTACACAGGGTCTTGTAAATGTAAACAAGACCCTGTAAATGTATACGGTACGTATGCGACTGGAAAAATCAGCACACCAGATAAATGGGCACGTTTGCGGCAAAGTGCTTACATATCGAGTGCGTTCTTCCGGAAATCCCAGCACGTCAGAAAAAATGAGACCGTTACACTGGTATGTCTGTCGCCTGGCAAACGCAGCGAGCGCTTGCTTCGCACCATCTGTTTCACAACCACGGAACTCATTTGTACACTATGATCGTTGCCACAATAGAGCCTGAAAGTAAAAGGTCACGCAGCGAGCTTCCGAAACCCTCACGCGGTCCTCCTGTGGGGATTTTACGTGGGGCCGTCCTATCACGTTCCATACTTTTTGGAAGGATAATTCCTAACTGAGACTTGCCCGTGAAACACTCATGTTGGAATTTTGCCTTTGTCTCCCTCAAGTAACATTTATGAAAAGTTACATGGAGATATGTAAAAAATGAATTTTCTTAACAACCTTTCACTTTCGGCGATATCGTACCTAGGTCTCCATGTTAATGCAAGTTGTTTTCACTGCCCATGCTTACTTGAAAATGAGATTGTTCAACGTTGCAAAGATTTACCAACCTACAGTCGATGGGTTCCAGATTCCGTTGAGTTGACATCATGCCGTTGTTGTCAGCAATGGTTAGATAAAAAATTAGAATCTTTCGTAATTGAAGTAGAATGTTGCTTTAGGTTTACTACTTATAAATTATAAGACTGTTTAAAATATTTTGATCTGTTTTTATTTCGGTTTTCACCGACGGACCACCTTAAAATTTCAAACTGTAATTATTCAACTGTGCACGAGACTGGGGCATTCAAGTTGCACTGTTCATCATGTATTTTTTGGAAGTGATGGGTCAAGTTTTGACAGGATATTCCTCTTTCAGGTAAGGTGATTTTTCCGTTTCTATAATTTGATATACTAGCAAATATTTTCCAAAGCCCCTTTTTCGAGATGGATTTTTTAAGAAGTAACTTAACGAAAAATATTACAAATTCGAAAATCTTTGCACGTTACTTTTCCTATCCAAGGGTTCCGGAAGCGCGCCATCACGGGTCGACTTTCAGGCTCTGCTGCGCTGGTTTTCTGTGTCGTTAGATTTCTGTGCACTGAAGTAAAGGAGATTGATGTATGCACGGTCTTTGGTGAGATCTTGTAACAACATTATATATAATGCTTGCGCAGTTGCTTGTGTTATGCTGTGTGTCCTAAGTCTTATATGTGCAATTGGCAATTATCTGCAAAGGGCCGACTTTTTCCTGTTAATGCTCAAAGGGCGTCATACGCGTATCAATTCATTAAATTCACTGCACAGAGCCTACTTTTTACGCTCATTTGTTATAACCATAAAAATATGACACCCCAACACAATGAAACTACTCAAACAGCTGTCTACAGCTCAGACACACATAAGAGAGACCAACCATTGATATAAGACAGGCCCAGACTTGCCCAGGCACTTTCTTTGTCAATAATCCCTTATCAGCACGTGGTTTAGATATTAACATACAATCCCCATGGGACTTAGCTGGAGGCGGGCTATGGAAAAGAGTTACGCAGCTCAGGGGAAGTCCCCATGTTAAAGGTGACTAAACTAGGCTGTTCAGCATCAACAGAGGTACGAATTAACAGGAGGTTTTTGCATTACGTAATTAGGAAAAAATGGATCCCCAGTGTATCAAATCTGCTCTACGCAACACTTTTTCTAGAAATATCTTGAGAAAAAATAACCGAGTTGTTTACCTAATTTAGTGTTTTTTATATAATTTTTCCGAATCATATGATTACTTCTTGTAGTGATATAGCACACTTTGTTCCTTATAAACTTAGCTTTTTAGTAGTGGTGGACATTGTGTTGGCCAGTTTTGGCCAAATTCGTACCAGTTAGCCTTCGAAAAATGATGTACTGGAGGGAGAATAAAATTACAAACGTTTCATAGCTATTTTCAGTATTCACGATGGCAAAAGTAGGTCTAACATAAAGGATATTCTTCCCTGTATTTGCTGGTCATAGCAATAATATGTATTTAATGGCAAGCAAAATATTACAAGTATTGCATAGATATTACTGGCCCCACTTGTCCACCTAAGACCTGCCGGCAGCACTCAGGCATTTTTGGAATGTCTTCTATTACTTGTCTGACTCGGTGGCTACGACCATCGAGTCCTTTAAAGTACCAGAATTGCAACTCCGTCTTTGTCCTTCCTCTATGGGAGCCTGCAAATCATGGCGCGACCGCCTTTGTGACGAAGTCACTTACGAACCGGGTACGTCATAAAAATGATAAAATGTACGAGTTTCTGCTTACCCATGTCATCCACGCACCGATCATTTTAATTAAACAGGGATGTGCAACGACGAGCGGGTCCAGTGCAAAATACGTACAATCTGGTCAATGGGTGCTAGGCCTATGGATTGCTCTCAACGTCTCTCTGGAAAACTCGACAACATAATTATGAAACGCTTTGTTCATATGTTTCAATTTACTCGTTTTGTTTTGAAGAACTCGTTTTCTTTATCACTTTTATAGAGAAAACGCAAATCTCGACACTTTCTTTTCTTTTGTTAACTCTGCGCAGGACCTGGTTTGTCTATCATCTGTATTTTGACCAGAGCAATGGCCGGACGTCAATTCACCACAGGCTATGCCATCGCTACTGGTGTTGGGAGCTCAGGCCACGCTCTGGGCATGATGTTCATTGGACCCCTGGCTCAAGTGTTTTTAGACACCTACGGCTGGCGAGGTGCCTTGCTACTCCTTGGGGCAATAAGTTTGCATCTTTGTGCGTTTGCCTTCTTGCTAACTGAGTCTGTAAAGGTACGGGACAAGTACGTACCGATTGTCTCCAGTGAAGAGGAGCCACCTATCAGTATACCGGAAAAACCCAATACGGAGAAACAATCCCAACCCCACGTCTTGAAGGCCGCCATTACAGCTGGAAAGAAGTTGTTGGGATGCTCAGTTTGTGGCCGAGCCGAGTTCTGGATTGCGTTTCCTGTTTTTGGGTGTGATTCTTTTGCGATAGATATGTGGCTGATGTACTTCGTAGCTTACGCTGACACGAAAGGTTTCTCTGGACACGAGGCTGTAACGTTCACTCTAGCTGGAGGTATAGGAAATATGGTTTCCAAGATCATCTTTGGCCTTATCTTAGGCAGAGGGTTGGTTAACGTACGACTCAGTCTCTTTGTGACAATCACTTCGAGTTCGCTGGCTTTACTCACCCTCACCTGGATAAACTCATACTGGGCGATGATGGTCAATGCATTTCTCTACCATGGCCTCAGTGGAATGTTAACCGTACTGAGTGACATTTACACCCGCGAACTGCTTGGAACTGAAGATTTAGCCGCCGCTTTCAGCTGGATAGGTGTTTTAACGGCAGTGCTTGTTCTTGCTTTTGGATTTTTCCCAGGTAAAAGGCCACGTTTGAAAAGCTGCCACACCTTCCTCGTGTGTGGTACTGCGTTTTAGTTTCATGTGGAAGAGCCGCAGTAGACCCCTGATGGCTCGCTTTCGGAATCCTTAGAAAAGAATCTGGATATTTTTCCTGTTCCTTTACTTCTGAAAAAATTTCACCCCAGCAAAATGCCTTTGTAAAATATTTGCTTGATCCTTCTGAATGCAAACATTCGATAGGCTGACTAGCCTCACTTACAGGTTTGCCTACTGTATTATGTTATCACACGATAACGTATTAGCATCACAGTTATTGCAGGCTATTTTGCTGCACAGGCCTCGATTATAAGTAGCGATGGGTAGTCGAATCATGGTTTGTGTTCCACCCCACTCCACCCTGAGGTGCAAATTATTAATATCTTCGAACAAACGGTGTCCTTTCACTTGAGACTGGTAATCTTGCGTCATGCAAAGACAAAAGTCTTGCGACTGAATAAAACATTTGGTTTTATAGTTTAACGTACTTGTTTTCGGGCAAGCCAAGCCTACAGGGAGAAGATAAAGACGTTAAGTGAACGAGCGCGCTGTTCTTGTTATTACCTTGTTAGAGGCTGCACTGTGTGTTAGCCACTGACGTGTATAATAAAATCGCAATGCCCTTAATCAGCTTATAGAGTCATTGAATCCACTTGCGGCCATTTTACCGAGCCGAATACAAAGCTTTCTTGGCAATGCCCGCCTTTGTTCTTCTTGACGTCAATAGAAGAGAGCCAACCTACGCTTTTGTATTCGGTTCGGTAAAATGGCCGCTGGTCGGCTTCTTTTTCAGACAAAGGCGTTGCAAGTCCAGGTTTTTTATATAGGTCCGTGGTGTTAGCGAGCACCTGCATCTTGCAGCCACGATTATTAGCCCTGAGCCGGACCAAGAGAGAGCGCAAAGGAGGCTCCTTTGGTAGTAACTGCACTTCGCAGGCTTACAAACCGCTGAAATACGTGCAGTAGGATCACGTAGCTACCATAAAAAAGAAACACGCTCGACACACATGGCTTTTTTTCAACCGATGAGGGGGTGCTTCTGTCCAAGGCAGATAAATCCGTGACTCGTGATTAATGACCCTTCGGCCGAAGGAAGACTAAGGCCGTGTCCGAAACGGGCTTCCAGAGCTACGGCTATGTTTATTTTCTGCGCGTCTTGGCACATTTTCAACGGAGTGAAGACCAAGACCTAGCTCTAGACAACAGACTCGGATGCAGCCTAAGGTTTATTCCACTGTTATTTAAGGAACTATAATTTTAAGGTACTTGGCCCGTGGGCAAAGCGTTTGCCACCTCCTCACCTTACAATAATCTTAGAAGTTACCATTACGTTCACCCCTCAGAGAAGTTTCTTGTTTGCTCAACCTGTTGCAGGTTTGATGTTTGACATAACTGGGAGCTTCGAAATAGCGTTCGTCATCTTGGCATGTATAGCTAGTCTGTCGTTGGTGTCGCTGTTGGCGGAGGTGCTGTTAAATCGACATAAGGAGAGATCACTCTGAATGTCCATAGTGTCCCAATCATCATGCTGCACATTAACTTTTCATATCCATGTAAAGAGGAATTCGCCAGAATGAAAATGCCCAACTTAAGTAAACGATAAGTAAATGCTATGGATATTAGTGCTTCACTAAACGTTTATTTTGAAAGGTGTGTAATTTGAGTATTGATAATAATATTGGTCATATATGATGGTGAACGATTTCGGGTTTTATCAAATTCTGGAAATTACCCCATATGTAAATCCCAATTATTAACCAAGAGTTTTTATTAGGGGATGTGGAATTGATGGTGTATGGCGTATAACGATACCCAGATTGAAAACAAAAACGAAATCAAATTATTTTTAAGGGCAGTGGATTTTTTCGGGGGGGGGGTAATGCATCACCAAACTCCTAAAAGGTTAGAGACCTGTATACACCATTATTTAATAAGAAAAAACATTGAGTTTGAATTTTGGTCAATTATGAAAACTTTACAAACGAAACCAGCAGAACACAGTATCCTTGCATTGCAAATTTTCTGGTTTGCTGAGGTGCCCCCAAACCATGTTGGATTTACTCAAATTTTCCAAGAGGCATTTATTTAGACAATGGAGCAGGTTTAATCTTGAGGTAGAATTAAAACACTCATCTTAGAAAATAGGCATCTTATTCTCCTGAGTAGTTCAGCTTGGTACCATTTACAAAACGTATAAGCACTCTGATATTAACTGCAAGTAATGGGTGTAAGCTGGAAACCGTAAACCGATATATCGTGCATAATGTGCACAAAATTCACATTTTAATTGTTATGTTGGTTTATGGATTGGTTCGTTCTAGCGCATTTATGCCAGAAAATAAGCACATACGTTTTCCAAGTTAATGCAAGTAATATCCATATTAAATAATTTCATATCCACAGCCATTGCCGAGCTTGTTATTGGTTTTTGAGTTGAAAAGTCGTGAATACATCTTGCTGGGTACTTTCTCTTGTGTAAATAGAGCCCCATAGATCATATGAAGTATACGTTATTCGGGAGTACGTTTTTGGCCTCCAAACATCCAAATCGGGCATCAATGCTTTTGGGGATCCTGGCACCTGTTCACTGCCGGAGGGGGGGGGGCTGAATCTCTCGGACAAGATTTCAGTCTTCCCATGCCTTTTTTGTTTTTCTTGTTACGTTTGTCATGTTTACATTGGTGTGTGAAGGTATCATTTAATACTCTTAGGCTCTGAAAAATCTGCACGGAGGTCCCCTCTTTCTTCTTTAAATTCTAAGGAGCATGGCACATCACTCCTGGGAGGCCTAGGAGTGATGTCGCCCACGCTGCAGGACCAATTCATAGCCGACACCTGGATGATTGGCAGTCTGATAGCGGCCTTAAATGCCGCAGCAGGTTTTGCAGGTACACATTTAAAATGATTGCAAGCAGAGTATGATTACCCCAATGTGTTGTCTCACACTTGTCTTTGTTTTGTCATGTTCGTTATTTATCTGTCCTAGCATGTTAGAGTGCATAGTTTGTCTCTCCGTAGGTTGGGGTACAGAAGCGTTCTTTTTAAACCTTTAACCTAAATGTTTTCATCTAATTTATATATAAATGTAAAAAGATACATTATGTAATGTTGCTCAAGTTAATGGCCATGAACCCAGTACTTAAGTAATGTGAATCATGTTTTCTTATTGTAAAGAATGACAACATTGAAATAAATGTTTTACTCACATATTGTATGCCGAGAAGAACAGTTTAGTCTCGTGTGAAATGTGCATAGTATGATACTTGGTTGTATTGAAGGACACCTGCCTCGTATTGGCCCAATCACAGGGAGCGTCCAGATCGTTTGGAAGAGATGAACTGTCATCTGGTGTTTTTATCTCTCTATAAGTTATAGTGTCGTCTGCAAAAAGGCGGACTCTAGATGAAACTACGTTTGGCATGTCATTATAATGTACAACGTGAAAAGCGAGGGACCCATCACAGTCCCCTGGGGTACACCTGAAGACACTGAGCTTTTGTCTGACGTCTCGCCCTCTAGCAAGACTCGTTGATTTCTTCTAGGGAGGAAGATCTCAACCCACTTCAGGAGGCTGCTGTGTATTCCAGTATGTCTGAGTTTGAACAAGAGTCGCTTTTGAGGGACTTTATCAAAGGCTTTACTGAAGTCTAACATGATCAAGTCAGTCTGGCTTTTGTTGTCAAGTGACTTGGCAAGATCATCGATAAGTCCAGCCAGTTGTGTATCACAGTCATGATCGACATTGTCTGAAACCATGTTGTTGATTCGTGAGTACTTTGTGAGAGTCGATATGGTCCATGATGTGCCGGTG
The DNA here is from genome assembly GCF_054643075.1 of Acanthaster planci. NCBI lineage: Eukaryota > Metazoa > Echinodermata > Asteroidea > Valvatida > Acanthasteridae > Acanthaster > Acanthaster planci. The sequence continues at coordinate 3,876,654 of NC_141786.1, read as the reverse complement.
GATTATATGCTCAAGAATCTTGCATGGAATGCAAAGTCAGCAAGATTGGGCGATAGTTTGCTGTATTTGCTCTGTCGCCTTTTTTGAATATGGGAACTATGTTGACGTTCAGCCAGTCTTCCGGAAGTTTCCCACTGTCAATAGACTTCTGGAAAATCTTTCGAAAGACTGGAGCCAAGCTTGCTGAACAACTATTTAGAATACTTGCTGGTATCTGGTCAGGTCTCAACGCTTTCTTTGGTTTTATTTCTTCCAGTAGTTTTCTACCCCCAATTGGAGTTATTGTGAAAGCTGGAAGGTGGAAGGTCGTTAAGGTTTTCTTTGGTGAAAACTGAACAGAACCGCTCGTTTAACACTTTAGCCTTGTCCACTGCTGAAGATACTGTGCGTCCAAGCGATGTTAGGCTTCAGATTCCAAATACCTCTCCTGTAATTGTAGAAAGGCTGTGTGTCTTCCGATTTTAGGCTCTCCCCTATCACATCGTGGATGTATTCTTCTTGTGCTTTCCTGACTTGTCTATCAGTTGACCACTGTAGTTTCTTGATGTCTGCCCAAGCAGAAGCTGACCCAGAGTTTCTTGCCCGATTATAGAGTCTCTGTTCTTTCCTTATCGCACGCCTAACTGAAGAGTTTACTCATGACAGGTTTAGTCTGGTGAAACTCATTTGAGAAGGAATAAAACGATCCATAGCTTTGACGACTACCTGTTTGAAATCTAGCCATAATGTATTAATATCTATTGATACTTCATGGTCTCTGTTAACTTGTTAAATGCTGATTCGAGGTCATCTATGGCAACGAAGTGTGCATTTTTGTAGAAGAAGATCATCCTTTTCGGCGGTCTAGTTGCTTTAGTCGATATTTTAGCTTAGACAACAACAGCTTCATGGTCACTTATTCCTTCTGTTACATCAAAACTCTCTACAAAGGAGGGACGACGAACCAAACACACGTCAAGGATGTTTCTATCTCTGGTAGGTTTGTCAACTGACTACAAAATCATTTGCCAAGTCCAACATGATCTTGCTGCGTGTTGAATTTCTTCCTCTGGTACATAAGGAATTGGCAGTCCAATCGATATCAGGGAGGTTAAAATCTCCCAGTAACCACACAGAAGCAGTCTTTGGGATTCTAGATAGGGACTCTTCCAGTTCCAGTGAAAAATCCTAGTGAATTGAATGATTTTAGACCAGTGGCTTTGATTTGCAGCGTAATGAAATGTTTGAGAAATTTTTTTTTTCGAAACATCTGTTGGAACAATCTACTATGCACTTGGATCTCATGCAGTTTACGTATCGAGAAAACAAGGGAGTTGGGGACGCTGTCTTGTTGTACTTGCACAGGGCTCTTTCACACTTAGACAACGTTAAAACCACGTAAGATCAACATTCAGTGACTTCTCTAGCGCATTTAACACACTAGTTTCGCATTTACTGATTCAGAAATTGGTGAACATAAATGTACACCCACAAATACTGATGGTGATCCATGATTTTCTCTGGCATAGGCGACAAAGGGTGAAAGTATGTAGTACCTTCTCAGATGTTTGTATAAGTAGCATTGGTGTCCCATAGGGGTGCGTTCTGTCACCCGTCCTGTTTGCATTATAAACCAGTGAATGTGTTAGCACAGACGACCAATGTTCAATTATTAAATATGCTGACGACATAGTGACTTCAGGTTTCTTTTGGAGGAGACAAATGCAGAGCGTTACTTTTCAGTCGTTGATAAGTTTGTAGATTGGTGCAACATACATTCTTTTTGCAATTGAACGTCATGAAAACAAAAGAAATAATTATGGACTTTAGGAAAAATAAAGGAAATGAACATGCACCAGTGACCATTTATGGAGTGTAGTCGAGCAGGTTTCAGAATACAAGTATCTGCATGGGCACCAAAATTACCAGTAATCTTGATTGGTCAAGTAACCCAGTTGAAGTACAAAAGAAACCAAATCAACGCATGTTTTTTTATCCGACAACTGAAGAAACTTCATTTGGACAACACACATTTGGCTTTATTTTATAAGTCATTTATAAAGTCCATATTCGTATTTAATTTGACTTGTTTCTATGGTAACCTTACTAAGCAAAACAGGGATAAAATGGATCGGCCTTGGAAAACAGCTCAAAAAATTATTGGCTTGGAATTACCCACTCTTGAAAGTCTGTACATTGATAGAACCCTGTCCAAGTTTCAACAAATCAGGACTGCGCTTGTGCGTTCCCGTAGCAACACAGCTCAAAATAGACCGTCATCTGTACCTGATTCAGTTCATTCCTTCAATAGTAAAGTTACTAGATGAACACTGGATGCTGCTGCATAATCTTTCGACGGGGGGAAATTATTTCAGTACAGTTGTGATTTTTATGTGAACATTAATTGTTCCATTTGTGAAACCCAGTAGTTTTTGAATCATACAGTTTTTGCGATTCTGGTGGATAGGGATGAAATGAAGTATCTTGTCGTGAGGAAATATTGTTGTTATGTTTTGTGTTTAAAATCCAGTATAAGACAAATTTCTGTAAGGACAATAAAGGTATCAAATCAGTTCTTTGAAGTTTTCCTGTCCTGATGATGGAAGGCGATAGAATTCCCCAGTGTATGTCGGTTTCAACCCCTTGATATGAATACTAACCCAAAGCACCTCGCAGTTTTTGTCGAGATCTTTTTCTTCCGTGGCAATACACGTATTCTCAATGACGATGAAAACCCCCATGGGAACCCCTTTCTCTATCCTTCCTAAACACTTGGTAAAATATAGGGAAAATTTCCCCAGCGGCAATGTCTGTTATTAAACCATGGTTCTGTACCGATTATCACACCTGGTTTCTCCAGGTCTATAAAAGCGTTGAGGCTAAGAAGTTTCAATATTTCTTGTATTTTGTTGTTGCCAAATTTCGTCTTCTCGGGCTTAGCACTAGCCCCAAATTACTGCTAGCGTCATTTAAATTACGCTATGGGATGGGACTGGATGTCCTCAGTCTAGGTGAAGCCAAATTGAATACAACATCAGACTCCGCAGATAAACTGAGGTCATCAAAACTGTTCGGCAAATCGATGCTTCAATTGCTAAAATTTGAAGAGTCGAAATTCAGAAGACAACAGTAATTACAATGGGTGCTCAGTGAGTACATTGTAGATGCATTCATTCATGCCAATGCGGTTTCTTGAAACCTTGAGTCACACCCCTCGCATTCCATTGCCTGTTGACCGTACTTACCTGCCTTATTACATACCGCACATGGATGTTTGGGTCGGTATGGGCCTGGATTCACTGCTACGTCTCCTGCTAGCACAATGATTAATAATATGTAGGTTTTATGAGACGTCAGTTTTAAGTTAACTTAACGCTGGACCCAAGTTGCACTGCTCCCAGTGTCACTGTAGTGATACGTGCAGTCTTCGTGCCCAAAGCACCACGGCACCGTGGGCCCGGCACAATCCACTACAATGCATCCGCGAGTGAACGGCTATACTGCCCAACCTGTGAAGTGCGGGCAGGAATATTTGGTCCTCGTTGACTGTGCATGCATTTAATTGTGTATTTGTGCGTCGCAATAGTCACTGTGGTCGTTTGCTGGAAAAAATTGTTCTGACGGTGAATATTGATGGTGACCCATGTGAGGGATTGGTACTGAATGGGTGAATGAATTTAGGTACCAGATGACTTTTACTTGCATTGCACTGATACGTACTATGACGTCAAATTGCCCGACTAAAAGGCGCAAACTAAAACTGTCCGTTCTCACTCATATGGTTTTCTTCTTGCAAAAGACGTACTCATTGGAGTGTTCATGATGTTTTTCACCATTCAGTATAAGAAATGTCAGGGAAAATCGGCAAAACTGAAGAATACCCTCTAAGATGCTCGCTTCCCTTCCAGGTTGTAGCTCTGTTACTTTGGATGTACGCGATAAGGACTGGCAAAAATGGCAGAAAAAGCGACACAGCAAAAGGGACTTTTAGAGTTTAATTTGTAATCGGTGTGGAAATGATGGGAAAGCAACCATATCTGAGCGTGATATTGATCGATTAGTTTTGGGTCAACCTGCCTTAGTCAAAAGTCATTTTGCTTTCTTCGGGCTTTAGTTGATGCAGTGCGCATGCACACAAACTAAGTGAGCGGTTCAAATATACGTGCGCTTCACGGAGACAGTAAACCCGTGCCCAGGCATGAGCCCAGACTGTGAGGTGCAGCACATATGTTTGGGTCCCAACAACGGGTTGAGCAGCGGTCAAGATATTATGTTCCTGATACGCGAGAGGGCGCTGGCAAGACGAGCTGATGTGCATGTAGGCCTACATGTATTATGTGTACATGTACATTGTATATGTACTTGTACATAACTGTACGTTTGCGTGCTACGGAAAAACTGGCCAAACACTTTGATGATGCTTTGCAGTTTGCTGCTCAAACATTCGGTCTTCCACGTGTGAAAAGCCATTTTCAATTATTGTTAACCCCTTACTACGAATCCTACACTATCGTGGTTCATGCTGCCATGATAATGTGACTGTCCGTTCACGTCAGACCGTCAACCGGCCAGTCAGCAAGTACACGTACATGTACCACTCCGGCTATTGAACACAAATTTCGACAAGTGGCGTACAAGATTGTACCAGACTTGTGCAACTTCATCTTGCCTGTTCAACGTGTACATGAGCGCTTGAACCGAAAAAAAATGGGAAGCGCCAGCATTCGTAAGTAACACGCATGCGCAGTTTGTTTCCCCATTTACGGTGGAGATTTTGCCAACTTCCCAAGACCTTGTTGCTGGGGTGACTAGATGTGATTCGCTCGTTCCAGCTGTTCGTTTTGTGAGCGCTCCCTCGCGTATCACCAGCACAACAGCGTCTTGACCAAGACTAGTGTCTATCATATTGCAGCATACTACTGTGGCGAAACAGGGTAGCTGCGCAGACTTGTGTTTAGTCTGGGTCATTAATAATTCAGGACCGTCTATCATGCATTAAACATGCACGCGGCAACCAATCAGAGGCGCGCATTACCTTAGGTCTGGGCGCTTGCTGCGTGGGTTGCTGGGACTTCTCAAGATGGCAGCGTGCTAACCAGAGCTCTGTGCAGTCGTGTAGTGTTCTGAGTTTCGAGTGTAAATGTGACGTACGACCGCTTGTGGTTGGGGATCTACCTCAAGTTTAGCTGGTGCGATCGGTTAGTATGGTGCTTGTTCTCAGTTGTCGGAGCTGCCGATTATATCAGATCTCTTTGAAGATTGGAGAATCGTTAGACAGTCTCGTTTATTTAAGAAGTGGTAGATTATAGGGTTAGGGAACCCGTGTGAACCAGTTAATTGGGGAATTAGCGGAGCTTAGACTAGAAGGATTGTGTGCCGTTGTTCCATGCTTGATGGCATAGCGACGGTTGGTTGCGGTCCTGGACTGGGAGCTTGCTTTCCTCGTTGAGGTTTACTGGGTGCAGGTGTCCGTTAGAGTCTGGTGAGGACTATTATAATCGCCTTCTTAATCGACTTACCTGTGTTATTTCGTAACAACTTGAAGTGGGTGAGGGTTATTTAAGTCACCTTGAACCTTGCTGCTGTTTGGGAACTGTGTTGCTTTTGTAAGGCAGTAGAGATTATTGTGTATAAGTCTACCCTGTTGTGTAGTATAATTACGAAGATTGCATTGTGTGGTCAAGACTTATCAGTTATAAGCCATCGGTAGATTATTTATTTAGACTTGAGGGTTACCCTGATCACTCTGAGGGTTACCTGGTTATTGTGAGGGTTACCCTGATCGCTGTGAGGTTTACCCTGATCACCGTGAGGGTTCTTCTGGTGTAGGTTAAGGATAAGGCTGATCAATCACGTTCGTGGTGCAGTTGACCACGTTGGACTACCTCCCCGTGAGGATAATTTTGCATACAATTAATTGCTGTTGTATATAAAGGATAACTGAGCACTGACATTGAATAAACCAATCATATAATTGCCTCAGAAATCACTGGTCACCGTGAGATTTAGTTCAGTCCTGTATCACTTATTGACATTTATTGTAATCTTTATTGGCATTGGGATCAATTACCTAATCACAGAGCGGTGGTAAACTTCCACCAAACGAACAGCCCCTAAGGCATAATCCACCGTTCGTTAACCGGTATCCCCCCTTGCGTTTGGATAGCCGCTCATTCTTGTGTAAGGTTAAATAAATATATTTGTGGGGTTAGGCCAAGTCAATTCCATCTCTTCTGGTCCGCCACAAAAAGGTGTCAGTTGTCCCGCCACAATACACTACATTCTATAGCAACATACGCCACAGCGAGAGCACCCAGAACTTACGTCTTTATTGACACTTGCTATAAAGCAAGCTCTGGCCACTTTACGCAGGCGCATTGATCACGCACAAACCCAAGAACTTACTACATACGCAGAGCGCTACGCTCCGCCCATCCTGCGGACGTCACAAGACATTTACACACTACGCAAGTAATGCAATCCTCGTTAAGCAAAAATAAACTCAAGAAAGTTCGGACATTGTCCGCTACACTACGCTTTCCTTTCTAGTTTAGTGATCTCTATTGTCAATTTAATAATTTCTAGTTTAATATTCGTAAAACTTTAGTCTCGTCTGTTGAGACCAATACATTTGGTTTTGTTGATAAATCCAAATCCTAGGGTCCAAGGATATCCTGTTGCCATGGGGCCAAATGGGATCCTGTTTCATCGGGACACAATGGGATCTCGTGTACTGCAATCCCACTGCCATTGAAACCAGTTGGACTCCAATGCAGTGGGCCTGTTGTCATGGAATCCTTTTGGTCCCGTTCAGTCTGACCCAATAGGACTTTTCCCCTTGGAAAGGTGGTGAAAAAAAAGTCATTTCATTCATTTTAGCGGGGTAGCGAATTAGAATAAAGTTCAGTTCTTACTGTGAAATATTATTCCGCATCACAGAAGTACACTGAGCTATGAGTCTCAGGTATATAAGTCAGGGTATGGCAAGAATGTCCGATCTGCAATTCGACAGGCAAACATTTTTTCCATTATAGCAACTTACTCGTTGTTAATATTTTGCTAGGCCTTACCCCCCTTGTTTTTTTTCCAGAAGTTTTTCTCCACTGTTCTTTTAACCAACAAATAATATGAAGAAGTGATGTCCGATGGAAATAACCGTTGAATTTATATATGACAACCATTTAACACACTTTTTGATATACTTGTCACGAGGCAGAGTGTATTCCTATTTCAGTAGAATCAAGACGATGATAATAACGCTGACATGTATCGCCCTCAGTCATTTTTCGTAACATTACATTGTAATGTCTGGATTGCAAAGGCAGTATGGTATTAGTAATTAGAGCTCAGTAAATAGTGTAATTATAACAAAAAGATCTTTTAAGTTACAGAGAGCAGTTATCTGATAATTTCTGAATATCACTTAGATAAAAGAAGAAATGAATGGAAGGGATTGGCATTCCTGTGGGTCACCCTTCCAAAGTTGTAAATATTGAGAACAACCCCTTTCTGTTCTCTTGTTATTTCTGCCTAGACTCATACGGACCAAGAGGAGACGTTTTCACACTGTATGAAGTCAGGACTGGGGGTAGAAGAGTAGGAAGACATCCCCACCCCCCAAAAAAAGTGTATAACATCAAGTTACCTTGTAAAAAGAAAAAGGAATCAGAAAAAAGTAAGTTTTTCCCCAGCTAATTTTCGCCTACGTTTGACACTCCAGTGCTCAATATCTACTAAACCAATGTGGACAAGTTTCAATTCACATCATCATTCAAAATTTGCAAGGTATGCACTACTGAGACATATGACCTTAATGTCTTTGAACTAGATGCTTCTCTTCTTCCTGTCTTCCAGCATCCAATTTTTGAGTGCGCCGTTCTATGAAACATTACTTTGTTTTCTCTATTTGACTTTACTACGAATTTGTCATAAAGTCTTCCATATACATGTATTTTGAGAATTTGCATTAAGCTTTGTCTGAAATACTGATATAAATTGTTCGTGTACATACTTGTTCATTTAGCTTAGCTGTAACGTTCTCCATCAAACGGACGATGTCCCTGTTAAACCGCCTTCTTGAACCTCCTAAGAAACTAGCAGCACTATAAAGTGACAAACAGTACTAAATCAGACATGCCCCAGCTCTTGACATGCTACGTTTTTGGCAAAAAAAAATGTTTTTGGTGATGATCCCTCCTGCAACTGCCGTAATGTACAAAAAACGAAGCATTTATTTAACTTGACGACTGAATTTGGAAAGTTTGTCTTTTTTTTAGGTTAGATAGAAAAGAATGAGAATGTAGCCTCCATGTAGTGTCCCAAAATAGCTTTGCAATCCATCAGTCCTTTCCCATGTTCTCCTTGACCATATTCCAAGTTGCTAAACATATGGATGACTTCTGTTGCACTTAATTCTAAGCCAAACCTGAAATAATTAGTGATCGGCCTATGGCCGTTTCCTTGATTTTGTACACGGTGGTCAAGCAGTGCATGTGATATCCTGCTGGCATGGCATTCCATGATTCTAAGCAAATGATTCCCCTTTCAGAGGCCTTTAATTATAGACTGCTCTTGAAATTCGTATTGTACGCGCTTTGGGTTGTTTACAATTGTCTGTAAGAGAAACTAAACCATAAGAATTGACCAGTGCTCAAATTTGCAAGCCGACAAGTTGCAAAAGTCGCATTGCGGCCAGCCGGTCCCATGATTGGCTAATTGTAGTTAAAGGTGAGCCCAGTACCATGTAGTTTCTCCTCAATGTGGGCGTCCATCGCCTCATTTTGAGCCACAGTGAAGTGGGTCTTCCAATTCCCAATCGCACCTAAAAAGCGACATGAACAACGGTAGAAATTATTACTCATTGGCTAGTTCAACCCTCTGTCACTCTTCACAGTTCTCTATAATACTAACGAGATAGCAAGCAGCATATCACCGTACGTATATGATACGATAGCTCCTCCCTCCACGTGGGCTCTTAATGAATCTTATCCCTGTGATCAGTTGCAATGTAAAAAATCAAGATCAAGGCACCAAATGATTGGTAATTAGAATAAATACAGTGGTTAATTACCCAAAATTAATTAGTGAAGATGCGCGTCCGTTTGTGAAATAAAAAATGGATAGTTTCCTACATTTTGGCCTCTCTTCATTTTTTCTCACAGGGATGGGGCACGCACGTTCACGTACGCGCTGTGAATGTAACAAAGATGTGTTTTTTCTTGAAAATGAAAACCTCAGTTACTTTTTTGGACTTCCAGTCAATACGTTTTGTATGTGTGCGGGGGGCATTAAGATTCGCGTCTCTTCCTAAGACCGCGTGCAGTTATCGAAATTGTGGCCCCTAACAATAATAATGCCAATTTAAAATTAATGATGTCTTGCTTGAAGAAACATGTCAGAATGGTTAAGAACGGTGATTAGAACAAAAATGTGAAACAAAAGTCAAAATCGAAAAAACGAAATTCCATTTTGGACATGTGTGGCCCTTCGTGAAAACGGTGACTAACTGATTCAGGGTACTTGCAATGTTACAATTTCGTCAATTGTGAGACCATATTATCACCTGTCGGCCAACCGAAATCTAACCATGAGCACGATCGCTGTATATTGTTATATTTTGTATCCCTGGGGCCAAGCTGCTTTATTCAGAAAACAAATTCGTTTAAGGCTGGTTCATGCTTAACCCGAAAGCGAACGCAGACGCGATTTTGTGACGTCATATCACATATTGGCGGTGCAAATTCGTAAAAGTTGAATATGTTGAATTTTGATGCAAATTTTCGTGACGTCAAATTGGCTTTGCTTTCACATTCGCCTTGATATTGATAAATTTCTGTGTAGGCCATGTTCTCTGCGCAGTGCAACTAAACTCTTTCTTAGCATGCAAACAAACACGTTTATTTGTGCTTGAGTGAAACTGGACTTATTAAAATTTTTAAAAAAGTATTAAAGAGATTGACGCAAGACGAATTCGACTTTAAAATGCCGCGACTCTGCGACCCCTTGGATGAATATGAACTGTAAGGACGAATATTCTCGACGTTATCTTACAATGTCTTGACCTTTCTTTGAAATTGAATGGTTAAAGGCGAAATCATTTTTGGCAAGGGCGGGACATTTTTTCTTAGACTAAATTGAAAACATCATGAGGGGAATTGGAATGAGAAAATTTTAAAATAACCGGGAAAATCTGTATCAAACGGGCCTTTAATATAGCTTTTGTTACCACTAGAATAGCCTCAGCCGCCGGCAGATCTGGGGGGCCGCTGACGGAGGGCCTCGGGTGGAGCATCCCCACCTGCTTCTTTTGTTATTGTATAACATTGTGTGCGCACCGGAAATTGGTTTCCATTTCGGGATACCTGTGGTTTTAGCGGGTATGGGAAGGGTTTGGCAAAGTTCAGGGCGGGAATTGTTTAACAATGTTATACATTCTTTTGGATGAGAGTTAAAACAGTATATTTGTTCTGACCGCAGTGGGGAAAGCCCGATATCCAGTGGAATAAAGAAGTTTTGTCGTTGTAAATCCTGTGGGTTGTGTCCCCTTTTTGGTGTTGCTGATTAGGAAGACCACCCCCCCACTAGTTCAAGCTACATATATTAACTGCTGGTTCGCCTATTTACCTTTCCTCATGAAGACGCCTTGGGACTTATCATGACGGAGAATGCTATCCAGGCTGGCCATGGGGTTATTTTTCATTTTTGCGAAACTGCAGTGTTCTGTTATGGTATCCAGTGTCTCGGCTGATAGATTCTTGCCCAAGAACTTACTGATTTTCTCCACGTTACCTCTCAGATCCTACCTCGCAGTTAAAGAAAAATTAAATTGATGAAACAATTGTTTGCATTATGAAATGTGAACATATATTGAGAATCATTCACTTAGCATTTGTCAACGGTAGTGTATTCCATGGGAGGGGATGGGGGACAGATAGACTTTTGAATTGGGAACCCAATTTCTCACATTATACACATTTCTCTGTCATTAAATTAATATTGTGATTTAAACACAACCGTTTTTAACAGTTCAAGCAGATTTCTGCCAGCTGCCCAGGAACATTCTATTTGGACAGGACATGTCATAATTTTAATCGAAGAGTATTTGTTTTTAGAAACAACAAAATGACGTGGACTTTATGGTCTTCCAGTTCTTTGGCGGTATACAAGTAGCGAGATGGGGCAAATAAACTTGCCCCCAAAACGTGATAATTCATCCATACAGAACTCATTTTCGAATAGACAGCTCCCGGGTGACATATCATCCACCGTGCATTTGCCACGCAAATAGAGTAGTTGACACCATGCGCCGACACTAGTTCCACGTGCACCGACACATGCTACACCGGCACTTGGGAAAACTGCTGTCGTTCGCTTGGAACCCAAGACTGATCACTCTCAGGTGAAAGTTCTTCCTCTTAGGTGCTTGCAAGGAGTTTTGACACCACTGGACTTCTTGTAAAGTATCGCAACACCCTTCCCTTCTCATTCACTTTAATTCCATGGTCAATCACTCACCTGCTTCATGTCTTCATACTTCAGCACAAGAATGTTTGGGTCGTTGCGTTTCCTCCAGAAGTACAAATAATGGTTCCACCACGGTCCGTAAAAAACTGAGAGATGCAAGATAAGGGAAGAAATTCAATGCAGCTTCAGCGAGATTGAGCCTCGAGAGATATCTTAGCTCCGTGTGGCAGAAAAACAAATCATTCGGGGATATTATTTATATAGCATGCCTGGAAGCAAGACAGTTTCGATCGAAATCAAGATATTTCTAAAGACTTCTCTCATACTGTCTGTGGCACTACATTAATACAAAGGGTCGAGTTAGCAGAAATGTCTGTTGCTGCATGTCAGGTTTTTCCCCTACACGTACATGTATGTGTTCGGTTATATGCAAGTGGGCAACATTTTCTTTGAACATCGTGTAGTATTGATTATCTGGTGGTTTTTATAACTGCATAAGTTTTTCAACAGCTTGTGAATTATTCTTTTATTGGGATAGTGCGGACCACAGTTTACCAGAGGGAAATAAAGGCCTTGATATTGAGGGGGAGAGAGCACTATAGATGGATTGTTTTCTGCTTTAATTAGCGTGCATTGTTTGTTATATTTGGTCGGGTTTGCATATTTGAATTGGGTCAGTGCTTTTGGTTTAGTTCCCGATCTGGATTTGTGTCTTTTCTGGATTTTTTTTGGTCATTTCGGCTTTTCAAAAGGGTGGTTTCCACTTGCGTTTACAGATTGTTACAATACAACCATGCATTATGAAGCCACAGTTACACCAAACCACGTGTCCCCCTTCCAAAATATAAAAATAAATAAATAAATGAATAAATAATAATGCGCACACACACAAAACAATAACCCCTGCAATATAGACCTCCTTCATTATCACTCCTTTCCCAATTTCTCCTTTCCTTTTGCCTCCTGAATTCCTACCATCAAGACAGTGTTCTTTGATTTGCCTTTCGTGAGAATTTCCAAAGCTGATGCTATAGACTAATACTTACTGTAAACCATTCCTCTTTCACCTCACCCCAAATAAAAAAGCAATACCAGGGACAACTAAACACACCCTCAACAAACAAAACACTCCAAAAAATAAAGCAAAAGCAAACAGACAAAAAAAAATATTACCGTCTCCTGTTAGCGTTTTATTCAGGAATTCCTCAAAAGTTTCATTCAGCAAGTCTGGTGACGGGTTGGCCAACTTCAAGAAGTAGAAATAGGACACTGTCAAATCCTTAGGATTGCGCATGATGTAGACAATCTTGGGGCGCCTCTCCCAGATCTGAGGAGGCAGCAGCTGGCCGGGCATGTGGGTTTTGATGACCCGTGGGGAAGGCATCTCCTTGGCGATTTCATAACAAGCTGGCAGCTATGGGTAAGATAAAAAATATGTTTTTCGGTTGTTGCAAATGACGTTGCACACTTACGTCAGCAGCTGGATCCAGCCCCACGCATATCCCTGTACCCAGCCCTCATGCAATGCTCTATCTCATCCCCTCCCAAAGACATAATGTCTTTTTGTAAGGAATGAGAAGTGCAGGCATTTTAGAAGTGGTACCACCTACGTTTTTGCCAGCAGGGTTGAGGGTTCCTTTTTGGATGAAAAAGGAAGCTGCTGATTTTGGCACAAAGTTCAAATTTGTCTAGCCTCAATGCCTGATCCAAGATCTGGATACATGAACACCGCCTGTTTAATAGCAGACCTCCAATTAATGTCCTTCCATTCAGAGTCTTGTTTTACATATCTGAATGAGATTCGCCCATTCAATGTGCAGTTCGATTTGTTTAATTGATCAAATGCAAACGATTTCAAAACGTGTAATTGGAAGAAAAACAAAACACAGTAAATGAGTTTAAAGAGGCAAGAGAACATCCGAGGAAGAATACAAAAACAAATTGAGGTGGAAATATTGGAATTTGGAAATATTTTCATGAAACTTTCATGGCTATTGTGGCGGGCAAGGCTACATTTTGTGGCATTCTATGCTTCCCGTCCCTCATCCATCCTTGTATATTGTTCAATAACGTCGACGGGTTTTGTTCTACAAAAAGGTATACAATTTACTTGCACTTATAAAAAAATACAATGTGATTTGCAAGAAAACTTTGTACCCCGTGGAATTTCCTTAAAGTGTATCCTGCATCCTAATTCTCGTTATCTATTTTGTGTCAGATTGACGTACTCGGACACTTCAAACTACAAACAGTAAACTCTTCTCGACGATTTAAGTTTTAGCTTTCTTGCAGTGAAAAGGCTACACATGTACATGAAAATAGTGCCCTGGATTTGGTTTTTTGGGGCAATATAGTTTGTTATCTAGAAGATACATTGCACTGCCTACATTTTTTGTTTTCCTAATAAACTCTGGAATGTCCATATCCGGGAACAGGACTCGGAATGCCCCGTGTTTCTTGTTGACCTCTTCGATGTTCCCGTCATACATCACGCAGGACATAATCTCCTGGGCCCAGGTTGTACCTGTTGGAGTATAAACTCTACGTCATATCGCATGTTGAATAGACTTGTAATAACATTCCTTTTTGTTCTATGGCTGTTAGGATGGGACACGATCCAGTAGGAAAGCAAACATCATAGAGTGTAAAGTCCTTATGTGCTTTGGTCTACACTCACTTTTCTTAGCGACGGAAGCTCCTTTGGTTCACAAACGACTATGGAAAGCTCGCGTTATGGTTCCATCCAACAAAATGGACACTCCAAACCTAAATTGTTCTTTTCAACCAATGAAGGGATGCTTCTGCTCGACACAGACACTTTGGCTCGTTGCCTAGCGCCTGAACAGGGCCCTGGGAAGGGCTGCTGGCCTTGCACAAATTTTTGTGAAGGAAATACGTCACGTACGACGCGTGCAGCATTGTGGGTAGATTTTTCAGGCGTTCGAGCTCGCCCAATGCGTTAGGCAAGCGGTTATTAATTCGATATCTTTTCTTGTTCTTCCTCTGCTGCTGAAAATATTATCACTACACCTTATTAAATAAGTATGGTGTATTTGTTCCATCAAAAATTGAGTAAGATAACCAATGATTGAAGTATACCACCGAAAGACACGTGGTCAGCGATGCTTAGTAAGAAGATGAATTACCACACTGTGAAAGTACCACGGCCATATACTTTTATCATATAGCTGACACTTTGCCAGTGTCAAGGCATTACAAGTGGCGAGCCAAAAAAAGGCCTCGCTGACAGGAAGGGATAACCTCGCAGTCATAGGGCTGTGCACAATGTAACCAATCACAGTGCAAAGCAATCACTCAGCTTTTCCCAGTGCCCTGGTTTGGCTTCAGAAGTTTAGAAACAAGATGACCGTTCTTATTTCAAAGATGAATTTGCGCCTGGGAGGTGTTAATTAATTTAAGTTTGGATTTTAACAGTGTATACTCGGTGTATGCCCCAAACGCTTGTTAAAAAAAAAAAAGAAAAAAGAAAATAAGTCTGCACTAGAAGGCAGGAGGTTGTGGGTTCCGGTCGCACCTGAGTACGCTTTGCTTTTTTCCACAAGCCTTTTGGGGCATACATTGAGTAAATAGTGTTAAAATACACTTCGGGCAGGGCGAAAATCTTAAATTAAAATGGCCGGTCCTTATGTGCTTAATACACCGTGCGGCTATTGCACACCAACTGTCCCTGTTCAGTGTTGCCTACACTGGGAGTTCGTTTCCAACAACGTCGCAACTCGCTCTTTAGAGGCTTTGCGTGGTATAGCCACCTTGCAGGAAGTTCCCTTGCTCAAAAGATATACGTATGCATGTAGGAGGTTTAATTGTGAAACAAACAAACTGCCCTGTAAGATGGATATCATGCAAAGCCTCCATACACGGCTCTGCATGCTATCACAACAGTTCCATCACTGTGTCATGGTAGGAAAAGGAACCTTAGTTTTACCTGCTTTGGGATAAGTCACCAACCACACATCATCTTCTCTGACATCCCAGTGCTTCAAAGTCTTGACTGCATCAGTAGCTTTCGGGGGTAGCGTGATTCCTTCCACCTTGTTTTGGGGTTGTCCTGCTGGTACTTGCACCACAAAATCCATAAAGGACTTCCACATTGCTTGATCTAAAAAGATATTTTTTAAGGATTCAATCTGAAAATTAGCAAATCAGGGTTGAATCAACTTGTGAAAAAACCTCTCGTGATCACAGTTTCATTAAACGCATTGGGTTACAATACACCTAAGAAAAGCTATGATTTTAAGCATGGTGGGAGATGAAAGGATTAGGATGTGCTGGAGTTGTGTGGAGAATTGAGCAGTTCCATTTCCATTGGAATGTCCCATGTCATAGCACAGCATCTCTACAATAGCCTCTTCCAATCAAATCCTACTGCCTGGCTTCTCGTGCCATCTCACGTCTCCACAGAATAGGAGAGGGCGTCAGCGAGTTCCTGGCGCTATATCCAGATGCTCCGGGTAGGCGGGGCTCTTTGACCTTGATTGGTAGTCTGCCAAGAAGAAGGACAACTCTGACTTTAAAAGCCTACCGTCAACAATGTGTGCCAGATTTAGGAGAAGGTACTACGCCGGTGTTGGTTTGTGAGGCTCCTCTACTGCGCTACCATGCCCCCTTCCTAAGGATATCGAGTATTTGTTGTGTATACCTCCTCTCCCTATGGATCAAGTGAATAATAGCACCAGGGTCAAGCCCCTGCTCTTACCAGCATCCGTACACCTGTCCCTGCTGCTTTAGCATCTATGACGTGGACGACTCATAGCCCTCGGGAAGGTCGTTCATCGACTGGGACTCATGCCGGAGCCCGTCTCAATTTTTGACATGTGACAAGAATCGCTACCTGGAATGTGCTCACCCTGACTCATGCTGGATTCCCTGATTCTATTACTAAGGAAATGTGTAGGCTCGGCATCTTGATCGCTGAGTTCAATGACACCCGTTTTCCTGTTAAGGGCATCATGAGCGTAGGTCACGACTCCATTATCTTTTCCGGTGGATCCGGTCACACCAGTGCACCGGTGTAGACATTTTCCTCAATAAGAGAGCCAACAGCTTCATATTATCTTTGCAGGCCATTTTCGAACGTCTGCTGTCTGTCAGACTCAAGCACCAGCATGGGGCTAGCACCTTCATTGTCGTGTGTGCTCTCACTGAGGTTGCCTGCGACTCAGACAAGGATTCCTTTTATGGCCAACTTTCTCATTGCGTCTCCTCTTTTCCTCCCAATGCGGTTTCAGGTTCCGACATGTCTGGCTTTGAAGATGTTGTTGGAAATTTTAGCCACGGTACGGTAAATGATAACTCAGTTTGCACGATTTCCTTCTGTCTTGCTCACCGCCTAGCCATCTCAGGCGCATATTTCAAGCGGAAAAACATCTACAGACTCACCTAGATATCGAATGACGGTCAAACAGCCAAAGAGCTTGACCACATACTTGTCAATGATTGGAGCTGCCTGAAGTCCTACCGGGTTATTCGCGGTGCTGAAGCCCCTGCCAACACTGATCACCGACTTCTTGTCGCTCAGGTTCGTATCAATCCCTCCACAAAGAAATCTCTTCCCAAACACCGCCCAGACAACCATCCTCTTGTAACAGACTCCTTGGTGGCAACCGACTACTCTACTGAGGTTCCTAAGACTCCTGAGATGCTTTTTCGTGGTACTGTTCTTGGTGCTGCTGAAGAGGTTGTGCCTGCCCATCGTTCCCGGTGTCGCCCCTAACTTACTGACAGCACCTTTGAAATCATTGAGCAGAAACGAGCTGCCCGTCTAAGCTCCATCCGTGCCGAGAGTCATCTTCTGGCGGAGATATACTAAGCCAAGGCAAAACAAGACCTGAACGCATGGTACGACTCCATCATCTCTGGGGCCGAAGGTGGCCTGAGACAGAATAAACTCTGCCCCGCCTTCAAAGCAGTGAAGCGCCTGCGCGGAGTTGGTCAGCCTTCAGCTCCTTCCTTGGTTTCCAGAGCAGACGGCTCTCCGAGCAACTCGTTTGAAGAAATGCTGTCCTACCGAAAAAAAAACACCTCTGCCAGTCGCTAAACTTCCCAGCTGCTTCCCCAAGACCGCTTTCAACCACATCCCCTGAAGCTGTAGTCTCTGACCTTGATTGCGACCCTCCATCGTTGTGTGAAGTGCGGGCTGCTATCCGAAAGTTGAAATTGGGCTGTGCAGCAGGAGACGATGGCATCTTCGGTCTCCGAGTGTTTGAAATCTGCTGAGGTGCCCATAAGCAGAGCTCTTCACAAGATCTTTTCCAAAGTGTGGTCCACAGGCACAGTTCCGGCAGACTGGAAGAATGGAATTATTCTTCCTCTATTTAAAGGGAAACTGAAGGTCAAGGACGGCCTGCAGTAGTTACCGCCCCATCACCTTGCTTTCGATTTCTGGTAAGGTGTTTGTGCTTATTCTTCTAGCCAGAATTCGTCCACAACTTGTTTCCCTGCAGAGACCACAGCAGTCAGGTTTCACTCCCAGCCGCTCCACATCTGACGCAATTCTTACATTACGTCTACTCGCTGAACTCCATCACGAGTACAACCGCCCGCTTAATGTCGCCTACACAGACATCAAGGCTGCCTTTGATTCTGTTGACCGAAACCAGCTCTGGGATATACTCTCTTCAAAGGGATTCCAAATACCAATTTGAATCTGGTCAAAGCTTTGCACTCTGGCACCAAAGCCAAGGTCAGGATAGTCCTCAACTTCCTTAGGAGTCCGGCATGGTTGTATGCCAGTGCCCACTCCATTATGTGTTGTCATGAACACCATTCTGTCAGCGTGTGAGACAACACTGGGGATCGATGTAGGCAACCATAGGTTTACCGACCTCTTTATCCTGATGACACTGTGCTGTTTATTGACGACCCAGATAGATCTTGCAACCTTGAAACGGGAAGCTAGCTACATCGGCCTTAAACCCTCTAGGGTACGTTAAGACCAAGGTTCAATCCCTAGGTGGACCATCACCTGCCCCATTTTCCCTTTGCCCCGATGTCGTAGATCCTGTTGAGTCCTTCTGCTACCTCTGGGGCACTGTAACCACCTCAGGTCTATGCAGTAGCGATGTCCCCACGCAGAATTGAAATTGCCAGCAACATCATGGGTCAATTAGACCATCTTTCGAGAAGAAAGGCCGGCCTCCCTGTCAAGCTAAGGCTCTATCAAGCTTCTGTTCTTTCTGCCCTCCTCTATGGGGCTGAAACATGGACACTGAGAAAAAGAGATCAACAGCGTCTTTAGGCCTTCCATACTAGCGTCCAGTGGTTTGACTTCATTTCAAATGCCACCATCTCTCAGCGCACTAGGCTCGGTAACATCGTCTCGAAATTTGCGGGGAGGCGACACACTTTGTTTGGTCACGTCCGGCGCCTCCAAGCCCCGGCTCCTGCTTGTCATGCCCTCGACGCAGCTATCTAATTCCATCTTGGTCAGCGACCTGCCTCCTGGAGGAGGCCCCAAGGTCGTCTGCGTCTCACCTGGCTGAAGCAGGTTGCCAACGCTGTGTAACTGTCTCCAAATGAGTGCCGGTCCCTTGCTCTTGACAGGGGTGTCTGGGGGTCACTACGACCCTCTTGATGGTCATGTGCAGAATGTATGTGGGTTTTTCAGAGAAGACGAAATTGCTACTGTTGAAAGTCTTCTCTTTAAAATGGGTAGACAGTATTTCTTGATAAAAATGACCTAAAACAATGAAACATTTCTAGGCAACAAGCACATCGCACAATGACAACAGTACTTACACTCTTCAAAGGTGATGTACTTCTCCATCGCGCAACTCAAAATGGTAAATTGGGGTAAAAATGCAGGGATTCAAAATATCTGGAAAGTGAAAAAAAAATAATTTAACCCAACAAAAAATCTATTACACATAGTGTTGGAGTTGATTCTTGGTTTAATCTTCTTTCTTCAGTTATGAACTTATACAAACGCAGGTTGATCAAATGTCACATTCTCCAACTATATGTTAATGTGTTTTGTAAGTAATAGCAAATGCTAAACTTCATAGTCCATTTGTACGCTAAGCAGATATGCAAGACAGACAAGAAATACCTTGTGAACACAATCATCTCATGACTTCAGTTACTTACATGTATAATGAATGATTTTCACAACACCCATTGGGAGACAACACAATTATTACGATGAAACGCTGTGGAAAAAAATTATACTCCCGTCTCTCTGTGCATGTGGAGTCACAATCACACACACTTTGACAATGTCTGATCCTGCCTGAGCCATTGAATCACTCCCCAGGGCCCCCCAACACACATATTTCTGAGGTGGTAAATAAAACTAAACAAAAAAATCACAGACACAAAACAAGCATATTTTGCGGAATGCTTCGGACTTCCAACAAACAAACTGTATTCAATAACGTTGAAAATGCAATTCGTCATTACTTTTCTATGTCATAATGAAGCATAGAGAAAGGACAAAGGAGTTGCAACTCAGACACTTCAAGATGTCCAATGATAGTCGCCGCCGAGTGAAACGAATAAAAACAGAAAACATTCCAAAAATGCCCGATTACTGCTTGCATCTTAGCCAGACGAGCGGGGCCATTAATATCCTAGCAATACTTGTGGTTGGCAATTAAATACAAATTATCGATGTGACCAGGAAATAGAGAGAGAACAATTCCTGATATAAGACCTACTTTTGCTATTGTAAAAAAAAAAACTTTTAAAATTTTGATACGCTGTTCCATTATCCAGGTAAAGTTTGTGATTCCATTCTCCTCCGTCCATCAGTGTTTAAAGACCTGGTCCGAATGTGGCTTAGACTGGCCAAAAAATGTTTACTACTGAAATGTTTAGTTCATTCGGAACAACATGCGCTATTTCATCACAGGGAGTGGTAGTAAAAATACGTTTTTGTACAAATGCCATAATAAAAACGATTCAAACAATACACAATAACAACCGGGCTATTTATTCCCATAATAACTCCAGAAGAAACAGTTCATTAAATGACTGCTCAAAGATTTAGTGCACACAGCGTAATGCAAGCAACGTGCAAGCATTAAATTTGATGTTGTCATGAGACCATACCAACTCCAACGGAGCATGAATATTGA
Source organism: Acanthaster planci (assembly GCF_054643075.1). NCBI lineage: Eukaryota > Metazoa > Echinodermata > Asteroidea > Valvatida > Acanthasteridae > Acanthaster > Acanthaster planci. The sequence continues at coordinate 3,856,117 of NC_141786.1, read as the reverse complement.
ATTTCCTATACTTCAGTACACGAAGTTTTAAGGTGCAGATTACCATCGACAAATTGCTGTGGCGGTATTAGGGTACAAAGGGGTTTTGTGGTTGTGAACAGATGGTGCGTAGCAAGTGTGCGCTGCGCTCTGGCTATGGACATACCAGGAATGCCAGAAAGCGGTAATGGATCAGATGTTACAGCCCGAGCAGTTCAAACTCCTTCTGTGTCCTTCCTCTATGGTATTACGTACAACACTTGTTAAAACCTATTGCCAAACTTGCCAAAACACAGGTTTACTAAACAAATTTTCTTTCAACTTGGCTTGTCCAGCCCTCAAAATGTCAATAGGACATCATTTTACACGTGCTCATTTACGTGAAATAGGGTGAAGACACGAAGATTAGTGACATTAGGGACATTCTGAGAACATTCAGTCCTAAAATTAACATCCTGTAGTCTTTTGTTGTAGGAAGTCTTTTACAGGCTTACGTCTTCGACCGCGGCCATGATCAATGGTGACTGTACTGGTGTTTTATTAGTACGTTATTAGTAGTTCGCGCGGTATTAGTGCTTGTAAATGTACATTTGATATATTGCGTGATAGGTCATGTGATGCAGGTCATTGATCCATATTCATCACATACAAATTCAACTGGTTTTTCCTGGGCGCTGATTGGTAAAGAAAAAGTTAAAAGGTTTGTAGGAAATTCCCCAAACGGTAGAACGAGCCGTCAATTGGTGAAACGAGGTCACGAGAGTGCGTAAAGTACATGACCATTGACTTTGTACGCACATCGTACAAAGGCAGAGTGAATAATTAATGAGTCATAATTATGCAAACTTAATTAATTTACATACAATTTCACACAGACGATGAGTAAGTATGCCTCTATGGCACTGCCAAATGTAGTTAAAAATACATCATCGTATGGCCAAAATCGGTGGGGGGGGGGATTCCACCCCCGGCTGTGACAATGCCAAGAAACACTTCGAGGGTTAACATACCATAAAGTACACATAGAATAAAGAAGGCCAATAGGCTAGAGCTGTATTGTGAAAATTCACCCAACTCAATATACGTGATGAAATTCAATGTGTTAAATAATTTACAGCCAGTACTAAGCAGTTTCAGTTTACCACCATCATAGTTAAACTAGTCTGACAAAAGCAAACACGTCTACAAACGTATAGGGAAACAGGTCGTGGATACACATCACAACCTACATGTAGAGTCACAAATGACCAAGTTTTATCAATTCGAAGATCATAAACTAGGAAGCTGCTAAAGCCTTCCTGAAATATCATCACTTTTCGGTATTCAATAACTGTTCTCGTCATGATGGTCGTTGTAACTAATTAGACCTGGATATTTCTGCTGCTGCTGGTTCCTTTGCGTGTTTTCCCAATGTTCCTGTCCCAGCACGTAATGCCTGTCTCATGGCAAGGGTGCCAAACTTTAAAGATCTCTCCAACATTTCCAAGCTATCAGCATGGTGTGCTAGGCTACTCGGTTGTGTATGTGGCTCCGTGACATTGAGGACATACCCCAAAACTACACTTAAACATGCTAAAAGGAAATTATACCAACCATGCATTTGAAACAACCCGATCAACTGCAATACTAACAAAAGTTGCTGTTTTGAGATTTTTCCTTTGATTTGTTTAATCCAGTGGTACCTGAACTCTGAAATTTATTGAATGTGCTTTTTGTGTTGCAGGACTGTCACTCTTTGCGTGTGTGATTAGTCCCAGTTACCCCACGGTAGTACTCCTCCATTTTGAATTTAGGAGTGACCAGCCGTTAGTTAGGTGGGGTGGTTCGATCTACTATTCCACAGTGTCCGAGTACGGGGCACCGGTAATTTTCAGCAAAAAGAGTACTTCCCGTGAGTTATTTTAAAGCATTTTTGGCGTGTAACTACAGCCATCTCATCATTTATCGTCAATTTATATATCAAATGAAAGGGCTATTTCTCCTCCACACGATAAAATAAATATTGTTGATGTGCAGTCATTCACTGCAAATATCGTGGCGTTAGAAAAACATGTATCAGCTCTCTTGAGAAAAAGAGTCACTTAGGCGTCAGGCCACAACTCAATTAGTGGAGGGTCGACAGTCACCAAACGTGCTTAAAATATGGTTAAGACATATATCTACAATAAAAAAATTATATCTCAGCTCTTCACACTTTTGTTTGCTTATGGTCAAAAAAGAGGGAAAAAATCTTCATTCTGAGATCAACTTAAGTAAGACAGTTATGAGTGTAATTGATTCCCTTTAATTCACATTTTAGATTAGGTTGTTGTTGTAACCTAGCGAAAATCTACTGGGATAGGTAGGGAAACCTTTGGTAGAACCTACATCAACTTGTGTTGAAGGAGAGTATCGTCACGTTGCCGCCCCTGGTGCTAACAGAGGGCGATATCACATAGTATCGCCATCGATAAGGCGGCCACGCGGGTGACATGCCCTCTGTGCGGCTGCAGAGTGAGTTTAGTAGTTTTAAGCACTCCAAAGCTATCGAGTGTGGAGTTAATCGTTACTATCCTCTTGAGACAAGTACAGTGTTTCTTCGTCAGTGTACAAAAAATATACGAAAAAAATATACAATATTGGCGACCAGTTTCATCCATATACAAAACTGATGAAGCAACCACTTGGACCACTTCAAGTTGTCACCAACTTGACTGTTGGAAAATACACACAGCCCAAACTCTTGACGTGAGAAATTATCCAACGTAGAGAAAATGTTTAGTTCTCCTGCACAGAATCAAACTGTGTGAAAACATCTCTCATTGATGAGCTACGGACGCATCATTTGACAGCAGGACAACATATGTTTCATCCCCTCAAGGAATCGCGATTGGACCAGATTACACGTCAGTGGGCTGAAAAGATTGGGGAAATGAAAGCTGGTACCCCTCATGCAAGCAAAGGTGGTGTGACTGTAACTTCAGAATCAGCTTCGGCCTTCATGTCGCAGGCAACCCATTCTGGTTGGGCTCGCAAATTTTCCAGGGCCAGAAAGAGGTTTTCACAGAAAGTGAATGATTTCTTGCTCGCCCAGTTTATGGTTGGTGTAAATGCAGGAAAGGAGGAAGACCCAGAGAATATGTCAAAACGTTTGAAAAGTCACTTCCAGAGAAATGACTGGCTGACTGTCCAACAGATTGCCAGTTACTTTTCACACCTTCTCTCTTATATACAAATCAGGGACACTGCCAACCAAGGACTTGTCTGATGTGAAGGATAATGCTGTGGAATTGGTTGAAAAACAGTTTCTTGTGGATGCTGTGCAGAGGCAGTGTGGGCTTTGAGACAGTATACATTGAGTTTCGTGTCATTTAATAATTCGTGTATGATGCGTCATTCCCAGAATAATCATTCCCAACTTGTTTCCCATAATTGTGGTCTTTTTGAGTTGGGCAAGGTTTTGCCTACGTGGACTCATCAACGTTTTTAAGGTTGTTGGTTTTTTTCCTTTTTGTTTTAATTGTTTTAAGGTGTCGATGGATGAGGAAGTGTCTGTATCTTGTATTTTCTGCAAAAGTTTCTAATGACATGGATCTATGTGTCAGTTAAGTTTTGTTTGCACTCTTGCAGGGGTGTACTATATCACACAACTGGGCTACATTCATCGAGCCGTGGTGGAAGCTGTCCCGGGCCAACACGGTGACTAGAGTAACAGCTGGACTAGGCCAGCGGCATGTTATACAGACTGCACTGCTTGCTCAGACCGCAATGTGAATGTTGAATCTCCGCAATGTGCACCATTGGCTCAGCAGAGAGACGGGGAGGACCGGGGCTAGTCAGTAGGACAAGGATGGCGAGGGACAAAGGGACCCGGGTGTGTCTCGCCTGGCAATCGGTTGGAACGAAGCGATGACGTTCCAATACGACGCTACTTACACCGGTCTTGCATATCGGTCCGAGCTAAATGGCATTCATATGTTTACATTGCTTCACCATATGAATGGGCTGTCCGAATTAGTGCGCAGAACGCTCGTAAAGGATCCAACTGCCGCACTACGTTAGGTTTGCTCCGCACAAGGGTTTGGTCCGCCGCACCTGACCGACGAGCGAAGCAAAATCTGTTCTATGTATTGGATTCTACAGGTTTAGGAATTACCAGTAATAAAATATGAGCGTCGTTGGACAGCTCAACCAATGGGAATCTTCCATCTCAAAGGGACACATGACTTTCTGCTAGAGTCATTTGTGAGTGTCGTGGGTAAAAAGGTGAAAAACAGAATAAGAAGTCACGTGTACAAAGTGCTGAGTAAGGTGCCTAAAAGTGCTAATCTAGTCATCTTTGATGAATGACTGACAGTTACACAATCTGAGGTTTCTGAATATTAGCATTCCAGGGGATCTTACCACGCCCAAACAAGCAGCCTCGTGGAGGGGACTTTACGACATGCCATATTAAGCAGAGAAAACACAAGGACAAAGGAGTGAAGGAACACGTGATCGTGCCACAGTACAGCATGAAACTAGTGTCTCTGCTACATTACGATAATGCAAGAAACCCTGGGAATGCAAGGTACGAGAACAAGTAAAACAAAGGGGCGCTAGAATTCCAACAACAAGATTTGCAGATACGCAACACTATCAAATATTGCAGTACAACGGTTAGTTACTTTGTACTACCGAGTACAGACCCCATCAAAAATACTTCCAAAAGAGAATAACACTGACAAGTCAACTCGAGTCTCGAGAAGTCAACTCAAAAATTCAACTCGAAACTCAAAAATCAAATCTGACTCCTGATACTCAAACAAAAGTTACACTTGCTGATCAACTGTGTAGACGGAACATAACCGGGGCAAGTACAGAACCACGAGGAACCCATCTCCTCTTCTTAGCCTGTTGACCACTAAATGTCTCAAAAACAAAACCGCGACACTAAAAATTTAAAGAGTGATTAACAAGAGGGAAGGTCCCTTTCAAAACATGCGTTTTCAAGGGAGATAGAGTGGCCCACACTCCGCTAACCTAGTGTGGTGGCATAAAACAGGGGCCTTGTAGGAAGGCTATGGTGTCATTAGCCACCCCTGCGACGCGTTTATGTTCTTTTTTTTTACATGCTGCCTTAACTCAAAAAGGCTCCTAATTCAAGGCTGTAGGTACACTGTCATGAATACGGAGCGATGTATCGATGAGTGCTGATCGTATGGGCCGCAGGTTGTGGGGGTTTACACTGTGATTCACCCTGGGTCACAGACAAAACGCGTTCAAGGCGGGTCATGATAGAATATATAACAGAAGGGTCAGATTCACCAATCGACATTATGGCATATAATCTCTGGGGCAGAAATTTTACTTACCGCGTTCACAGATGCTGAAATTCGAGCTCTGTGCCGACGTGCAAAAGGGAGCGTTCTTATGCTGTTTGTATACCGTAGCTCTATTAAAGTTGGCAGCATGAACAATCAAAAGGGGATGTCTAGCACATAAAATAACCAGATGGTGCATCTAAATAAAAGCATGGGGCAGTAACTGGAAGGGCCACTACTCATATCCGGGCACCTCTGAGGCAACTCTATCTAAATAATATTCAATGTTTCTCCACAATAAAGAAGAACACATTGCATTTTTGTGTTCATAATAATGCGCAGTATCTTCCACTTTTTTGGTCATGATGAAGTGGTACAGGAAATCTGTTTCCCCGGGAAGAAAGTAATTGGCTTCGGGGAAGTGGTCTGCTCCGTTCGATTGAGCAGTCAGCATTTTCATCGTCGACCTCAGTGTTATCTTTTCTAAATGGAACAAAAAGTTGATATGTTAGTCAAATACTGACATGGTGAACTGTGATCATGAACCACATATGAGACCATAGTGAACTTGAGACATCTGCCCCGAAATTCAAGAACTGTTTCCTTTCAGAGCTTTCAGGGAGAAACTCTGACACATTGTGACCTGGCCTCGGCTTGAAAAGGCACAGGGTGAAACATATGCATGACCTGTTTAAAATCCAATGCCGGATATGTCTTGACTGTGAAACCCGCACAGAATTAGTCACCGAGTTGATCTGGCCGTATTGTGGCATCAGAGACGGTAAATCTGCTTCACAACATGTTTGCCCCACAGACCGAAAGGGATTCTCTTTACGCTCGTGCCTCTTGCAAAGACTTCACGATCATGGGTCGTGTATCGGGTAGTATCACGTGAGTTCAATTAGGACGACTGCTAGTTTGCAGGACCAGGGCTGCGAGGGACATGCACGGGGTGTCTCACTCGGCAAACGGTTCGGACGTACCGGTGACGGACCGCTAAGATGCTACAACTTTCAGTAGCAACCTGGGCTGCTTCCTACCGCACTCGCATCGGTGCAAGCTAAGCTAGCTGGGAATCCAAATGGTTACATTAGGCCCCCCAAAAGTTTCCGATTTCTGGTCACTGCGCACCTCGCCGTAGACCTGCGCATGAGCAAAATAAAGAACTATTTTACTTTGAATAAAATGACATCCAAAAGTCTCCAAACTTGCTAGTTCGGAAGGAATCTACTACTGCGTAATTGTAAAGTGTTTTTGATGGGTGGGGTTGAGTAATATGTACGGCGAAAGAATCCCCAGGCCTTTATACATTTCAGTCGGGCACTCTTATCAGATGACGTCATTGATGTATCTTTACTCGAAGGTCTGTCCGAATCAGTTTACTCGGGCTTGAAATTTTGCATGATTCTACCTTGATTGATTGACCTTGATTGATTGACCATTTGATTCGGACCTGGGCCCACGTCTGTGAACTAGACAAACTAAGTGGTCTTACGTCCTGCTGATGTATACAAACTGAAAACGCTTATAAACAACAAACCGTGAGGGGCCAGTCTATTTCAGTGTCGGCAAGGCAGTGGCGGTACATATACACATGCAGTGCTTGCAGTGGAGATGGACATCACGTTATGACCACCATCATATAACAACTCATGCATCGTCACTTGCCAAGAATAAAAGTAGACTAGAGTGAGAGGCGAGTTTATTTTCTGAGCTGAATTTTTCCCCCAATATTTTACATGAAACTTGTTTCTTATAAGCTAAAACAGACAACATTGTGCACAGTATATCATTTACCTCATGAAAATTTTATTTTCATTTTGACTATGGAGCTGAACTGTTTTCATTTATTTTTGTACAGGTTATTTTGACGTGTAACTTGTTTTCTCTAAGATAAAGCAGTACGCAATGTTCAAATAATGTCGTTTTTTGCTATCTCACGAGAATTTCATTTAATACCAGAAACATTTATTTTTCACATTTAATTTTCCATGGTTGTGCTACTGTATTTTAACAAGGTCAATCTTGCCAAGAATAGAAGCCTCTTGTTTGAATAATATGACTGAAAACATTGCCTCTCGTCATATTTTATGGTCTGTTTATTTATTCAAAGTTGTTAATTCACACTTCTCACAGTAACAAGACGATGCACTCTTAAGTACTGTATATGAGCATGTACATCACTTCTAAGGGAAAGAAACAAGAGAAAAAAAAAGAACAGCGTCACCGCACCACTTTTTTTTACCAAGCCCATGACTAGAAAGCGTAGTCTTCTTTTTGGCCTTACTTCACAATAAGAATGGTTCTCGGATTACCGCAGAACTCTTGGAAAGGGTCCAACCGCTGCACTATTTAAGGTTTAACCCCGCACAACAAGGGTTTTGTCCGCCGCCACCTGGGCGACGAGCTTGGCAAAATCTACTCCATTCAATTCTTCTTCTATTTAATAAAATATGAGATTCGTTGAACAGCTCAACCAATAGGAAACCCCCAAAGCCCAAGGAGTGCTTGTATTTCCTTGATGGACCTCTTCGGGTTTTTTTTTTGCCCGTCTGTGGTCTACTTACAGACCTTGCGTACACCCTTCCCCTTTTTTTTGTTAATGCATCGGATCATTTACTCGCAACGCCATTGGTCGGAGTTTCCAAACGCTCTGAAAGGGATGAAGAAACGAATCTTTCAAGAACCTATGTTAGCCAAATCAGAGGGTACGATAAATGCTTATTTGATCAAATGTAGCAGATTTTTCGCTTTTAAGTGACATCATACTCCCTATTCAAGACAAACGTATGGCAGCCTTTTTAGTCGATGTAAAGGCCAGACCAACCTCGGAAAACACGATAACTTCCACAGCTGCAGCCATCAAGTGGCTGCATTCCTTAGTTAACAAAAAACTGAATCCAACATATTCTCTTATATTGCAACAAATCATTGTGATAAGACAACTTCACAAGCCTCCTATGTAAAACCAACCATTATCCCTCAACATGGTAAAGCACATTACTGATAAATTTGGAGACCCCAATAACAACTTAATGGAATCGAGAACAGCTTGTTACGTTGTACTGAAGTTCACTTTACTATTCAGACATGATGAAATTGCACAAATGAAAGCTTGCCATATTCGAGATCTACCAGAATGAAAGGGTTTATCCAATTCCCTTCCCCATTACGAAACCGATGTGTTCAGAGACGGAAACACAGCCTTTCCTCGCTTTACACCAATGAGGCCTGGGTTCGAGTCCCGGGTTGGCCCAGGTTTAAAGTGCATTTAGTTTCCAGTCCCTACTCGCTCCGCACAGGTTTTCTCCGGGTACTCCGGTTTTCTCCTGCCTTCAAAACTGGACCTTCTTCCTAACTCCGTAACGTGATGCTGATTAATAAAGTGTATGAATAAACGTACAGTTATTGGCGCAAACAGCCCGAGTTGCTGAAAGCAACAAAACAAAAACCAAACCAAAACCAAACCAAACCAAACAAAAAACACCCTTTCTCTCTGACACTGGTGACAATTATTCTCAAGCAGTGCCATTCTCAAGCAGTACATGTCCAGATGTGGTATCCGTATAGGACAAGACATAGTCATGTTTATAGCTGTTTCCTAACATTCTAGTATTCGTGATTACAAACCATTGATCAATATACCACTCAGCTATACGAGGTGTTTAGAAATTTTCCTAGAGGCACTTGGAAAGATAGGCCTTTAGCAATCCCACAACATACGGTTTGCATAGTGTGAGATCAGGAGGGGCGTCACATCTGGCAAAAAAAGTTTTTCTTAAGAACTAATTATGCAACATGTAAGATGGAAGTTGACTGCTGCAAAAACAGATACGTGAATAGAGATTTTGATCAAAGGTTGGATGTTTCTAAAGGTTTAGGTACTGAAGTCTAAATGGATCCATCTTTAATGTTCACACTCTTAGACTGTGAAAAAGGTAATATTAAAAATGGACCGTGTAATGTACTGCTATATGAATACGACAAATACTATTATCATGCCCAATATATCAACAAAAGAAAATATTTGTTTCTTACATGGGGTATAATTAGAATTGATTAAGACTCGTTGAAGACTGCATTGTACATAATTAAGAAAATTTCAGAACGGCCAGTCCGATATACAAAATTTGGCTGCTATACTTTTGATTTATTCACAACAATGTTATGTTTTCTTTTGAAAATGCTTATGATGAACAAGCAAACAAAATTGTAGTATGTGTTCTTACGATGGAGGAATGGAGACTCAGGAAGAAACCCAAAGGGTCATAAATGGCCAAGATAGAAGAAGACATATTTCTGGGAGATACCAAAAGGGCGTGGAGAGCCAAGATTCAATTTTTAATGCTTGCATGGACTGCAATGAATATCGTCTAACTTTGTTTTTAAATAGGTTTTCAACTGTTAATTAGCCTTTGCAATTGCAAACAATCTAAATGTTTTTCCTACTCTCAGTGGCATAACACCTGCATAACAGGTTTCTACATCTGAAGGAAGTAATTGTCAAAATGTTGCTGGATGCCAGTGGAGATGTACCTGTTTGTCTTCTGCACGTATTGAAAAAAAGCCCAACATAACTTTAAATTTGCTTTGAGGAAATATAGCTTCTAATTTGATGCATGTCTTGATGTAAAGCACCCAACCCCCGAATTTCGGACGTCTCAGGTTATATTTATCAATGCTGTCTATGGCAGCCTATTCTGCAGCCACACATACCAAAGAACAAAGAGCGAAACCCATGATCTTACAGTTTCTCTGGAGAAAACAAAATCTCACAGACATACAAGGCTATCACATATAGCTGTAAGACAAATTCATCGAAATTTCAAGCAAGCCCTTCAAGTCTATTAGAAGTCATCCAGTCTAAAAACCATGTCAAAAACAAGCTATATTCAAATGATTGTAACAATTTGCACCCTTGCAGGTAGGCTTACGTATCCCAGTCCTGGGAGTACGTACCGGAGCAATAGGTCGTGTGGTAGATGTACGTACGTTCTTCAACGGTGACATACATGTACATGTACATATACATGTACTTCTCCATGACGCACGTCGTTCTTGGGCTTTACAGTCACTTCTCCCCACTTCCAATTTGCCCCTGACCACTTTGCTCCAGACCGCTTTAACCCTAAACACATGGGTGCAGTGTCCCAATTCAAGGAAAATTCTCCGCCAGGCCAAGGCGCACAAAAAGTACCCCCACAGATTCTTTCGAAAAGAGGGGTCAGTTTGGGCCAAGAAATGGTGGGATTGTGTCAGTATGGCCCACAATCATCTCTGTAGATTCAGGGGCATCCATCTGGGGGCAATGCAGACACAAATGTGATTGGAAATTTGTCAGAAGAGCCCCAGGAAGGTGAGGGATGTCATTTGAAAAATGGCCGCTGAGAAGACTTGGAAACCTTCACTTTTGGGAAGGTGAGTTTGTTTTTTGCGGATAATTAAAAAAATCATTTGTTAACCTACTAAACATTGAATATCAAATGAAATTTGATGGACATTGTTTTTGTTTGAGAGGCCTCAGGGACTTTGGTTGCCTGCCATAGGGCTCCAAAGTTGGTTGATTTTACACTATTTTCAATGGAGCTTGAATTGGTTCAGTGCACCCATATTGCCCCCTTGCCACTTTGTCCCATCGCCATATCCCCAATTTGCCCCATTTACACTTCCTCCTGTCGCCACTTTGCCAAAGTAAACTTTTTATAATCTTTCAACTTTAACCTTGGCAAAGGCCGCAGCGTCGAGACACACGGATGTCATTGCAATAAAAAAAGAGAATATAAAGATGTGCATTCTGTTTGGAAACTGGTTCCAAAATTAAAATAAGGACTCAAACAATGAAATATCTTAAATGATTAAAATAGAAGAGTGACCTACCAGGAGATCATAGAATTAAAACTACTGCAGGGGAAGCTTTGATGAAGGAATGATACTTTTTTTTATTCGTTAAATTTTATGACTCAATGGATTATTGCTTCCACGCTACCTATAAACGGGAAACTTACTGGTTATTCAGTAGTTTCCAACCAATCGAGCAGTGTTGGGCCAAGCAGGGCAAAATGGGAATGGGTTCAACGACATTTTGTATTTCTTTGTACTTTGGAGAGAGTAATCTATCGTTGAAAGCTTACTATACTTGTACATGTGTCCAACATGCATTTTTCATGCTTTGCTATAGATAGTGTTTTTTCAAGAATTAGTTTACGCTGAACATAAGAGATCCAGAGGATATATGGACAGTTATAACAAGTTTTGAATTATTAAGATACCTTGGTTTATTTCTTTCATTTGTTGACATCTTGATTTGTGAACATTTTAATAGTTGCACATTAGAGATTAGATATTTAAAACTAGACCTTAATAACTCAGCTTGCTTGGTTTAACTCGGAATTTTCCATGAATTGCAGTTTTTCTATTAGTGCCTTCTGCTTCAATACATTACAAACTGTCTCAATCTAGGTGAGCAAGTACACATTGCTAGAGTAGTGTCACGTGACCCAGCGTTTGTGCGCAATAGTCGACTAGGTTGCGAACAAACAATCAGTTGGGCTTAATACGTTTGAGACATATCCATTGTCACAGTCTGAAACTCTTTAAGGCACGTATATGTGCACCAGAGGCGGTCACAGAGACAAGTATGACGAGGATGGGAAAGTGCTTAGTGCAGAGTGACCCAGGTCTTATTCGTATTACTGTTTAAAGTACGTGAATTAGATATTAAAACAGGATCACTATTTTTGTAAAGTTTCCAGTCCATGCTACACGTTTAAACAATACAATGACATTAACGACAATGAACTTATATGCCTCGGTGACAGTAATGACAAAACCTGATGCAACGTACATGCACATCATAAATGATAATGAACTTAGAGTTCACAGTAATACAGCTACCCTAACTTATCCAAACCATAAAGTTTACTATGACAAACGTTACAGTGAGCGGACTATACCGTTTATCCCGTTTTTGGCGTTTTTTAAACAGTAAAGTGTTTTACATTGAACTAAATAAGCACGTAAAATTCAAACAATACATTTCGAATTCTGTTCAATCCCCTCCCCCCACAAAGTTACTTTTAGTGGGAAATCATCACTTTCTTTTTGGTAAAACAATCCCGTAAAGATTATCAAATTTAAAGCAACTCTCATCGCCAGCTTTTTGTGGTTTGAAGCACCTGCATTAATGTATTTAAGCTATACTTAAACTATACATCTGTGACAATAGACATTTTGTAAAGTGTCAAACAGATAACGTTCAGTAATTTGTTGATAGTATTTCAATCTCCTCTGTCATTTTGTTTATTACTGTGGCGGCTTGCTCCCCGGACCTAACCTAAGTTTGAGGGGTCTCTCAATACTTTGTATTTGTAAATCTTCATTACAACCTGTATTACGTCGGTCTTGAGGAGAGGCTATTAGCAATGGACAGCTAATGTCCCACTGCTTCACTAGATCAGGAAAGCACTGACCAATGTCATCTTGCTCAGATCCAATATGTAACGTATACAAAACAATGTCGCACCACAGGAACGCTACCGCAATGCACGTCCCATGTTGCCTAACACGAGATGAATTACATACAAACGCTGGACCCTAGCCGCACTTGCACACCCCAACGTTAGGCTGCCTAAACAACATCGCACGGCATAGCCCAGTGTCACCTTAGTGATAAGTACAGTCCTCATGCACAAAACACCGCGGCACCGTGGGCCCATCCCAAATCTACTGCAATACATCCGCAAGTGAACGGCTAGACTCTAACCTATGAAATACTAACACATATGTTTGGTCCCCGTTGACTGGTCATGCATTCAGTAGTGAAATTGCGCATGTGCAATAGTGACATATCCTCGTTTGCCAGAAAACAATTATTCTGACGACGAATATCTGAGCAATTTGGATGCAATTGGGTCCGAAAGTGGACACTATTTGAGCCATTTTGTAGAGGGAGGGTTTTTCAAAATGGCTACTTTTCTGGACAGGGACATTTTCTTCATTTTAGGGGTGGTCTGCTTCTGGTGAAAATTCTCAAAAATTCTTTAGTTAACCCAACGAAAATTGAAAGGAAAATAAAAGGGGACATGTGGAACATAATTTTTCTGTGCAATCTGAACACCTGTGAGAGTTGTATTTTTAAAATATTTGTGAAGTATGGGGATTTACCAATGCTGTCTACGGGAATTTATTTGTAGTGGTGCACCCCATAGCAACACACACCACAGCGAGAGCACCCAGAACCTACGTCTTGACTGACACTTGCAAGAACTACAAAGCAAGCTCCGCCCACATTACGCACTCGCATTGATCACGCGCAAACCAAGGAACTTACTACATACAGAGAGCGCTACGCTCCGCCCATCCTGCATACGGTAATTAAAAGCACGTACATACTGCACAAGTAATGCAATCCTCATTATGCAAAAATAAACTTAAGAAAGTTTGTACATTTTCCGCTACACTACGCTGACTATTCTAATTTAGTAATCTTCATTGTCAACTGAATAATTTGTAGTTTAATATTCATAAAAGTTTAGTCTCGTCTATTGAGACCAATACATCTGGTTTTGTTGATAAATCCAAATCCTAGGGCCCAAGGATATCCTGTTGCCATGGGGCCAAATGGGATCCTGTTTCATCGGGACACAATGGGATCTCGTGTACTGCAATCCCACTACCATGGCAACCAATGCGATTCCAATGCTATGGGCCTGTTGTCATGGAATCCCATTGGTCCCGTTCAGTCCGACCCAACGGTAATTTTCCCTGGGAAAGGTCGTGAAAAAAAGTAATCTCGTTCGTTTGAGCGGGGTAACGAATCAGAACGAAATTAATTTCTCACTGTGAAATATCACTCCGCATCGCCAAGGTGCTCTGAGCTTGGAGTCTCAGGGATATAAGTCTTCACTACCAATTATGTATCTGAAACACTGATATAAATTGTTCGTGCGAATACTTGTTCAAATAGCTTAGTTATTGTATTTTTCTCCTTCACACAGACCCCATCTGTGTCTAAACGCCATCTTGAAGCTTCTAAGAAACAAGCACTATTCAGCGACAAAAAGTACAAAATCTGACATGCCCTGGTTCTGGAAATTCTATATTTGCCCTAAAAATATTTTTGGTGATGATCCTTCCCGCAACAGCCACACACGGCAAAGCATGTAACTTGACGACTGGAGTTGGAGAGTTTGTCCTCTTTTTTCAGTTTAGATGGAAACGTCTGAATTTATAGCCTCCGAGCAGAGTCTAAAAATGGCTTTCCAATCCATCAGTCCTGTTCCATGTTGTCCTTTCCCAAATTGTAAGTTGCTAACTTATGAATGACTTCTATTGCACTTAATTCTAGGCAAAGTCTAAAATAATTGACTGGCCTATGACCGTTTCCTTGATTTTTACATGATGGGCAAGCAGTGCATTTAATATCCTGCTTGCATGGCATCCCACGAAATACAGGATATAAGACGATCCTAAGCAAATAATTATCCTTGCACGCGCTTTGGGTTGTTTATAATTATGTTTAAGAGAAACAAAACCATGATAATTGGCCAGTGTTCAAATCTGTAAGCCGACAAGCTGCAAAACTTGCATGGTGGCCAGCCAGTCCGATTATTGGCTAATTATAGTCAAAGGTGAGGTCAGTACCACGCAGTTTCTCCTCAATGTGGGCGTCCATCGCCTCGTTCTGAGCCACGGTGAAATGGGACTTCCAATTCCCGACCACACCTGAAAAGTAACATGCACAACAGGAGAAATTATTACTCATTGGATATTTCAACCCTCTGTCAATCTTACTGTTCTCTACAATACCAACGAGATAGCACGTGCCAATATTCCCGTGCATTGATATGATACGATAGCTCATCCCTTCCTGTCGGCTGTAAATGGATCTCATCCATGTCAGTCGTAATAATTCAAGATCAAGGCACCAAATGACTTGTGCTTTTCCGCAAAGATGGTTGCCTCATCATTACTGAGTGGCGGGCTTTCCAAGTTTTTGAATGATATTGGGTAAATAATTTGTGGATCAACGGGTATAGAATTATTTTCTTTAATTTGAGTAAATCTGGTAGAAATAAAATGTACTTCAAAGGGTCTTTAAGTGTCCAAAGTCATCGATTTTGAGTCTTCCCTTGAGGTTCTTTTTTTTTTTAGCTTAATGCCGCATTGTGAGTCCTGACTCCAACGATGACGCCTAATGGCGTCCACCCACAGGTCCCCACGTGCAATAAATTCGGCATGTCCAACGTCAAGCTGCTTTTAATTCGTCGAATGGTAATTAATTAACCGATGGTTTACCTATTTACCTTTCCTCATGAAGGCGCCTTGGGACTCATCGTGACGGAGCATGCTATCAGGGTTGGCCATAGGGTTATTTTTCATGTTTGCGAAACTGCAGTGCTCTGTTATGGCATCCAGTGTCTCAGCTGATAGATTCTTGCCCAAGAACTTACTGATTTTCTCAACGTAACCTCTCGGATCCTACCTCGCAGATAAAGAAAAAGCATAGAGTGATGAAATTATTGTTTATATTAGGAATTTAAAACATGAATTGAGAATAATCCACTTAGCTTTTGTCAACGGAAGCGTATCCCACAGAGGAGGATCAGGGAAAGATAGACTTCTGAATTGGGAGCCCAATTTCTTGCATATACAAAATTTATCCGTGATTGAAAAAAATATTCTTATTTTAACATTTTTTAACGGTTGAAACAGATTTTTGCCAGCTGCCCTGAACCATTCGTCTTTGACAGGACATGTCATAAATTTAATCAAATAATACATTTTTTTGAAACAACAAAATGACTAAATCTAGGGGTCGACTTGGCGGTCTTCCAGTCCTTTGACAGTATACAAGTAGCCCGCTTTTGGAGAAGATGGGGCAAATCTAGCCCAAACGTGATAATTCATCCTTGCAGAACTGATTTTCGAATACACAACTTCCTGGCGAAATATTCGGCTATCCATTGGGCATGTACAACACATGTGGATCAATCCACACCACACCCCGGCACTTGTAACACCGACACATGATTCACTGACACTTGGGAAAACTGCTGGGACCCGAGAATGTTTAGGCCTGATCAGCCTCAGGTTGAAATTTCCTTTTCTTTTTAAACTGTTTATGTTCAACACCTCTAAACTTCTTGTAAGGTATCAAAACACCCGTCTCTTCTCATTCACACTTTTCCCATGGTCAATCACTCACTTGCTTCATGTCTTCATATTTCAGCACAAGAATGTTTGGGTCGTTGCGTTTCTCCCAGAAGAACAAATAATGATCCCACCACGGTCCGTAAGAAACTGAGAGATGCAAAATAAGAGAAGAAATTCAATGCAGCTTCAGAGAGATTGAGCTTCGAGAAATATATCCTAGCTCCACGTGGACAAAAAAAAATCATTTGGGGATTATTTGTAAATATGGCATGCCTGGAAGCAGACTGTCTCAATCAAAATTAAGATTATATCTAAAGACTCCTCTCATACTGTCTGCGGCACTATATTAACACCAAAGGTTGAGTTTGCAGAATCAACCCTTGGTTGGTGTAAGTTTTTCCCTTACATCTACCTGTATATGTTCCGTTCCATTTAAGTGGGCTACATTTTCATTTAACATTTAGTCGTGTAGTACTGATTATCCAGAGTTTTTATAACTGCATAGAGATTTTTCAGCACTGTGAGAATTATTCTTTTACTTGGATATTGTTTACCAGCGGCAAATAAAAGCCTGTGATATTGAGGGAGAGAGGGCGCTATAGGTGCATTGATTTTAGGCCTGTGTTGTGCTGCTCTTAGCGTGCATTGTTGTTTGTTAAGCTCGGTCGTTTTCTGCTCGACGTTTGATTTGTTTTGGTCGGTGATTGTGTTTTAGTGACTAATTTGTGTTCGTGTCTTTACTGTAATTTTTTCCTTTTGGCTTTTCAAAAGGGTGCTTCCCGCTCGCATCTAGCAAGAATTGGCACTTTGGGTTTGAACTTTTGATGGCGTTTTTTGTACTTTTTTATTTATTTTTTCATATTTTTCCCCAGCATCAAGTTTTACCGATAATGTTCATTCTCTCTTCCAAGCCTACAGGAAATTACATTGGACATCTTATGAATTCCTGTATGAAAGGTTGTTACGACAAAGTTATGCATTATAAAACTACGGCAACATCAAACAAAACCCCTGCAATATCGACTTCCTTCTTTTTGCACCGTTTTCCCAATTTTCCCTTTCCTTTTGCTTCCTGAATTCCTACCGTCCATACAGTGTGGTTTGATTTACCTTTCGCGAGAATTTCTAAAGCTGATGCCATAAACTTACACTTCCACTAAAAAAAATTCCTCTTTCACCTCACCCCAAATAAAAAAGCAACACCAGGGACAAATAAACACACTTCCAGCAAAACACAAAAGCTAAACAAAAACAACCCCCCCCCAAGTGTTACCGTCTCCAGTAAGCATTTTATTCAGGAATTCCTCGAAAGTGTCATTCCGCAACTTTGGTGACGGGTTGATCATTTTCGCAAAGTAGAAATAGGACACTGTCAGGTCCTTAGGATTGCGCATGACGTAGACAATCTTGGGGCGTCTCTCCCAGATCTGGGGAGGCAGGAGCTGGCTGGGTAGATGGGTTTTGAGGACCCGTGGGGAAGGCATCTCCTCGGCGATTTCGTAACAAGCTGGCAGCTACGGGTAAGATAAAATTAATATGTCTTTCGGTTATTACAAAGGACTTTGCACACTTATATCAGCAGCTGGATCCAAACACACTCATATCCCTGTACCCAGCCCTCATGCAATTACCGATAATAAATTTAAAATCAAGGCAGTGAAGAGCTGCATGGCAACCCCCCCCCGACATGTTGTCGTTTTCTACAGGAATTAAAAGTGCTGGCATTTTAGAAAGGGTACCACCAATGTTTTGTGGGCGGGGGTTCCTTTTTGGATGGAAAAAAAATTGTCTAGCCTCAATCCCCGATCCAAGACCTGGATACACGGGTATACCGCCTGTTTAATAGCAGGCCACCAGTTAATGTGCTTCGTTTGTATAGCTGTTAAAGCGGAACTATTGCCAGTCATTTATCAAAGTCTTGTTTTACATCTAAATGATATTCGCCCATTCAATGTGCTCTTCGATTTGTTTAAATGATCAAATGCAAACGGTTTCAAAACGTGTAATACGGGCGATTCACAATAATGCGCCTCCAAGAGTTTGCAACACGTTGGCCAATCAAAACGCGCGAAATTTGTCCACCATTTCCAAACGCGCATGGGGTCGACAAATTTCGCGCACTGTGATTGGCTAACGTGCACTATTGTGAAATGGTCGTATTGAAGGAACAACACGACAAATGAGTTTAAAGAGGCAAAAGAACATCCAAGGAATTAAGAATCCAGAAACAAACTGGGGATGGGGCACTGGTTTGGGGGGGCCACAACCTTTGGAAATATTTTGTATGAAAACTTTTATGGTCATTGTGGCGGGTGAGGCTACATTTTGTTGCAATTTACACACTTTTTGAAGGAACGGGGAAAAACAAACAAAACATGGTCTTTCTTTCATTATTTTTCAAACAATTGGCGCCTTTCTGGGCACCTGCCCCCCTCCCCCATCCGTCCTTGCTTATGTTTAATATCATTGAGTGGTTTTGCTCTACAAAAAGGGATATTGCTCAACAGGTATTATGAGCACTTGAGTGATATTAAACAATCAGGAAAAATCTGTGCGTCATGGAATTGCCTTGTTAAAGCGGATCATGCATCCTAATTCTCGTAATCTATTCTGTGTAAAATTGACGTAGCCTAGACGCTTCAAATTACAAACAGTAAACTCTTACCGACGAGTTACGTTTTAGCTTTATTGCAGTGAAAAGCCAGTACATTGAAAACAGTAGTCTGGATATGTTTTATTTTTTTGCGATATACGTGTAGTTTGTTTTACTTCTTAGAGGATATATTAGCCATTGCACTGCCTACATTTTTTGTTTTCCTAATAAACGCTGGAAGGTCCATCTCCGGGAAGAGGACACGGAATGCTGTGTGTTTCTTGTTGACTTCCTCGATGTTCCCGTCATACATCACGCAGGACATAATCTCCTGGGTCCAGGTTGTACCTGTCGGAGTATAAACACTACGTTATACCGCCTGCTAAATAGACTTATAATGGCGTTCCTTTTTGTTTTACACGTGTGCTCTTCAATGCCGTGGGTAGGACACGATCCATTCCCCCAGGAAAGCGATGTTGTTATGTCGTTTGGTCTGTACCCAATTGGCGAATTAAATATGCCATCGAATGGATTTCGCTAGTTTAAATTTCTCGCCATGCATTCTCCGAATTAACATGTAAATACCGCATAGCAGCCTCGTCACTTCTTCTGCATCCAACCCAATGTTCAAGGGACCGAACGGCTGCATCAGTAAGCTTGTACGCACGTGCATGCACCATAGAGGCCGGCCACATTGCCACCCACTATAAGCCTCGAACTGCACCAGGAGAGGCCCCTTTGGTAGGAACTGAGCTTCGCTGGTTCAGGAACGACTATGAAATGCACGCGTTAGGCCTACGGTGGCGTTGCTACCAACAAAATGAACGCTCCCACCCAACATGGCTCTTTTCTCTCCCGAGGACGGCCAGAGCACACTGGCCGAAACGTCGAATGTATACTCATCGCTTCTTCTAAGAACCACACCTTGTCCCAAAAAGATTGATTCCATGGTGTACCCGCAAACCATTTCTCATGGCTCTTTTCAACCCATGATAGGATGGGATAATCCCTTGACATTAGACTGTACGTAGTGTGAGGGCTGAAAGTGTCTAGGGATACCCGGCGGCACTTGCAGTCCACTGTATGTCTAGGGATTAGCGCTTACTGCCCCTTGATTACTTCAAGACCTCCTGGTGGGCCAGTCAGTATTTTACCATGACTCCACGCACTATGACTCATAATCAATTTTTATCATGGATATTTCATCCTGTTGTGCAATAATTTCATAGAAAAGGTCAACTGGTGCCATATTTGTTTGACCCTATGATATTTCATATACATGTTTATCCCATACCAAAGGTCACACTAGACGTTCTGACCCTATACTATCCTTTTCTTCCCTGGGTCATGTCTTTTCAACCATTTTCAAACCTATTCATATCAATAAGATCATATTATTATGCTTATATGCATATTCATGAGACCTTTTGCTTTTGGGGGGCAAAGGTCAAATGTACCAGACAGTTCTCGCACTACTCAGAGCAATGTGGGTAAATTTATGCGTTACGCAAGCGGTGGTTATCAATTTGATATTTTTTTCTTGTTCTTCCTCATTGCTGAAAATATTCACCTTATTTGCTCATCAAGATAACCAATCATCAAGGTAACGAATGATAACCAATGATAACCAACGATTGAAATATATCACCAAAAGACACGGGATCGGTGGTACTTAGTAAGAAGATAAATTTCCACTCTGTGATTGTACCAAGGCCACACCTTTATCATATAGCCGACACTTTGCCCGTGTCAAAGATTCCATAAACACAAAAGAGGGTAGTCCCCCATGCCCAAATCTTCCGTCATATGCTTTTTTCCAACAATTGTTACACTTATGAACAAATTCGATCAAGGACCACTATAGTTAACTAGTGGTTAGTTGGTGACGTACCTAGCGCATGTGTAGTGAAATTTAAGTGCAAACAGGCCTTGTCAACCGTTGGCAGATCATTAGGCCAAAGGGGGGAAAAAGTGCCCGCAGGAAGAGCGGTGTAGCAAAGATAAAATGTTTCTTTTACTAATGACATACTCTTTCTCTGGCACTTTTCTTTTGGTATTTTCTGAATTTTGCTATTAAAAAGGATTTATGGCAAGCAGTGATGCGACCGGCCTCGATCGCGAATAGACTAGTCCAACTATCGTCAACCAGCGTGCGTTCGACCTGAGTTAGTCGAACTCTGGTTAAAATGTTCCTTGATTGAACGTTCCTTATGTCGTAACTCGCTCTAAAGACGGAGGCTTTGTATGGTAGCATCTTAAGGGGAAGTTCTTTTTTTCAAAAGAGAATTTTACAGTGGATCAAACAAACTGCCCTGCAAGATGGATATCATGTAAAGCTTCGATACACAGCTCTGCAAGTTAAAACAACAGTTCCATCACTGTATCTAAACAGGAAAAGACAGCTTAGTTTTACCTGCTTTGGGGTAAGTTACCACCCACACGTCATCTTGTCTGATATCCCAACGCTTAAAAGCATCGACAGCATCAGCAGCTTGCGGGGGTAGCTTGATTCCTTCCACCTTGATTTCTTTTCGGGGTTGCTCTGCCAGCTTTTGCACCACAAAATCGTAAAAAGACTTCCACAGTGCCTGATCTAAAAAGAGATTTTTTACGAATTCAATCTAAAAATTAGCAAATCAGGGTTGGGTCAACTTGTGAAGGAAACCGTGTTCGTAGTCACAGTTTCATTAAACATAGTGGATTACAGTTTTTCCGTTGCAAAATGTCTTTCCTTTGCCTATGAGACGCTTTATTTAAAGCATGGTAGTAAGGTCTTTTTTGGCTAGGTTAAGAAGAAATTACTACTCTCGAAAGTCTTCTCTTCAAATTGGACAGACAGTCTTTCTTGACAAAAATGAGGTAAAACTATGAAACACTTAAATGTAAAAAGCACATTGCACAATGAACACGGCACTTACACTCTTCAAAGGTGACGTATTTTTCCATCGCGCAACTCAAAAAAGTAAATTGGGGGAAAGGATGTAAGGGCTTCAAAATATCTGCAAAGGGAAAACAAACAAAATAATAAACTAAGCAAACAATCCATCCGACATAACACAGTCACATTTCCTTGTTAGGTTTTCGAGTTGATTCTTTTCTGTTTTATGGTAGGCTTTCCTTCATTCTTCTGTAAATTTATACAAACACAGGTTGTTTGTGTAGCAGACATTGTGTATATTACATGTACCAATCATTTAATATTCGTTTTTGTGGGGGGGTTCCATTCAATTATCCTTATAATCTTGTTGAAAATTTAATCTATTTCAATTTCTTGTAGTTTTAGAACACTGACAATTTTTTGTTGAAGATCCCTTAGCCGTAGTCATGATCCCTAATGACTTTGCCTCCTGTTCCACATTCCTTTCTGGCCTGGGTGGCTGTACCTATAGCAAAATTCCTTTACTCTTGCTGACCACATGTTCCCCTATGGGGTACTCCCCTTCAAGGCCTCTGCGTGTGCTTAACCACAGTTGCCACAGTTTCTCCATTCTGTTGCCGGACATCGAGCTAGACACAATGCAGCATTACTTTATGTAGTTACTCTGATACTTCTATGCTTTATCCATCCACGTGTTCTTTATACTGTACCCAACTAAATTTGTGCTAGGCAACATCCCAGCGTAGTGAGTAGAATTTCTCTTAATTATTTTTCATATGGCTTAATTACTAATTGTGTACTCTTTCGAATATTTCGGGTGCCACATTTTGCAAGGGAATAGTAAATGCCAAACTTCATTGTCAATTTTTAAGTTAAGCAGATATGCAAGACAGACAAGAAGTGCCTCGTGAACACAATCATTCCGTGACTTCGGTAACTTATTTTAGTAAGTATTGATTTTCACAATACTCATTGGGAGTAAGGCCTATATATCCTGTCGTATGAGACGATGAAGCATGGTGTCTAGCCGCCGGTCGGTTCTCACAAAGTGTGATGTAGTCTTCCGAAGAGATGAAAAAACCAGCCTGTACTGCAGAGCGCCAGTCTGCACGGTCTTTTACAGTAGTCTCCCATTAGCCAGCTGGAATTTGGAATGCCCAAAGATCACGCTTTCGTGTATCCTTGAAACGAAGTGTGGGACGACCGCGTGGACGGGGTGCATTGGCCAACTCTCCATAGAAGATGTCGTTAGGGACTCGGCCCTCGTCCAGTCTGCACACATGTCCGGCCCATCGGAGGCGTCGAGCAGACAGCACTTTAAACTTATCAATAACGCCAGTGAGCTCAAGGATGGCGGAGTTTGAGACTCGATCTTGCCAGGATATACCGAGGATCGAACGTAGGCAGCGAAAATGAAAGGTATTCAGACGACACTCCTGGCGGTGGTGGTTAGTTGAAAGGGCACGGTTGTCCCACACAAGTGCACGAAGCCGGCAAAAGGTGGTTGCCTAGCTCAGCATCAAAGGAGTTTTTGTTGGTGATGGTGGATCCGAGATAGGGCAACATGCCGACCACTTTATGGGCTGTACCATGGATGGTGATGGTAGGTGGGGCTGCGTCACCACTACGGTCTTATCAAGATTGATCTTCATACCTAACTCCGAACAAGCCACTGCAAATGAAGTGCAGAGAAAGTGATTTGACATCCATTGCAATCTCGATGTCGTTTTCTGTTGTTGAAATTCCAGCTACTGGGGATTGTTCCTTTCTTTTGTTTTCATTTCCTTATTTTCCTGCTCGTATTTTTCGGGCAGACCTGTCTGACTAGAGTAAGTGATAAATCAAACATTCACATTTAAGAAAAGGAGCGGCAGATACAACGCATTTGTGGCAATTTTGGGGGTAACCCAAGAAGATATGGGACGTATTTTTTGTGAAAATTTGTCTACTCTGCAGTTGAAAGCCGACGAAATTTGTTGTTATTACAAACGAAAATATATTTCCATCATTAAAATGGGAAGGTGATTGCCACCTCTGGATCTCTTACTATTGAATCTCCGATAATAAACATTATACGCCTTAGAGCTTTTATACTGAGATCACTGAGAAGAAATGGACCCAAGACGGTTGGGATAGGTTTCACTGTCGAAAGTTTCAGGAAATAAATGAAAATAAATCAGTATCAATCCTGTAGCTCACTGTATTCAAACCTAAAAAATTTGCCCTGAGGGTTCTGCGCCCAGGGACACGAAAAAAGTGTGGTGAGGGAAAAATTCCAAAAGTTATGCGGTGTTGACCAAGCATTCAGGCGCACGGACTCCTGAAATTCACTACGAATCGCAGTTACCGGCTTCCATATAGTACTCTTCTGGGATCTCGGGGTTCCCGGCCCACCGCACTTCCTCCCTGCCCATCCATTTAACCCCCAAAAGGGTTTGAGCGACCATGCAAGGGAGGAAACGAGACAAGCCCCTAAGCCCTGGCCGCCGAGTCGGCCATAAGTCTCGAACCTGTACTAAGGCGCTCACCTGGACTTCGCGGACAGTGCCAGCCGCAGAGCTTACCCGTTAGGCTAAGGTACTGCTGGTATTTGACGGGGGTCAATTGGAGTCTCTTATAGCTACTGATTGACAGCAAGCGTCGAGAAAATAAAAAGTCACTTCCGGGATTCGAACCCAGCGTCTAACGATCTGATAACCGTGAGCTTAACCACTCGGCCATCTCAGAGATACTGCTTTTTGCTGTTCACATTAATAAAGGAGATAACAAAGTCATTCAACTTACTGCACAGATTGTTGCTGTGTAAATACTGAGTGCTTGAAACCAGATATCGTATAGCGCCGAAGGCGCCGCTTATTTTGATGCTTTGATACTTTTTGACTGTTTTATACTAATGCATATTTGCATATTCATCAGCAGAACTATGATGTCATCCAAGGTACTGAATCTCAATGTTGCACTGATTTCTGCACAGAACATTTCTAGATTTTTTAACCACTGCTATTGCAGACTTTATTTTCTTTAGCAATTTATTGCTGTGTAAGTATGTGGCAATAGTTCAGCAAAAATTCTTTTCACAGAAATGTTCCCAGATAACAAATTTGGGGTTCACAATTTGAACATGAAATCATGCAACTTGAACCATGTCTTCCTGGGCCGTTTTCCAATACTCGGCTTGGGCTGCTTCTCAGGCTTCAAGTTTTTTGTTTCTTTTTGTTTTTACTTCCTGACTTTGAGGTTGTAAGCGCAATAGCAAGTATGATAGTGCCACAAAACAATGAACAAAGCCAGAAAACCCGAGACAAAATGATCAGCAAAAAGTCGCACCCCTGCACCTTTTCAATGGCCGCTCACAATTCTTGCCGCCAAGGCCATTTGTGCGCATGCATACATAATTATTAATTCATTAGTGAAGAGATCTATGGCTGATCAGTCGCTAAAAATGATTCTGTCTGAATAACAAAGCTATGCCTTTAGGATGTATTAACACGACGCATTTACAACACATTGGCCTGCTTTATTCATGATTGTTGCCACTAGCAACTGTTAGTGCACAATCGTGAAATCAGATTAAGATAGGGAAACTCAATATCACTAAGCACATTACAGGAAAACGGTTTGAGGGAACACCACGAAGTAACCCAGATCTATAGACGTGTGCGCGTTTCAACGCGTATTTCACAGAAATGTGATATTTTCGTTTTCCCGAAGAGGCACAAATGTCTTGCGTCACGTGCTCCGTGATTTGCCGTATTCAGAAATTGACGTTCTCCTTAACTTACACAGTTACGTGTTTTAATATCATTTTTTTCAGTTTAGTCACCCATTTACGGGTAAAATAAAATCATTTTAGACATTTAAAGCTTTTTTTCTATGCTATGTTGACAAAACACACATTTCTGCTCCTTCGTGAAAACGAGATTGTTCGATAATACACGGGTGTACAATATGCGCGCGCACACATTTGCGTCACTTCGTGAAACCACAACTGTTCTAATCACGCTTTTCACGAAATGGAACAAAAGTGAAGATGTGTGTCAGTTTGTGGTGTTGGTGACGTATAAGTAGGCGCCATTGAATCTAGTAAACGGAAAGAGAACCATTATAGGTTGTTGAAGGAATAATCTTTAAGTGTGCATCGCTGTTAGTTGGTTTAGGATCGTCTGGAAATGACTTGGGCGCCGTTATTCCGAGGAAGCTCCTAGAAAAAAAATGGGCAAAGAAACAAAAAGGCAACATGTGTCCACCCGAATACCATCAACTGAAAAATCCAGCCACATAATGTTATAAATATTAACTGTGCACCAGAGATGAGAAAAGCCATCAAAAACTAAATCAGAAAAGATGTTAGAACACTGATAGATAGATTTTTCCGAGAAGTACTACTGTACGTCACCGTACATATTGCAGATTTGTTGACTAAACGAAATCCGTCTTCCGCCTACTGTGCGATTCCGCCCTCTGTTGGCTACTTTGTGTCAAGCACTGCGCCTTTCTACTACACAAAAGCCAGTCTGATGGAACCGCATGGAAACATACGAAATAGCCTGGTTATCGCGCAAGCCAGAGACGCAGGCACAATGGCAGGTTTATGACGTACAGTGAGCGCTTCAAATACTGAACTGAACCTGAATATAATTGCCGCTCCCACAGGAAAGTGGCACCATGAAGGTTGTTCGTGGAGTGTGGTGATGGTCGTTTTGCCTCTCGACTGCTCGACATATTTTGAAATTCCCCGCCGTATGCTTCAATCCACACTGCATTCGTGGATTACAGCCTCTGCTGAAGCTCAGATGCTGAGTGAGCGACAAGGGCGGCATCATCAGCATACAGTAGCTCCCGGAGGAGGACAAGCCTGGCCTTCGTCTTGGCACGAAGGCAGGCCAGGTTGAAAAGTTTCCCTGAACTGCGGATGTGAAGCAGGATACAAAATGAATCTGGAAAAACACGGTCAAGTAGGACAGAGAAGAACACGCCAAATAGAGCGGGGGCGCGTACGCAGCCTTGCTTAACGCCACAATGAATTGGAAATTTTGCAGAACTTGGGCTGTTGAATTGGACCGTATACCGTTGTGGAAATCCATCAGAATGGACAGTAGGGTGTCTGCGGGAACAGCGAACGATTTCAAGATGTACTTTACGTCGGGCGGATGTTAATTAATCGTCGCTTTCACCACGAAGAGACATCAAAACTATCCAATGTGCGACCTCGCGGTGAAACCCCGTAATTAAAATTATACAAATGCCTTCTGGGGAAATTCCCATCCCATTATTAGTATTTATGTCTGTTAATGACACCAAGGAATCCTCAAAAACGCCCTAGGCACTGTACTTCACAAGCCTGAAGAAACTTGTAGAGAGGAGACAATGAGAAGCAGTTACAGTTGTTGAGGTGGAAAGAATACCCTACAGGAACATTCCGGGTAAAACCCCCGGAACCAGGTAGGGACTGAAAGCCCAATCCAAATGTACACCGACCTTGGAATCGAACCTGGACCACAGAAGTGGAAGGCGAGGAAAGAACCACTACGCCAACCCAACTCTAGCTCTGACAATGTGAGAATTTGGGTGAGTATAGCGGACCACTGCTCCGCCTGAACTGTGTCGATCAAGTCAGGTTGGGATGGCTGAACTTGAGCCTGAAAGTTGACCCCGATGGCGTGCTTCCGAAACCCTTGGAGAGGAAAGATAACGTGGGGAAATTTTATAGTTTGTAATATTTTTCGTTCAGTTACTCGTTAAAAAATCCGACTCGGAAAAGGGGTTTTGGAAAACATTTGCTGGTATATCAACTTATAGAAACTGAAAAATCACCTAACCTAAAAGAGAAATATTCAACCTGAAATGGACCCGTCACTTCCGAAAGCCTAAAACACATAAAGAACAGCGCAATCGGCGTACGCAGATGAACGTTTAAAGTTTGAAATTTTGTGGCAGTCCGTCGGTAAAGCTTAAACAGCAATATTCTACTTCAATAACAAAAGATTTTAATCTTTTATCCAACCTCTGCTGACATCAACTGCGTGATGTCAACTCAACGGAATCTGGAACCCATCCACTGCAGGTAGGTAAATCATTGCAATGGTGTACAATCTCGTTTCCACGTAGGCACGGGCAGTGAATACGAACGTGTATTGACATGGAGACCTAGGGACGATATCGCCGGACGTGAAAGGTCGTTAAGAAAATTCCTTTTTACCCATCTCCGGATGACTTTTTCTAAAAATTACTGGAAGAAGACAAAAGTAAAATTCCAAAATGAGTGTTTCATGGGGAGGTTTCAGTTACGAATTATTATTCCAGAAATTATCGAATGTGATAGGACGGCCCAATGTAAAATCCCCATAGGCGGACTGCGCAAGGGTTCCTGAAACTCGCTGAGTGACTTGTCCTTTTAGACTCTTATTTTGCATGTACACGCTCTTATGTTGGGGAGCGCTTACGGGGATGTCTCATCAGGCTGGCTGGGTTTACGAGGTCAGGGACAAGTTTGACCGTCGGGAAATTACGATAGCTCAGCAGGTGTTTTGCCGAAGAAAACAGGTAATGGCCTCCCATGGGTGTTGATGTGAAAGCACAACCGAATAGTCTTGACCTACAACCGCAACAATCAATTTGTTATGGGTGCTGTTGGACTAGGCTGGGGCAGTGTAGCATTTTAGAGGTAGTACGCCAGGGCCAGTGCAATGGTGCGCATACTGTAAAATATTGCATTATAAAAGAGTCACTGTAAACAAATATATGGTGAAGTAATGTTTTTCTTCATTAATACTAAGAAATGACTTTGTATAATTCAAACCAACAATGTATTAAATGTACAGTATTGGATACTTCCAGTTTTGCAGTCTAAGGTTCGACTTCAATTTGCATATTGACCAACATTGGCGACACTTTTTAGTCAATAGATTTTACCACTTATTGCTATGCAAGCGTTTTACCTTATTTTAGTCACTGTTTGTGATTGGTGGATGTAGTTTTGTAAATAAATACCACAATGTCTCAAAATATCAGATTTGCAATTAAAAATCTAATTTGTTTTATGTACCAACCGTGACTTATGCAAGGTCACTGCTTAGGCAGAGTCGGACCACTTCAATTTGCTCGGGCTTATTGGGAGTGGTGGGGTAAAGTAAACTTTATGCTGAGATGACCTTGCCGCTGAGACATATGCATACATGTACATGTGGTAGACCACGCATACCCACAAACTGTCGATAATACATTCACATATAATAGTATGAAATCAGCCAAGCCAATTGGACCTAATTAAGTTCCATTTACCCAATTAGATCCAGTTAATTAAGCCCCATCAAAAAACAACAGCTAATTTGCAGCCTGGAAACTCCTTTTTTAACTAAAATCCTAAAACGGGATTCATTTTGATACCACTAATTTAGTTCAAATAAACAAATACCCATTGAAATAGCTTTAATTGCAATTGAAATCTTTTCTTACTAAATTTAATCGCCCCCATGGAAACCAATGGAATCCCGTTCAGTCCCGTTTTGTTTAGTATCCCATAAATTTAAAATTAACCTGGATGGAGCATGAAGTAATTAGAATCGTTCATGGCTTAAGTCAAATGGGATGTTATAAATAAAAGTCCAAATGAAACTATTGTGCTCCAATTTCTTCCCCGATGGTCAAATCCAGTTGGGTCCAGCTCAATGGGACTCAGTCCATCAATCCAGTTGAAGCCAGTTAGGTCCAATTGTGTCCCATACAAAATTTACTGGGACTCAATGGATGGTCGGTAATATAAAGCCCACTTATAAATGTCCCATTTAAACCAATGAATGGGATCTTGATCAATCCCATTAAATGTAGTTGGCTCCAGTTGAATCCCATTAAAAAGGGACTCAATTGGTGTTAACTGGAAAGTAAACCCATTTGTAAATTTCCCATTGAAACCAATGCGATCCCGTTCAGTCCCATTAAATCCAGTCAGTTCCAGTTGGATCCATTAAAAAACAGTGGGACCCGAGTCAATGTTAATTTTCTCCGGGGCTATCTAGTACAATAGATCAAGAGTATGTACAATGTACAATGGTAAACTGCTGGACAGCTGCCTTTTCGTGTGAAATTTCTCCCAGGAAGGCTGACAAAAGATCATGTTATGCTTTTAATCAGTCTGGCCAATAGATTTTCACACGAAATGCTGCCCTTGTTTATTTAACAGCTGCTTAAAAATAAAGTGCTTGACTACAAACTGAATATAGTAAGCATTTTTGCGTATATTTTATGATGTCTTTTGTGGCATGTACACATTATTTAATTTCCATTGTTGCGTTCCCTAAATGTCAGGTCGATGGCAGCATAGACCTTTACGTACTAGTGTCTACGGGTTGGGTACTCGGGGTCAACAATTTATCAAAAGGTGAATGGGATTGATGTAAGGGGTTTGGATGACTTTCAAACTGTATTGTTTGTTTATTGCTCTCACTTCTCCTCGAAATTCAGTGTGGGTTTGAAAAAAGTGTAGTTTAACACAATACAACACACAAAAAGCAAAGTTATGGAGAGGCGAAGTTGTATACGAGTGTAACTAAACTACGGTTTGGCAGGACCACTGGGAATGCAAGTCGGACGGCGTGGGTTATGGTACGTGTGTGAAGCATCGCACAACTAAGCTACACTCGTCAGGCCGGGCCGTGGTGGGAACTGTCCCAGACCACCACAGTGACTAGCAAGGGCTGGACGGAGCCCAGCGCCGGTGTGTACCGACCACACTGCCGCTCAGACCGCAATGTGTTGAGCGCTATGATAAGATCGCCGAACTGTGTACCATTGGCTCAGCGTAGAGACGGGGAGGACTGGGCTAGTTAGCAGGACAAGGGTGGCGGGGGACACGGGGGTGTCTCGCCCGGCAATCGGTTCGGACGTAGCGGTGATGGGCCGCTACAACTCACACTAGCACCCTGGGCTAATTTGTACCGCTCTTGCATCGGTGCAAGCTAAGCTAGCTGGCCATTCATATGGTTACATTTCTTCACCATAAGAACGGTTACTATCGCACTTCTCTCGGAAAGGGTCCAACCGCCGCACTACGTTAGGTTCCGCTCTCGCAACAAGGGTTTGGTCCACCACACCTGACCAAGGAAAATCTGCTCTATTTATAGGATTCTAGAGGCTTAGGAATTATTAAAATATTAGCGTCGCTGAACAGCTCAACCAATGAAAATCTTCCATCTCATAGGGTCACATGACTTCCTGCTGTAGTCGTGTGGAAGAATCTAAGTGTCGTGTGTAAAAAGGTAAAATACAGAATAAGAATTCACGTGTGCAGAGTGTAGAGTCGGCTGCGTGAAAGTGCTTACCCAGACATGTGTGGCGAATAACAGTTACAAAGTCTGAGGTTTCTGAACATTAGCATTTCATGGAACGTTATCACGCCCAACCACGCAGCCATGCGGAGGTGAATTTCGACATGCCAAAACTGAGCAGAGAAAACACAAGGATAAAGGAGTGAAGGAATACGCTATCACGCCAGAGTACAGCATGAATAACTTAATACAAAATTAGCGTCTCTGCTACGTACATGTCCATAAGGCATAGCTGAGCTAAAAAAGAAACCCTGAGAAATGCAAGGACCGAGAACAATTAAAACTAGGGGGCGCTAGAATTTCACGATTTGCAGGCGCGCAACAATACTTTGAAGCGAAATTAACTTGAGAAGTCAACACAAAACTCAAAGTCAATTCGAAACTCAAAAGTCAACTCTGACTCGCGACATTCAAATGAAAGTTTCACTCGCAGATAAGCTGTGTAGACTGAACATAACCGGGGCAAGTACAGAACCAGGAGGAAGACGATCTCCTCTTCTTAGCCTGTTGGCCATTATGTCTGAAAAACGAAACCGTAACATTAGGCTAGAAATTTAAAAGGGATTAACATGAGGGAGAGCCCCTCTTAAAACGTGTGCTTGTCTATGGAGAGAGTAGCCCACTGGCACGCTCCATCCACTGACCTCCGTTAGTCTGTATACAGTCTACTAATTCAAGTGAGAACTTCTGGCCAGCTCATTAGCATTAACAGTGCCCCCAGTATTTTTAGAAAAAGGGACTATATGGCCCCCAAAATGGCGCAATTGTGTAAATCTTTGCCAGAATCAACTCCCAGGGTCTTTGGGCTTTCACCTGAGAGCAGAATGGCTTAACAATAACGGTTGAAAATGGTCCAAGTGCCCAAGAAAGTTGAGAGTTGTCACTTGAAAAATGGCTGCAAGCAGACTTTGGAAAAATCACTTTTAGGGGGGAAATTTTGTTTTGTGGGAATAACTTCATAAGTTAACCAACACAAAACTGAAAAGAAAGAGAAAGATTAGGGACCATAAAATAATTTATGTTTCAGATACCTTAGGAATGATTGTACGCATGCATGTTAATGGAGCCCAAATAATGGTGATTTTACATTGTTTTCAATGGGGCTCGAATAGAGGACTACATCCTTACTGAGCCAGTGGGGTTTACGTTCACCACGGGTCACGCGTTCAAGGTGGGTCAGGCTAGAACATATAATAGAAGGGTCAGATTCACCAATCAGCATCATGGCATATAATCTCTAGGGCAGAAATTGTACTTACCGCGTGTACAGATGCCAAAATGCGAGCTCTATGCCAACGTGCTAAAAACGGAGCGTTCTTATGCTGTGTGTATACCCATGGAGTTATAGCTCTACATACACAATCAAAAGGCGATGCTGAGCACAAAAACATACCAAGCTGCGTGATGGTACATCAAAATAAACGCGTGGAACAGTAATTGAAAAGGCCACCACTCATATCCGGGCACCTCTGGGGCATTGCCTATGGGAGTTAAACACGTGTGCAATTTTAACTAAATAATATTCAGTGTTTCTCCACATGAAAAGAAAGAACACATTACATTTTATTGTGTTGATAATAATGTGCATTATGTTCCACTTTTGTAGTCATGAAGAGGGGTATGTAAGAAATTTGTTTCCCAGGAGGAAAATAATTGGCTTCGGGGAAGTGGTCTTTTCCATTCGATCGAGCAGTCATTATTTTCATCTTCGACCTCAATGCTATCTTTTCAATGGAACATGAAGTGGATATGTCAGTCAAATTCTGACGTGGTGAACTGTGATCATGAAGCACATGACACCAGTGGGAAACTCTAGAGACATCTGCCCAGATATTCAACAACTTTTTGCTTTCAACTCACAGCTTACAGGGAGAAACCGTGACACATTGTGACCTGGCCTCAGCTGGAAAAGGTACAGGGTGAAATCTATGCATGACCAGCTTAAATGTCAATGCCGGACATGTCTTGACTTTGAAACCCGCACAGAATTAGTCACTGAGTTGACCTGGCCATATTGTGACATCAGACACAGTACACCTGCTTCGCCTCTTCACGCTCGTGCCACTCAGTTGCAAAGACTTGTCGGTCACAGTTTGTTTTAGTCCTGATTCCAGACCTGATGATTCTGACTACTCCACGAATTAAGGGTCCCATATCACCCAAGGTCCACGTGGCCAATTATTCCAGTTTCCGTAAATATCCAAAATATTCCGAAGTCTTCTGTACGTGTGATATCGATCGATTAGTAATGGCCATTAGAAAAAGACAGATGAATTTACATCAATGCAAACGATACGCTGTGCAATTATGTATGTGTATGTATACACACTCTTACATTAACGCGAAAAGCTGTCTGAACGTCGAAAAATGGTATGCTCTGAACAGTGTGTTCTGAACATACAGCAGTCACAATGCAGTCACAAATGGTGCATTGCTGCAATGAAGGCCTGTACATGGGCGGGGTTGTAAAGGTGAGAGTTAAAAATAATGATATTATATAGGCCTGTAGGTTTTCCCGGCCAATTTCAGCACAGATGCACTAAAATTCGTTTTTGTCTGGCAGGCCTATTGGAGTTGCAAGTCAAACTGAGTGAATACGGGTGTATTCCATCTCACAATATGACTACACTCATCGGTCCGGATGGGAGCTGCCCCGAGCCACTGACCACGGTGACTCACAACAGCGGGACCGTGGGGCCAGTGGTATGTACATAATACTACCACCCAGACTACTACAATGTGATGAGAGCGGTATACCCAGCAAGAAATGAGACCGAGGGGTACCCCCAACATGTCCAATCCCTACACACATTCCAGACTATTGTTACTTAACGCATCCCCCCCCAAGATGTCTGAAAGGAATTCCCCAGATTCCTGCGAGACAATGACCAACACAAAGCAGGGGGGGTTCTCTCCGTCTCATACCTTGCTGCATATGACCTCGTGATTTGGGGCAAGCTTTTGCTTAGTTACATAAGAGACACCTTGCAACAATACACTGTTCCCAATGGGTAAAAACTGCGCACAAAGGAACCAGTCCATTCCAGGGATGGTGGTTGCTATGCAAAAGCTTGCCCCGAATCACGAGGTATAGCAACAGTGTATTTAGTCTGAGGAATTCAAATTGTTACGTTTCTATACAATCAGATAACACAGTGTACCAGATTTTATTCAAATTTAACTCGCAAGCGGCATATTACCGCGTTCTGGCATGCCCGGTGTGTCCATAACGAGAGCGCAGCGAATGTTTGCTATGCACCATCTGTTTCACAACCATAAGCCCCCTTGGTACCCCATGATCATCGCCGCAAATTGTCGCTGGT
This sequence comes from Acanthaster planci, assembly GCF_054643075.1. Lineage (NCBI taxonomy): Eukaryota > Metazoa > Echinodermata > Asteroidea > Valvatida > Acanthasteridae > Acanthaster > Acanthaster planci. Next base: position 3,821,585 of record NC_141786.1, on the reverse strand, counting down.
AATCTGCATCCTTAACGCTTTGTGTACTGCAGTATAGCAAGTTAAATATACATTCATGCTATCGTTGGTGCTTGGTCTTGTCTGACAACATCATCAAATTTAATGCTTGCGCTGTTGCTTGTATTAGACCTAGGCTGTGTATCCGAAGAGTTCATGTGCAGTTATTGCCCTTACCGAGTGTTTGCTCCTTGTCTTATTTTGAGAATAAATGGCCCAGCTGTTTATTAGATAATGTGTTTTATTTGAATCATTTTATCACCAAATTAGCACAAAAAGGTATTTTATGAGCAGGGATGTCATGATAACTCCTTCTGATGAAACAGCGTATTTCGTTTCTCATGAACTTAACTGTCCTGTGGTGATTAATATATTATGTGCCAGTCTTAGCCAAATTCGTACAAATACTTCGAAAACTGATGTTTTGGAGTGAAAAAATAAAATTACAAACATTGAGAGGATAATTGAAAAGTGCATCAAAATCTATTTTAAAAAATCATTTGCGACGAAAAAAGTAAGTCCAATAGATATTTTTCTTTCTATCTCCATGTCACTGCGAGAAGATGTAGTAAATGCCACAAATATTGCTACAATATTACTGGCCTCACTTTCCGGCTAAGCTGGTAGCAGTAATCAGGCATTTTTGGAATGTTACTATTGTTCGTCTGACCGCGCGGCCATGATTATCGAGCACTCTGATGTGCTAGATCAAGATGTAACTCCTTTTGTGTCCTTCCTCCATGGCCCAACCACGCAGCCACGTGGAGGGGGAAATTCCAACGTTCCAAAACGCAATGACAAAGGAGTGAAAGAACACGCGAACACTTCGCTGCTAATTTCCATATGCAGAGTTGGGCTAAATAGGAGGCCTGGGAATGCGAATAAAACACAGGGGCGCTAAAGTTTCACAATCGAGGGATGCGGGTGTGCGGCAGTAGCGCATTTGCTAAGCATAGTGTTTCAAAAGTAGACATAGTTTATCAGCCTAAATGGTAGAATAAAGGTCTCCCATTTGAACAAAAAATACTTGAATTGGGGTGAGGTTAACCCTCGGTTTCGGAAGCATTGGGGAGAAAACTCAACAAACTCAAACCTCAAATAATTGGGTTTCCGCCAACTATTAACATAGAAGCCCACTCGTTTCGATGTCACGGACACGAGTCGACTGCTGTGTTCTTAGATGAAGTTTTTCAACGAATCCGCAATGTCACATTGCCAAGGAGGCGCATTACTCCAAGGTAAATTCACTGATAACTCCTAGCCGTTGAAAACTACTCCTTTTTAAGGGAATGAGAACCTGTGACGAGATGAACGTTGTGTTTGTTGGTAGACAAACATTGAGTTGTTTTGGGAAACTATTTGGGTTTGATGAAAAAGAAGGTTCAAACGGGCGGGAATCGAACAGGTGTCGTTAAGTCCACAGTTCAAAATGTAAAACTCAAAATATATGCAGGGCCCAATCATACACGCGCTTTAGAAGATACAGTGCATTTACCAGCCAGGAACAAGCCAAAATGAAATCCGTGTCTCTGTATGAGATCACTACCCTACATGCCAACGTAGAGCACGACAGTACACGTTCACATGCTTCCCCTGCCACGTGGTTGGCATTTTGCCAGATTCCCCCAAATAGCGGGCTCTGTAACACGCTTCTTACCGTTACGGCTGCCTTAAGGGTCGAGTTGCCAGCATTTTCAACAAATAGCAATTTGTTTTCATTAGCGGCGCACAGCGTGTGTAAACAATGCAACGAGGCAAACACTTAGACAATGGATGCAGATATTAACTCCAGCTTTCGATAGGCAACTGCAGACCTTAACGTTTGGGATTCATTTTTAGTTTTTTTTTAATGATTTGAAGGTTTTTTCCGGTGTGATGACGTCATCAGCCCATATTTTTTGCAAAACGATTACAGACGTAAAAGTCTAATTTTCAAGCGATTCCAGCAAACTTAACCACCTTCTTCAAAATAGATTTTGCTTTTTTAACCAATCAATAGAGGGCGCTTGAGCGTTGAATGACGTCACAGGTGCATTTCAGAGGAAGATTGCTGTGTTGGAGACTACCACCGTTGAAAATAGGTTTTTATCTATTATCAAATTGAAATGATAAAGCACTTCCGGTTTTGACCAGTTTCGACAAGAAGTAAAGGTCACGCGATGTTACGAGCACGAAAGGAAACAGACACCGAAGACTAAATATACTCCATCACTTGGTGAGAACAGCAGGCAGCGGGAGGTCATGGTTGATTTCATGTGGAATTTGAAAATTTAACCAAAATAAAAATGTACGCGCTTGTAATTGGTAACCTGGATTTTTTAGTCTTGATTTTAATTAATTTAATCGACTTTAATTTGTATGAAATTACCTTATAGTTTTAGAATCGTGCATAGTTAACATTTCATTTTTCTTCCATTTTCAGTATCATCATATCTTAAAGATATTGCTCTCTGTAAAGATTTCCTGGAGTGAGTTCCATATACGAATGTCACTTGACACCTGTGCATAAACCTTATGAGGCTGTTATAAAAAAAGTTTGTTTCCAAAGAAAACACTTGTAAAAGTTGACTTTTTAGGTTATAATATTGCTTTCTGGGGGCTAATGAGGTCCTGCAGGGAAAAATTAGTGACATTTGCAAGTGGAAATCTTACCAATTTCCTTTCCATAAAAGTTATAGAAAAGCACTGTAAATTATTTTGGGACACTGTTCAGTGTTTGTTTTTCTTCAAATGATTGTACGGGGTCCTAGGTTACCAAAGTGTTCATTCTCTTCTTGTTTCTTCCTTATTTCGTCTTCAGCTTCTTCGTTCTTTCACAATCGTCGTATCAACAGCAAGCCATTCGCACATACATAAGCTAAACGTAAATTCATTCGTTTTATGTAATAGGAACTGGCTTATACTACCACGGATTGAAAATAAATGTGTTCAATCATGGACAAACGAAACCATCATGTTCCTAGGCAGTTCGCTCATTCCCACATATGCTTTTGTGCAACCGGGAACACACTATACGGTGGTCTAATGTTGTCTAATCATTTTTTACGCATCAGTTTATCTCCATGAACTTTATTTCTTTGTATTTTGTTAAAGTAAATGATGGTCTCCATCTGCGGAAAGAAGTGTTGAAATGGTGTCCGACGTCATTTACCTCGAAATCCACAGCAAAGTAGTATGAGCTCTCAAGTAAGTGGTTCAAAAAGGCATAGGAGTGAAAATACGTGCCAAACCAAAAGGATATAATAATCACTGTTGGATGAAAAAAAAAGGTCTTCTGCAGTGACTTGGGAAAAAAAGCCAAATAAACACGTATTTCCAAAATTCTCAGTTTTGTCGCATGGTTTGTAACTTTAAAACAGCTTTCATCTTACAAATCTCATTACGTTTTATGCGTTATTTACAGTTAATCCGTGATACTGTTTCATTTGTTTCAAATTTTCAAACCGATCAGCATCGCCTAATGCGTTAAAGTACATGTCAAGCGCACGGCTTTACACCACTGATCTCTATACACTGGATAGGCAGCTCTCCTCTGTGAAGCGATTGTGCGGCCATCTTAGGCTATTCAATACAATGGCATTTTCCAGGTCACCCGCTTTAGCGCCGTGCATGAATGCACTTTAGCGACTGGACGGACTTAAGTTGGAGGCTATTGTATTGAATATCCTCAGAGGGCCGCGCGATCACTTCAATTCACACATAGGCAGTTATTGCTCAGTTATTGCTATCCAGTGTATAGAGATCACTGATGTTCACCCAGCACTGCCTATGGGATTGTATGGGGTGGTGCATGACAGGGGTAGCCATAATCCGGTCCCTTCTCTTGCAACCACGGCTTCTTTTACATCAAAAGAGGCAAAGGTGGAGAGCTGTAGTAAGTGTTCGATACTTTTGCATGTCGTAGTCACGCTTGGAGACGCCGCAAAGCGTGTTGCCAACATAAAGAGCAACATACACTGTTGAAAATATTTCTTGTTGGGATTTTCCCGAAGATATACCCCACATTCGGTCATATATATTCGGTCATACATGACAATGGAAACTTTTTTTTAGTGATATTGAGCCATTTTTATGCAACATCGTCATTAGAAGCCAGTATTGATCCTTGACATATCATAAGCTGATTTTTATCGACATCCTTCTAAATTCTACACTATTCTAATATCAGCTGGAATTTTGGTTGAGCGATAAATCGCTGTGACAGAATAAGGCCACAGCAAACCAGATTTTTAAGTTGGCTTTAAAAAATCCTTCAGAGCTAATAACCATCAGGATGACCTTATGTGCAACACTGGCTTCATAATGAATTGTTTTTACAAATAGTCTTAGAGAAAACCCCAGTTGCAAGAATATGTTGATATGTTTTACATGAGTAGAAGGAATAAACGAATTTTCACGGCTCGACAAAGGGTACCATATATTTGATTACCTGACGTGACTGAATAATGATATAACTCCATCACACGTTTTCGTGTTCACCACAAAAGCTCGCTTGCGTTCAGTGTACGACCCTGAACAATAAGCAAAACTAAGACCAGAAAGGAAAAAAATACCTGTTCCCCTGGTGTTCGGTCATGCAAGTATATCCATTATATGACAAGAGCAGGCCATTTTGTTCAAGGGGTGAGACTTTTCTTCTCCGAAATCTCAGTTAGAGACGGCATTGTTAGATTTTGTCACGCTGCACCAAACAGAAGGCCGTCAATGAACTGGTTTGCGTTGTTGAATCCATGTAAATAGTTACATAGGGGAAGTAAAGGACCTGATATACCCTTCGGGGGTCAGTTTTTCCTCACAAGTTTCACGTGCGAACATGGCTGCCGCTTTGATGATGTACTGCCACTGTATTCCGCCGTGCCCTTTACAACCGTTGGTGCGTGTACTCATCTAAACGGCACAGCTGTCTGGTTGCACAAGTAAAGTAAGTGTTTCGTTTGATAATACCTTTGTCAGACAATAAATGCCACAGTTGCATTTTAAGCAGTTGAATCACGATCTGTGAAAAATTTCATGCAGGCAATTATCTGTCTCATTAATAGAAATGTGCAACTTTCCATACACTACTGGAAACTACACTGTATTAGAAACAGATGTCTGCATGGGAGTCAGGTTGGCACGGTAATTCTTTCCTCGCCTTCCACCTCTGTGGTCCCAGGTTCGATTCCCGGCCCGGTCCACATGTGGACTGGGTTTTCAGTCCCTACCTGACTCTGTGGGTTTTACCTAGAACATTCCTCTGGGGTTTTCCTCCCACCTCTAAAATTGTAATTGCTACTTACTGTCTCCCCTTTACTGATGTTGGTGAATGTGGGTCGTTTGGCGGCTGCCCGAGGAGCCCTTGTATGCCATCGGCTAAACTGTGTTTAATGTATTCATTGTTCCACGCTTAATGTCTTCACTGTACAGCGCATTTGAACATATCTATATGAAATTTGCGCTTTATAAATGAATTTATTATTATTATATTGAAGAAGTGCACCTTTCCAATCTTGTCCATGCTTTTACTGGCAAAGGAGAGCGATATTGTGTTGGTGCCATTACAGGGCAAGGACACTCTTCATAATTATCAGGACTTCAGCTGAAGTAAACATCTTCAAAAATGGCTGAAAAAGGCTTCAAGATACCCTTTTAGATGAGAAAACAGGAAATGGAAATCAAATTGAAAGCGACACACGGGAGTAGTTAAATGCATTTACTAATTGCATCGCCTTGTCCAATTGGCACAGTGGGGACTGTGTTTTGAGACTATACACTACATTTTTCTCCTAAAAATATTTTCAGTACTTTCCTGACGACAAGGGCACCGATTACTGATTCATTCTACACGTGTATTATTAAGGTATAAGTTTGGTTGATTAGGGATTGATTTTGCGTGTGTGCTGTGCAATTCTTATCACGTATAAGACTACGGCTCCTTTACCTCGTATCCAGAAATCTTGATCGGACCGTACTTCATTTACGTCGAATGCACTTACAAGGTATATATATATATATGCATTGGTTGGCCCCACTACTGTAATCAGTTGAAACATGAAAAAGGAAGATTTTTCGGTGTAAATCTTATTCTTTTAGGCAATGGATGGTGATTGTGTGCAAATGTATATTGAAGAAACACAAACATTTTGTCAAAATAACGCTAAATTCTTGCGTCAAGAATTAAAAATGGCAACATTTCTTGAAAAAAGTGTTTGCGTCAAAATGAAAATTAAGGTCAAAGCGTAGCCTCTAAAACGTTAATGTTAAATTTACAACATTAAATAGCACATTAAATACGTGTAACAAACATTTACCATTGGGTTAATGTTGTGAACCACAGTACAGTAGGCCTACTGCACGTTTAACACAAATATTTTAAAAGCCTAATTCGGGGGCCAAGGAAACGAAGTATTTTATTTTTGGCTTGGCCTTTCAGAGGTCTCGTAGATTGTAGCATCGACATGTATGGTAAGTCATGGAGAAATAGGGCAGGAACAATTGATGAGTCCACGAATTTCACCGGGAAAATGTTTTGTGCAGTCTGCTCTCAAATGTCAGACAAGAATTTAGCAGCACACTGGGGTAGGCACAACCACGCTGAGCACCGCATGAAATAATCCCTACCTGTAGCAAACGTGTCTACTGCAGGGACAAGGCTTTTCTGCAGTCTGTAAAGCAGCACTATGCCTATATATGTATGTACTGATGACGTCAGTTTTTTGTTTACACTACTAAGCGTAACAGAGCCATTCGGGTGCACGGTCCACTAAACATCAGAGAACCAGGTTGGATGCTCGTGCCAGGTTTCACGTCTACGTGCATACGGAATACGGTCATAAAATTCACGGCGATCATCGGTCTTTTTATATACATGTAAGTGGTGGATGTCGACCTCAGTAGACTAAGAACATTGTGATTTAACCTGTCCAAAGGTCACACAGACCTTCCACTGGATCTTACCACCTACCGCTATTTATGAGTGAGACCGATATGGCAAAAAAGCCCCCTCTAACTATGAATTTAATATATCACCGTATGATGCAATACAGTAGGCAAACTTATAAGTGAGGCTTGTTCGAGCCTTCTCCTTGCAAATTTTCGTGACACTGAGTAGCCTCACTTGTAAGCGTGCCTGCTGTATTGCTTCATGCGATAATATATTAGTATCACGGTTCTTGCAGGCTATTTTGCTGCACAGGCCTCACTTATAAGTAGCGGTGGGTAGTCGGATCGGGTGGAAATTCATGGGTGCTTTGCGTTCGTGAACATTTTCATCCCTCTTTATACTTCTGCCCAGTTGCAGATATAAAAGACTTTCAACCGTGTAAATCCAATGACAGAAGGCAGACACAGTTCCCGATGTCTCCAAGGTTTCTACATTGTCCTCTGCATGCACATCAGCACAATGCTTTGGACTGGACTCCTCGCCAAAGGTCTAGGGGTGATGTTACCCACGCTGCGGGAGCAATTTTCAGCCGACACCTGGATGATCGGGAGTCTGATAGCAGCCGTAAATGCCGCAGCAGGTTTTGCAGGTAGGCTGTGGACGGAAAATTACGTTCATCCTCCAATAGAGGAAGGACACAGAAGGAGTTGCAACTTAGGCACTTCGAAATGGTCGCCGCCGAGTCAGACGAACAATAGAAAACAATCCAAAAAGGCCTAATTACTGCCTGCATTTTAGCCGGACAAGCGGGACCAGTAATATCTTAACAATAATTGTAGGTTTTGCTTGCAATTAAAAACAAGTTATCGCTGTTACCTGGAAAAAGGAGAGAAGAATCCCCGATATTAGGCCTACCTTTGCCATCGTAAATAAACTTTTAAATTTTGGTACACTGTTCCATTACCCGTGCAAAGTTTGCAGTTTTATTCTCCTCCGTTCAATACATCAGTGTTGAAAGAGTTGCTACTAATTTGGGTAAGACTGTCCGACAAAATGTTCACTACTGTTGGAAAGCTTAGAACTGTAGGACCAAAATGCGCTATTTCATCACAGGCATCGTGAAATCTCATAAAGTACGCTTTTTTACAAGTGCCATGATAAAAATGTCGAAGTGCAGTGAATAATTTTACGTCCAAAATACAGTGTATGTAAAAATATCAGTTTGCCATTCTGAGCTCGAGCGGTTCTTTTTCCAGGATAACCCTTTCAGCTCCAGCCCCCTATGCTATCCCCCTTTCAATACCGACCTACAGAAGCATAAGCTATCAGCTTAATACCACAACCTGATATGGTCCGTATGCTTTCACGCGGCCCTCTGCAGATTGCATGGGCATAGTAACTGTATTTTAGGCCATCAGTCACTCTAGAGGCTAAAAATAAACGTGACTGGTCCGTGCGGGACGAATAAGCTGTAAGTCGTGATTTTGATTGGACAGTACTAGAGCATTAATTAGTCACAATCTTAGTCGAAGCATAGTCCATGACAAAAACTTGTGTTCTTGAAAGGGATTTCCCGAATTTCCCTTTGCTGCCAATATTTCAACTTTGAATTTTTTGAATATCTTCACCCCAAATCAATAATGCAATGCAATTAGTAAATAGAATGGAATCAGATTAATTAAAGTTTTGCAGGTAGTCCTGTGCATAAAATGCCTTGCTCTTTGTCATCCAAACCCATATTGCCTCGTAAACATCAAAAAGGTTTATTGCACCAGTGGCCTATTCCGTGCTTTGGACTGATTAATATTGGGGGGGGATATTCCCACTCCTCGGGGAATGACACTCATGAACTGCACTAGAAGCTACCCAATGTTTCTATCATTGAGGTGAATAACTGTGGATATGACCAATATCGTCATAAGGTTACTCATCTGTAAATTGGGGTTTTGTTTCGCCATGTTTCCGCCATGTTCCCGTGGCTATACGTGTACACGGATTCAGTGAATCTGTTGCGACGCACTGAAGAAGAAGGTCCGGCTATGCTCCACTCACGCTTTGCTGCTGCCGGAAAACCATCTTCATTGTCTTCCACGGCATCGCTTGCATCAGAGGATAACATGTCGGAGTCGCTATCGGCCAAGAATTCTTACAAAATGTCTTCGTTTTCCATGTTTTGCATGAAAAACAGTGGGAGTGCATAGCGTACGGCACTCACGCTATTAGTACCCCATAAACGATTCCCGCCTGCCATTGTGCGACCAATCAGAAGTGGGTGCTGAAGTGAGGGCGTCATTACGCTTTAGGCAACCTGCCAGTTGCATTGTTCCTGAATTGCACTTTGGAAACCAAGGGGTTGCAGTTTTTTGTGCTCACCTGGCACTGTGGTATGCAAATGGGTGTGTCATCTGTGCCTTTTTGGCACAACGGGGTTGAAAGGGTTAAAATTCAACATGTGCATGTCAGTGGTATATCGCTTGATTATTTCAACGTAAACTGTTTTGTGAGTGATCTGTAAGCTGCAATTGAATGCAGCCTTGCTTACTGTTGATTGATTCTTGTGTTTTGTTCGTTTTACACAGATGTCGTTTAAAAAAAAGATTGTCATTCTGGAGTATAACCACATAGGCCAAGGGCAAAGGGACCTTCCTCTACTAATGCAACAATTTTTGTCCAAATTCAACTTTAAATATCTTAAGTTTGCAACGACGAATTTTAAATCATAGTTGGCAGTTTTCGTTGGTGTTTTTGTTCCATATGCTGCGACGTTTAATACGATCACCTGTAACATGGAAACACCCGTGCAATTGGTTGCAGGCTGCTAGAAAAAGCCATGTGATTAGTTAGATTGCGAGAGATTTGCGACTTAAAATGTTAAAATAAGGCAATACTCCAAAATTATTATACCCTACTGCACTGCTCAAGTAATGAAATTGTTCTAATTGATATTTTTCCTATTTTATCAACGCAGGTCCCCTGTCTGGGCCACTAGACGGTATATTTGGAACTCGTACTGTGGTCATAATGAGCGGTATCCTTACTGGAGCGTCTATGATTCTGGCGTCTTTTTCAACCAGTACTCTCCATATAGCATTGACGTTATGCTTGTTGGCAGGTAGTCTTTAACAATACTACCCAAGAGTAACATTTATTTTCTTAGAAACCAATGGTCAGGAATAGCTATATTTGATATCAAATTGGAGATTAAGATGTTTTGCTTTCAAACCCGAAGACTTAATTTAAGTTATTTAACCACACAATACAGGCATAAGCACGGTGCTGGCAACCGCCTCAAAAGTTCAAGGTTTCGGGTTTTTGTTTTGGCTCAGTTCAGTCCTGTCTTTTCTCGTGATTGAACGTAAACACGATTGAAGCATGGATCCACACGGTTTTCGGTAAAAATCAAGATTAAACCTTTACACCACTTTTGAATCTGGATAAACGGCCAGAATTCCTTTGATATCTGTTTGATGTAGGAGACTTTCTACTCTTACTCCTTTGCGGTCTTTTCCGTGCAAGTAACATCAGCAAAATCCCCATTAACATTAAAAGTGTGGTTTTTAAAATTTTTTTTAGGCAGCAGTTCTCATTTAAGTGCATAACCCCTCAAGCAGAAATAATGAGTTCATTTCCCCAATTACAAGCATTTCTTCCATTCTCTCTAGGGCCTAGCTTATACATCATCACCGTCTTGACCAGAGCAATGGCTGGACATCATTTCACTACAGGCTACGCCATCGCTACTGGTATTGGAACATCAGGCCACGCTGTGGGCTTGATGCTTCTTGCGCCCCTGACTCAGGTGCTTTTAGACACCTACGGCTGGCGAAGTGCCTTACTACTCCTTGGGGCAATCAGCTTGAACCTCGGCGTGTCTGGCTTCCTGCTGAGAAAACCACATCGTGCAGAGGCACGGAAGGAGTACCTACCAATTGGCTCCAGTGATGAGGAGCCATCCGTCAACAATGCAAGAAGCCATGATACCGACAGAAACTCACTACTCCGCAGGGTGAAGAACGTCGTTATAGCTGGGAAGAATTTATTGGGATGCGCAGTTTGTAGCCGTGCCGAGTTTTGGATCGTATTTCCCATTTTGGGTTGTGATTCCCTTGCCATAGATATGTGGATGATGTACCTTGTTACGTACGCCGAGGCAAAAGGTTTTTCTGGATACGAGGCTGTGACATTCACTCTAGCCGGAGGTATAGGGAATATGGTTTTCAAGATCATCATAGGCTTAATTTTGGACCTTGAGTTCTTGAAATTGCGGCTTAGTCTCTTTGTGACGATCATTGCGGGTTCTCTGTGTTTACTGACACTTCCCTGGATGAATACATACTGGATGATGATGATGAATGCATTTCTGTACAACGGCCTCAACGGTATGATAGGAATCTTGAATGACATTTACACCCGCGAGCTGTTCGGAGCTGAAGAGTTAGTGGCAGCTTTTAGCTGGATGGGTGTTTTCAAGGCAGCTCTTGTTCTCACTTTTGGATTTTTCCCAGGTAAACGCCTAAGGAAGCATTACACTGATGAATCAGGAAAGTCGACATAATACTTTTCATTTTGAACTTCATGCACTAACTTTACAGTAAGGCACTGAAGTAGTGAAGGTAGTGTGCCTGGCACTCACCCTTTGACCCTTTCAAAGGAAATGTGAAGAAGTCAAGTTTTGAATTATGAGTAGGTGTGAGGTTGGGCGGTTAAAAATTCTGGTACTGTTTGAAAGTGTGTGTTGACGAGGATGACGTTTTGGTCGTTTCAACGGGAAAGATTGTATTGGATTTTTCGGTACAGATTTTAGCGATTATCAGCTATGGTACTTTGAACCTGAGAAATATTTGATGTGGGTTAGATGGTCCCTCAAGTGTGCCAGACAGACTACGTCCTCTGTGCACTGTTTATTTGGAGGTTTTCAATTCAAAGTATCAACGTAATGTGCTCATTGAAATTACTTTGCTGAAAATTTTACTCGCAAGCTACACTGGTGTAGCTCTAATGAGGCACATGTTCCCTTGGAGATCCATGTGCCTTCCTCCTAATTTAATATCTTGAAAAGTAGGCAATCTTTGTATTAGCTTGTAATTGATCAATTTTCGGTGCCCCTTTGAGAATGCCCGTAGCCTATAGTGCGCCCCAGGGATTTATCCCTAGTTATACCACTAGCTGGCGTACTATGAGGAAGTTGAGCGAAAACGAATTATCAAAGTAGTTAACATTTCCGAACGCAAACTGTCAGAAATCGTCATCGTTTTCAAAACGGACGGGCATGTCAGAAATGATAAGTTTTAATTTCACTCCCACATTTCCTAGTTTGCTTCCGGAACAAAAATGTCATTAATTCCTAATTTGAACTGATGATGCTAGGCGGAGGTAGGCATTCCGAAACTACATTCTGCAATTTCACCATGCCTCGCCCAAACACCCAAAACACATTGAAATACATAAATGTAGGTCAACTTAGATTTTTTGATTTCACGGAAGGACGCCAGATTTGCTTGCCCTGTGTAAAAACGCATTGAACAGAGGGGTGTAAAAGTATGAAATTGTTGATTGTCGTTTTCACGAAGGAAAGAACATCTTTAGTTATACATGTAGTATCTTGAGAACAATACATGTATAACAAATCACATCATTTGGGGAACACTTTTCATTAGAACACCCACAAGTGCATTGTGGGAAGGCTACTAACTGCGTGGCAAAACTCGATCGGGAAACAGAGTTAGTTTAGGTAGATACAACCTGTCCTTGCCTTTTATTCGCGTTTGTCTGTTAACAAGAACATTACACTGGCGACAAGGATTTGTCGCCAGTGTAAGCATTGTATTATGTCAACCCTGCCGTTGTGATTCTTCGTACACGGCTGGGTAGATTCCAAAATGTTTTCCAAGTTTTTAATGTTGTGTTATTTCTGCGACTGTTATTAAAACTCTCCTTGGAGGTGATGACCCTTCAGAAAAATGTTCATTAACTGTGAACATTTTCGTCGGTCAAATGGATCCTTCTGAAGAGAAATGAGAAATGCCTTGGTCAAAAGACATAGATATGCCCAATATCAATTGGATGCACAAAACAGTGTAAAATGTTGCCTTGAAATTGTTTAAAAACTGTTGTTCATTGCAGGTTTGATGTTTGACAAAACTGGAAGCTTCGACCTTGCTTTCGTCATCTTGGGATGTGTAGCAGGTCTGCCATTGGTGTCACTGTTTGCGGAAATGCTATTGAATCGATGGAAGGTGCGATCGCTTTAAATGATGTAAACAATAATTCTTGTAGCCCTGCAAGACACTTAACTGTATAAATTAAGGAGAACGTCAATTTCTGAATACGGCAAATCACGGAGCACGTGACACAGGACATTTTTGCCTCTTCGTGAAAACGAAAAATATCACATTTCTGTGAAATACGCGTTGAAGCGCGCACACTTCTATAGATTTGTGCTACTTCGAGGTGTTGGTGACGAAATATTTATTGTTTAACTGATGCATGAGGATCTAAGCTGAAGGAAATATACATCATTACTTTTTGAGATTTTGTACAAATAAAAAAGAGGATTACTATGCTCGAGGTAAGTGGCAGAGTGGTTTATTCTGAACACATTTTGGTGGTTTTAGTATTCTACTGGTTAAACCAACCCCTCAATTACCCATGGCTAATATTCCATATGTATTAAATACTGTACAATTGAAGTTTTGCAAAGTTTTAAACAGTACATCCTGAGGGAGAAGGGGCTTTAACATAAAACTCCAATATTGTTTTCATTATTTTGTTTAAAATTTTCACTATTCTTTCTTTTCCCCTGTTGTTGTTCTGCTGTTGTTGTTAATAAGATAATTGTTTGCCGTGTCTTAAAAGAGGCACAATATGTTCTCTAAAAATGGAAATTGTAATGAGTCTCATCAGCTTCTTTTGTACTGTTAAAAATAAATGTTTTCAGTAAGTATTCTCTTCAAACAACCTTTAAAGGGAAACTGATTAGGTGTTTATAAATTATTATGAAGATGAACGAAGAAATTGACTGGAGAGGGATTTGAACCTGCTACCTCACCTTCATTGAGTCGCCCAGAACCGTTTATTTTAGTTTACGGTAACACAACCTGCCAGTGGGACGGAAGTATTACGAAATGATAATCTGATTCAAAACAACTGGACACACGGTAAGTTTGGAGAGTTGTAGACTAAACAAAATCGCCACAACCTGCGCAGTCTGTATAAATAAAAATGCATCTTGCCGTGAAAGATTTGATCCCAAGACAAAACATTTGACTAGCATTTCAGTACACATGGACATACAAAAGTAGACAGTGCCCCTGTAGTGTTATCATGCATGTTTGGGATTAATGCACTTATTATTCAACCACACTGTTTGTTGTCAAAGTGATTTTTTTAAAAATGACTTCCAAGTATAATTTGTGGTAGAGGATTTTGCATTTAATTTAACGATATTGCGAATAAAAATTCAACACGACTTTAAAATGTAGTTCAAAATGTAAATATGATTTTAAGCATGTATTGAATATGAAGTACAAGAAATGGTGATGCAGGGTTCAGCGCAGAATATTTCAAAACACGTGGTGGGACGAACAGCGAATTCAGCATGGATATTATCTGACAAAAACAAAACAACTTCATAAGTCTGAAGTCGAGTTGGCAAATCGATTCGCTAATTTCTTTCAAGATAAGATCAGCAACTCACGACGTATGAGTAGTGTGGGTCAAGGAGATTTTGATATTCAAGATCCAATTCTTCCTGAAGGATGTAAGCTTAATTTAGGCTCCACCACTTGTGCACAGATCCAGCAAATCATACTCAAGTGTCCTTCAAAAATTGCACTTTTAAAATGCTGTCTGCCTGAAATTTGCCCAATAATCACATCTCTTGTTAATTCTTCCAATAACCTTGCAGTTTTCCAAATGACTTTAAGTTATCTACTGTCGCTACCATTCCAAAATCTCGCAACCTCAAGGCTGATCAAGCCGAGTTGCTTAAGAATTATCGGCCAGTTGCCAGTTTACCATTTGTCTCTAAGGTTCTGGAGAAGGTGGTTGCGCAACAACTGACCAATTATGGCCAGGTTTATGTTACATGAACCTTTCCAACAGGCATATAAGCGCCAAGGAAACGGATTTTAAAATGATTTTTGAAAAAATATGGATGAGGGCAAAGTCTCCATTCTGGTATTTCTTGATCTAAGTGCTGCTTTTGATACGCTTGATTATGACATTTTGCTTCATCGATTAAGGACACATGTAGAAGTTCCACAAAATACCTTAGAGACCGTTTACAAAGAGGTTAGATTCGCTCTTTATCGCCTGATGGTCGGAGTGGATCAGATGTCGGAACCACGAGTGACACCTATACACTTAAGTATGGCGTCCCCCAGGGCTTTGTACTCGGACCACTTTTATTCAATGTGTTGCAATTAGGGAATGTGATTAGGCATTATAGACTAAGTTGTCATTTTTATGCAGATGACACTCAGGTCTATTTGTCAGCACAGCCAACGGTCCGTAACATGTGTCAGTTTTGGAAAAATGCTGTGACGACGTCAGATGTTGGATGGCGATTAATCCAGACAGATCTACTTCTCCTTGGATCGCATACATGTATGTCGTTGAGTAAAATTCCTAGAACTGTTGTGAAAATTGGTAATCACAATATTACCGCAGTCTCTGAAGTCAAGAGTCTGGGTGTGATTTTTTACAACAAAATGAATATGCAATCCCACATCAAGAATGTCTATCGCACTGCAATGTATCACCTGTACAACATAAGCAAAATCAAACGTTATTTGGGTTAATCAATCACGGTGCAGATTATTTGTGCACTTGTTAATCTACGTCTCTCGTAGACTATTGTAACTCTGTTTTAATAGGTCGAACAGCGTCAGCCCTTGCTGCAAGGTTACTCACTAATTGCAAGAAATATGACCACATTGCGCCTGCTCTGATGCAATTACATTGGTTGCCAGTAAAGTATAGGGTAATTTTTAAAGTGTGTTTCCTGATCTTTAAATGTCTTCACGACAGTGCTCCAAGTTATTTAAGTGATTTGCTTGATGTTAGGATTCCTAGTCGATTCACTCGTTCCGCGCTGGACTCGTCTAGGCTTACTCTTCCAAAAACTAGGCTGTCTTCTGATGGCGAGAGTTTATTCTCTGTGGCTGGTCCCCCTCTCTGGAACTAGCTTGAAGGTCATCTTAGCCGGGAATCTAGGAATGTGGAGAGTTTTAAGACCGGGCTGAAGACGCACCTTTTTCTAACCATATTAGGTTTCTTAGTACTGATTTTAATTATGGTACATGTAGGTTATATTTATTTATTCATATTTTGACGTACAACGCCTGGGAGCAGCTTGATGGATCGGGTGCTTTGTAAATATCAGTTATCATTGGTTATTATTATTATGTAATAGGCTTAGACTAGGGTGGCCTAATGTTCTCTTTAAGCTCTGTTTTCCATTAGATATAAACAGGTAGTATTTCCCTCTGTGATCCCGGTCAAGACATGTATCACATGTTTTGCCACCGGATTATAACTCCCCCAGCCTAAGCCCACCCCCAACCCACCCTACATGGAGAGCAAATTTCATCGCACCACCTTTTGGAAAACAAATTTGAACGTATATTTTGAACTCAGCTTATCAAACAACTGCATTTGAGCTATGACACAGGGAATTTCGAGCAATCGGTAACCTTGTCAAAGTTCCCCGCTCTTTATAGCGCGCCACAAAACACAATAACTAAATTGCTTCTAGTGGCAGCTATAGAACACATGATTTATATGGTTATTTATAAACTTTGAGCACTCTGGGATCTGTAGCCAGCACAGTGCTCACATGCAATTTATAAACGTGCCGTGTGATCTGTACAAAAATGACAACTTGTTACCCCCAGGCCAATCCACCAAAATGAAGGGATAAACAGATGAATAGATATTAAACAAAACTAACAAAAGCTTGCCCTCTAACAAAAAATCACTACTGAAAGCTTGTTCCCCCATAAGATGTTGGTGGCCCCTTTTGCCCCCCACTAGTAAAATTACACCTGTGCCGCTAAACGTCCCCGCATGGAGGTGAAATTACCGGTATTACCGTGTTAATTGCAGCAATTTTGCTTTAAAAGAAAAAAATCCGTTCCGACTTGGCACTAAGTTTAACACTATACCGGCACTATGAAAATTGAATAGAGATTGAACGGTGCGGTGAAGCTGTTGAATTTTACCCTTGTCCATTATACCTGACACGGTTGTTTGGTAACCATTCTGTGAGTTTACGGTTGAATACCCTAGCGATAAAGTAAACCTGAAAATATGCCTGGAAATATAGTCAGCAATCGAAACACAGGCCTATTTCATCCCAGGCAAACCTGTAAACAGTTCACGCGATCAATATCTATAATTTGACCCCTCAACAAAGATAAATGGAAAAGTGGTTGGAGGTTGCAACTGAATGTGTTATCAGAGGCAGGTTTTTTCACCGACTTTGCGTTTGGCACCCGCTGCCAATGCAAACTGCAGAAAATTCCCGCAAATTTGTGTCGCTATAATGGTGTCACATTAAAACTGCAGGGGTGGTCCATCAACCTCAAGAAGTCGTGATGGCGCTTAAGAAACTGATATGTACACTGACACCGAAAAAAGACGTTTCCAGATAATCGGTTGAGTTTCTCCTGTTTAAAAACTACTACTGTAGAAACTACTTCTTTCAAACAGCCTCGTGCAGTAAAGGAAACCTTCACATGATTCTTTGAAATCCAAACATTTACGCCAAACCAAAAAATGAAATGAGAGCGTAGGTTAAATAGCCAAGCTTTATAACTTAAGATACTCTGTCTTTCGTGAAGAGGAAAATCCACATTTTCGTACCTTTAAACCCCTCTTTTCAATGCGTTTTTACACGTGGCAAGGGCGTACTGGTTTTATCCGCGCAGCTGAAACTGTATCAAAATATGCCGTCCCTCTCTGAAAAAACTCTGTTGACTTACTTTTATGTCTTTCCGGGTATTGTGTACTGTGTGTTTGGGGGAGGCATGCTCGCGTCTCGTGAAAATGCAAAATGGAGTTATTGGAATGCCTGTGCTTCAATTTAGGAAACAATGACGCTTTAGTTACGTAACCATAATAGGAAATGTATCAGCAAAATCAAATAGTTGTCATATTTGACATGCCCCTCCGTTTTGAACACGATAATGATTTCTGACAGTTTGCTTTCAGAACTTTTAACTAATCCATGATTCGTTTTCGCTCAACCTTTTTACAGTACGCCAGTTACAACTAGGGTTAAATCCCCAGGGGCCACAATATAAGCTACTTCCATTTTCAACTAAGAATATTCATCGGACGTTTATTTTTCAAAACACCAAATGAAGAGGAGGACACCAGGTCCCGGACTCTCCAAGTGAACAGGTGCACCATTAATATTCAATTTCAGCTAAGCATAAAGATATTAAAATACCAAAATACATGAATTTCCCTTCCTCTATAATCTTGTAAGTAATTATATAAATTGGCAATAGTATTTTGGTTTGAGTTACGAATCATAACAAGTCTTAATGTTTATGAATAAACGATTATATCGTCAATCATACCACGATCTGACCTATCATCATTTTTGACGAATTTGAGCTGTTTGCAAATTTTTGTTATGCTTGAAAATTTTTTCTCTGAAAAATTCAAACCTATTGGTGCACTGAAAAAATCTAATTACATTAATTTGTTTAAATTAAAAATGTTGGCCATGCACAAGTATTTTTCGGGGGGGTTGCTGATATTTGAATACAATCGTGATTGACATACGTACGATGACATAAAATCCTAAGCGAGGCGTTCTTGTGCAGTCAGTCACGTGACGGCACGATACTGTGGCATTCTCGTCTTTTGGAGTCTGCTACCTGGTTGGGCCAGCCCACGTCAGCGAGCAATCTAGCCTTAGAAGGCTGGTGACGGCGATCTGTTTAGGCGGCAGTTTACCACTTGGCTTGCCACACAACAGCCTCGACGAAAGGGGACGGTAACAAGGGGACAAATACACTTGATACAGGGCCACACTTTTTTAATCACAAAAACTTACGCCTTCACAAGGGCGCTTCACCTTCGTTACAATTATAATCCGCGGCACAGCAACATTAAGAAATTACAACGAGTGTGAATTACTGATCCTTTCAAGATTTAAAATGGACAATCACAGAAAATGACTAATTTCCAGTGTGTCTCTGTGATTAGCGATTAGTGCGGTGACATGCCAAACTCACTCTCGAGGCTTCTTTCCCAGGCCTACACACAACTATGTTCTAAGAGAATACTGGTCTGCTGAAGTCAACTACCACTGCAGGCGGGCGAGTCACGCCTGCTGCGCGTTTTTGAAGTGATACCCTCAAATGATCATACAAATGGACATACCCAAATACCGGGAACCAACTAAGGTGAAGAATAAGGGAGACAGTTGCAATTGTTCACGTTTGTGGGACTCGATAATTTATTTTTTTTTTTAGACTACCCCATTCAGATAAAAAAATAACAGTTTTCCTGTTTGATTTATTAAGCCAGTATAGATAAAAATTTAAGTCTACACAGTTAAAAAGAAGCTAAATGTGATGAACTGTACCAAGTTATATTCAGTTGCCATATTTCTGATTAATATTGCAAAGCATACAAACATTAGAATTGTTTACTACATACTGCAAAAGGAATGACACCGGACAAAAAAGACACTCTGCTTGAATCTCTCGTTGACTATATTTTATATGTAAAAAATATTACAAAACTGTTCATTTCAATTCCTAAATTGGAATTAAAGCTCTTTCCTGTTTTCACAGTAAAATAGTGAAGTGGAGGTCAACTTTGACATCTCGTAATATTTTGAAAGATTAACCACTCCATCTAATTCAAATTTTGTCAGCAGGATCAGATATTTAAGATTGCCATTTTCTCAGCATTGTCGATGATAGCATTATTTGTGCCTGGTCAGAAATGTTGAAATAATGTGAGACATAAAGACACAAAGCTCACATAATAATACCATGTAGTCACCTTATACACAAAGTGTTCCATGTACACACCATTGAAAATCTCTCTTTCTGCTGTTTTAGAAAGAACTATATCTCGATTTTTAAAAATTCCGACTTTTAGCTCATTTTGTGGTGACAGGTCACATTAATGAATAATCTTTGCAGAATTGTCTCAAAATTCGCCACTTATCTTAGCCACTAAGCGAATATGTGACCAACAATGTCGAGGACATTTAAAGTGGTCGCCCCTTTCGTCGGCTTAAAAGCGCTTCTGCAAAGAGCGACACCAGCGGTAGAATCGATACACATCCCAAGATGACGAATGCCAGGTCGTAGCTTCCAGTAAGGTCGAACATCAACCCTGCAACAGGCAACAATATGTTACTTTTCCCACTCTGAAAATGATCACGTATCGTAGTGTTTACTGCAATGTCATATTGGGATAGAATGGGGGTGTTTCAAAAGGACGGATGTTTTGTGTAACCGTCGCTTTTAATCTTCTGTGGAAAGTTTCCTCCACAATTGGAGACGGTATTAAGATAGCACCTTGCATTCGCGATGAACTGTAACTTACCCGTGCACTATTTCTCCCACCCATGACATACAATGACCCCCTTTCTATCCCACCAGCTGATGTGAACACAGTCAGTACGTAGGGCTATTACTGTGTTCACGAGGTCTTGCTGTGTCTTTTCTTCTGAAAATTGACTATTTAAATAACAATGGGGAATTCTTGCAGCACAGGTAAGCAAACTATCCTACTACCGCCCTACAGCCTAAGATGGCTCTACAGAAGTCTCAGGTGCAACACGCACTTCCCTTCGGTGTGTATAACCAGTTGTGAATGTGTACAGGTGATCATGAAGAGACACATCCGTGTCATGTTAGCCTTCTAGAATTAATCCCTTGCACTATAACTCCCGTATAACTCACACCAAAAAAAATTCCAAAACTATAAATTTACAATTTTTTGCAGAAGAATGAAGAAAGGATGGTCATTTACGGGAAGTGATATTTTTTTCATCAAAGGCTCAATAAAAAAAGCTGGTTTTAAATCGTCAAAAGGTCTATGCAATATTTTTTTAAGAATGTCACCCCAATTATTTTTTCTTGACCAGCTGAGTTTCGTATTTTCCAAGGGGCATTTTAGTTGAATCCCATAACCAAAGTTCGATGTTATCAAGTCAGTTGTTAAGGGGAACGCACCCAAAAAGGATACCCTCATACGTCAGAAAAACAAAGAAAACTTGAAGGTTTTAAAAAGCACCATTGAATGCGAGTATCCAACCGTCACGTGTTCTAGTAAAAGCTACATTATTATCCCCATAAACAAACAGGAACATAACTTTGGAAAAGAAAACTGGGTTGATACACCAATATGTCCAACTCTGGTCTATATGACAGCACACATGAAAGATTCGATTGTACCTTAATTTCAGATGAAAGTAGTTTAAAAGCTTATTCTTCAGAGTGGACATAAAAAAGGTCAATGTTTTTACTAAAAGACACTGATTTTTCTTCCAAATGTCTTTTCCCCAAAAAATTATCCAGGCTATGGGATGCCTACAACTTTTTTTTCAAATTTACTGAAATCAGCCAAATCACGATGATTGTCGCAAAATTCAATATACCGCATTCTACGTTTCCAAGAAGAGACAATTATTCTTGTCTTCCAAAGGGGGAATTATGCTTTAAAAAAAACACCAACTACTGTGCAAATGTTTTCAAAAGCTGAGTAACCGTTTTACTTTTTGGTGAGAAATTCGCCTCTATTTGAAGATGGTGACAATAAGCTGCGTATATAAAGTACCAGAGTCTTATACCTGGGAAAAAGCCAAACGCAATTGTAAAGGCTGCTGTAAAAACAGCTAGCCAGCTGAAAGCAGGAACTAAATTTTCATCTCCGAACAGATCACGAGTGTAAATGTCACTCAGTATTGCAATCGTTCCACTGAGGCCGAAGTAGAGGAAAGCGTTGATCATCATAATCCAGTATGTGCTCATCCAAGGAAGGGTCAGCAAAGTCACAGAGCAGGCAATGGTGGTCCCAAACAAACTGGGTCGCATCTTCAGCAGCCCTTTGTATAAAATCAGGCTAAAGACAATCTTGAAAACCACATTTCCTATTCCCCCAGCTAGACTAAACGTCACAGCTTCGTATCCAGAAAAACCTTTAGCCTTGGCATAAGACACAATGTAGATTATCCACATATTAGACACAAAATAATCACTCCCAAAAACGGGAACAGCAATCCAGAACTCGACGCGGCCACAAACTGCCCACCCAAGAAGAGTCACTCGCGCAATGATACTTTCCTTTAAGATGTGGAGTCTTGATTTCTTCTTAGCATTAAAGCTTTTTGATTGGCTGGTAGGCGACTCTTCTTCTTCCCTGGAAACGATTGGTAGGTACTTGTCTCGTGCCTGTGTTGACTCTGGTGCTGATCGTAGCAGGAAGCCAAATGCACCAAGATGCATGCTGATAGCCCCTAGAAGTAGCATAGCACCTCGCCAGCCATAGGTGTTTAAAAGTACTTGAGTCAGGGGCCCAATGATCATCATGCCCACTGCATGGCCTGAGCTCCCAATACCAGTAGCCATGGCATAGCCTGTGGTGAAGTGATGACTGGCCATTGCTCTGCTCAAAATAGAGATGATAGACAAACCAGGCCCTGTACAGATTAAGCAAAAAGCCCGGACATTGGGAAAATGAGTTTGAAAATTGCTACAACGTGTACCTATTTCTGAATCTTTGAAAACAATTTTACTGTTCAAAACGAAAACGAGTCTAAACAGTAAGCAACTCGGGGATGATTTAACACAGCGCCTTAATCAAGAGTTCTTCTAGGTAAATACAGTTGAAGCGTCAATACAAGCCTTTTTCATAGCAAGGGATTAATTTTGTTTTAGATTTTCATTAAAATGTTTCAAGAAACAGTCGATGAAAGTCTGTAAAACTGAACGAACTAAACTTCTGCAATTCGGTTGGAAACGAAGCGATTCTACCTTTCTTATCCAGACACGTGATAGTAATCCGTGGATTTTTCAAGGACATATTCATTCGATGTTTTCAATCATCTTTATGACTATTATATTAAAAAAACTGTAGTGTTTTCTGCAGCTGTAACTGAAACAATGTGACCTTTCAACAGGAAGGTTTGTCTTGTGTGCACTCTTTGATTAGTCTCACACGAAATAGCCTATTTTGTGTGCACATGCTCGTTGATTATACACGATGAACACTACTATTTCAAAACGATATTTGATACCCTATCCTTAATCGACAACAGAAAGGAAAACGAAACAAGTTCCGAAAGAGAAGACTGCTCATACTTGTGTTTTCTAACTTCTGGTCATTAATTAACAGAAAAGAAAATATAGCATACCTGTCAATAAGGATAACGTTAGTGCCAGATGCAGTGTGCTGGTTGAGAAAGACGAGAGCAGCAGAGAGGAGCCACTAAGGAGACCACTCATTATGACCACAGTGCGAGTTCCAAAAATACCATCTAATAGCCCAGACAGGGCACCTGCGTGGGTGAAGTAACAACACTAGCAAAACCAATAGAAAATTGGGTTTTGTACGTTTTGAAAGTGTGATTTCCAGTAAACCGACACTAAACGTGATAACCATCTAAAAGGCACTACTCTTCAAGTTATCACTATAGATTACTGCAAATTTCCTCTTCAATACAATAGCCGCTCTAAAATCATTACAAAACAGTTTATTTCGAAATTGATTGTTACACCACCGGCATGCTCAGTTTTGGATTAAAACGAAAATCAACCTTATTCTTGTTGGTTTTTAAACCACAAACACACCTGCAAAACCTGCCACAGCATTCATGGCCGAAATAAGACTGCCAATCATCCAGGTGTCGGCTGTAAATTGCTCTCGCAGCGTGCTTAACATCACCCCTAGACCTTTGATGAGGCCCGAAAAAAGCAACGTGCTGATGTGCATGCAAAGGACAATGTAGAAACCATCAAGACGGCGTGTATTGCACCTGTTACCCATCGTAGAATTTTCTGGGTGTGAATTGTTTTATTTCTGCAACAGGGTGTGAAATACAACAACGGTGAAATTTGTATGGATTTATCTGTTCAAAATGTCCTTATCTCAGGTTTGTGGTACGGCTCAGCAGAAACGTGAGAGTGTTAATTTGGTTATAGAGGAAGGACACAGGAGATACAACTCTGGTACATCAAAGTGGTTGATGATTATCGCCGCCTGGTCAGACGAACGATAGTAAATGTGATATAGGCTTGCGGGTACTGCTTCTGAATGATTGATAATTATGAACAGACCTTTTACTTTTTTTTCTTTCCTTGCCAGAGCACACGAATTGTTAACAACACATACGTGTATTTTACACAGTGAACGACTGGGTCCAGACACCCAAGCATGCACAACCACCGAGTATCGGTTCGGAACGTAGTTTTCGGAATATAGGCCGCAGCTGATTTTCACCGCTCTATCCTCTGGACTCAAATCCACAAGCTTCCAACTTCAAAAGAGAGGGTGACACCCAGTTTAAACTACTTCCTAACGTTTTTCCTTCTGTCCCTGCCTTCAGTCATCTCAATCCAGACATCTGTCTTTGCTGTGGATGGTGTGGAGAGGTAAGAACCATCCTCCATCTCTTCATTCTCCGCCCCTCCTGTACTCAACCTTCTTCACGCTCTGCTCTCCCGTCTGCCTCCCGACATTCATCTCGACTTCGACCTGTACTGGATCCTGATCTCCCACGCAAAGGGCCGTAGCCGGAACGCAGTAAAACTTGCGAATTGTCTCTTCGTCAGCCTGAAAAATGTCATTTACTGGTCTTATCGCACTACCAAAAATTAAAGTTAAATCCACAGCAGGCAAGATCGCTTTAAAATATCCAGCGGGTGCCCGATTGCTGTTTACTTCCAATACAACATGCTTCCCGTTACTGTGTATAATAGTTATTTAGCATACAGTGCAGAAGGAAGGGATGCGGCATATATCCTTTCCGACGATATTGAGCGATTGAATGATGCCTTTACATAATTAGTACCGGCATTAAGTCTGGGACCACATTGCCTGAGCAATTTCCCGTTTCTTGCTTCAGATCAACTTCCTGGTTTACGTGTAGTTTGAGCACGATTTCAATAACTGAAAACCTGTTCTGTTCACTTAAAGAACTTGTTTCATTCAAATTTAGAACGATTCATCAACATATCAAGCGTTTCATGCAAGTATGATGATATTATACCAATCTGGCTCTTATCATATTTGTGGATTGGCAAGATTTAGCAATTAAAGGTCAAACAAGCAAAACAGGAAGCAAAATTGAATAGGACTAAAACTGGATATTTACCGCTACATTAAAACATTTTGTTTTATAGTCATTGCATTCTCCTTTTCGAATTCGTCCAAGATTTAGTTATTTACTTCTAGATTTCAATGTTTCTTAATTCAACAGGGTGTCCCAGAAAAACCAAACCATGAGATATATGATTATAATAAAAGTGTAGAGGGTGGAGCGGGAGCCGGGTGAGGAACAGCGGGAGAGAAAGGGCTTCTGACGGTAGTGCTGTTAAACCGGGATGGTTGGTGACAAGTTGAAGGAATAAGGTTCTAAAGATGGTGTGTTTGTTACTCTGGATTTATTCTTTTGCTCACTTGGTTCCAACTTAGTGGATTGTATGGCACGTTTTCGCAGCGGCGGAAAGTTTCGGGAACCACATCAAAAAAGAAAACAAACATGTACTCATAAAATAAGTATTCAATACATGTGACGATGCAAATGTCTGTCTCTCGATTCTATTACAAACTGAGAGAGCATCCTAAAATTATACTGTAGCTTGATCTCTGAAAAGGCCATTTATGAAGGTTTATCCAACAGAACTGAATAAACCATTTATTAACTGTGCACAGGGAGTATCATATCATTTTCTCTGATATATGTAACTGGCACACATTGCAGCTTTACCATGGGGAATATGCTGAAACTGAACTGCAGTAAAGTCTCCATACAAGTTCAGTTACAAATATCTATTAAAAAGTCCACCAAACATCTCCGTAGTTCCAAACATTACCTAGCTCTTGTTGGATAAAAAAAACTTGACCCTCAAGCTGTGCAGGCAGAAATGAGAGCAAAATGTACCGACACAGCAGGGCCCTCGTCAAGATCGATCTGCTCCATTACGGTGCCGATCTCATAATAAGTTTTCGTCAAAAGAAAATAAAACTGAATTTCTGCTAAAATACCTACAAAGCACTTGCACTAAAGCTTACTGTGCTACCAAATATTTATCAATCATAGTGATCCTATTAATAAACACAGGAAGGGGTTTGCCTACGCTTGGCATTACCAAGAGCATGCCCAGCGTGCGCGGTACAAGCCACATCCATCATGGTTGTATACAAAATCACTTCACTTTTGCTTCTTGAGGTTAATCACTTTTAAGGAATGTCAGTACTTTTTTATGTTCTAGTTCTCAACTCATACAAAATCGAACAATTAATGTATAAGGTTACTTAAATGTCGGTAAACTATTTAAAATTGCGTACCTGAGTAGGTGGCTTGTAAGGCACATCCACACGGTGGCGGAACGTTTCGGGACCAACTCGTCGTCGTGGGCACCTAGGCAAAAGACTAGTGTTTGATAACAACGGGTGCTGATTTTGTATTCATAAATCTCACAAAGGCTGTTGACAATTGTAACTCGCTCAAGCATTCCATGGGCTATCCAGATATATATATTTTTTTCTGGTGGGTTTCAACCAAGACCTCAGTATATGACTAAAGTTCTTAATTTCCAGTTTGTCGTGGCTTTGTGGCTTACTCCAACCCTCTTGGACATCATCGTTTGGGCCCTTGTTCAGTTGCACTTTCCATGATTCGCGCGTCACACTCTTTAATAGCTCTGCAAAACTCTTCAATCTGTCCCACCTCTAAACTAGGACGGAGGCCAGACAAGTCCCCAAGTCGGCTGATAATTCTGCCAGTGTCGCTCACTGGATCTGAATCCAGCTTCAATATCTTTGCGAATCGTTAATTGACACCTGTTGCTCGGAGTTTGGTACGATGATCAGCCTCAGCAAGATAATGCCGGTAGTGCATAACATAAACTATTTTGTCAGAAACAACTGTAACATTTCGAAAGTGTTTAAACTAGAGTAAATTAATGCATGAAAGTTGAAACAAGGAAGCAAAACTGAGAAACTAGAAGAGCACGATCTGACAGCACGTATGTCCGACTGGCAGAGTGCGCCTCTCTCAAACAGGGCAGTAATGAAGTTTGAACTCAGAGGGTTTGCTTTAGCATTGCAGACTGAACAACCGGAAATAATAACCATGTATGGTGTCCTCAAAGTCCTGTTTCTACACACGAGTACTTTTGCCCGAATCTGTAGCCTAAAACGCCATGAGCTTTACGTAACATTTCGAATCTGTGTTTGTCCCTTCATAAGAAACGCAACTGACCTTTGCGATGAATCTACTCTATTGTAGCGCCGGCGGGTCCGGCCGGTGGGGGCGCCAGCTCGGACCTGCATGGAGTTGGCTGGCTGCCCACGCTGGTATGCGAACGGCCCGCAGTTTTCCCGCCTCGCGCCTGCGCAGTCTCTGCCAACGGGCGCCATGTTTAGAGCTGAGCTGGAAACGCATTGTTGTGGACGACAGCATTAAAACAGATTTTGTGACCAAACAGCGAGTTACGGCTGTGAGTGATTCTATACCAGCGTCGAACCCTGATTAGTAGGACACGCTACAACTGGTGGCAGCGGCGAGACGCTGGATAGCTGTAAAATGGATGATTTGGGTCGGGTGCCGGACTCGCTTGACAGCGGCAGCACAGGCCAGCGCGGGGCCCTGTGGTGGGGGGCCCAGACTGCAAAGGCGACGTGGAACTCACCTGGGTTGGCGGGCGAGCTGGAGTCGTTCCTTGCGGGGAATCTGGAACAGTTATCCAGGAGCGGGAGGCGGAAATTCGAGGGTATCAAGTGCGTCGAGTGCACAGCGTGGGGGGGGCTTGAGCTAGGTCCCCTGGAGAATGCAGCCAAGTCTGCGCAGTCCCCGGGCGACTTCCCCCCCCCCTTTTAAAGTTGATGGGGCGAAAGGGGTGCAGTTCCGTTTGGAGCACGACCATTTCGCCCCGGTCGCTGGGGAGGGGGCGGGGCATCGCCAGGAGACATCCTCCCAACCCATCACTAGTACACCCATCGCCGGCGTACGTGGGACGCCCCCCTCTGGCGGCGGGGACGCACTGGGAGAGGCGTCCCAGTCGGAGCGCCCTCAGGGTGGGTCGGTGGCTCAGGGGTCCCGGCGGGGGGCGGGTGGAAGTTCATTCATGTCTTGTGGTCGAGAGAATGCTCCTCTCAGAGAACGGCCGGGCGGCTACCGTGGGGTTGGAGCCTCGGTGCGAGGTAGCTGAAGCTTGTAATACTAGCCATAGTATAGGGGCGCTGCGGTGGCCCAGTAAGCGTCCCTCTCGGAGTGCAGCCGGGCCGGGGCGGCTGCCGCGGGGGCGGGGCCCCGATGCAAATTGAGGGGAGCTAGCGGACCCGTGACAGGTTTCGGGGTGCCCTTGCGCGCCGGGGACGTGGCCAGTGTGGCGTACCGCCTGGAGCGCTGCGAGGCCGCGGCCACGGTCGTCGGGAGGGAGGGTCTAGACGGGCTAGCTGGAGTTTTTGAGATAAATAGTGAGATGCAGACGCCCCCACGCGGCGAAACTGCGACGGGTGGCGCGATTAGGGCGGATCCCCGCGCGGGGAGAGTCCCTAGGAGAACTGGGGAGGTCCATCCGACGGTTAGTCCTCCGGAGTTACCCCACCTTGCCCACACAGGCGCGCGAGGATCTGGCGGTGAAGGCCTTCTGGAACGCCCTGGGGGACGAACAATTGCAGCGCCATGTCTTTGCCAGGAAGGCCACGACCCTTGCGGAGGCAATTACCCTGGCCACTGAGATGGAGGCCTTTTTGGAGTCCCAGGCACATCAGCGGAAGGGTAGGATCGGGGCCAAGGAGGTTCGGGTGGTTGAGGAACCCTCCACAGGTACACCGGTTAAGGCGGGGGTGGCGGGTGGAGATCCACCCTCTTCGGGCGCCCCCTGGTGGGTCCAGTGCTTCTGGTGCCGCGAGTATGGACATTTCCGCCGGGATTGCCCGCGCGGAAAGGGGAAGGGCGGTGCAGTCCGCGGCCGGCTGCAGGCGGAGCATGTCTTGACGGCGCCGCCGGAGCCGGCCCCTGCGCCTCCGTTGGCGGCAGAAACAGGGCCAGTGGCCCGACACAGGCAGACGCTGGTGGCTCTGGCGAACCGGGCCAACTACGCCACCGGCAAGCTGGCCGGCAAGACATTACGGTTGCTACTTGACACGGAGGCGGCCGTAAGTGTCGTGTCGGCCAGGGTCTACTACGCACTTACAGGCGCCGACAAACCCAGATTGCAGCCAGCTGGACCGACTCTGCAGAAGGCTGATGGTAGCCCGATTCGACTTCAAACTCCAGCTGGGGGACCAGTGCACCCTACACACCTACGCGGTGGCGGACATCGAACCCGACGTCATTGTGGGGATAGACTTCATGGCTAAGCACCGCTGCGAGTGGAGGTGGAGCAACAACTCACTTGTGGTTGACGGCAAGCTGGTTCCCCTGGAGGGGCCGAGCTGCAAGCCGGTGGTGGCACGGGTCCAAGTGGCTGAGAGCGTGGTAATCCCCGAGGCGATCGTGAATGGGAAAGTGTGCGGAGATCGTGCCCGAGGAGTTGGGATAGTGTACCCCAGCCTGGCGGCCACAGACCATTGCCAGGTGGCCGTCACGACGGGCTTCGTGGATACCAGTCAAGGGGCCTCGCCAGTGGCTCGGCAAAACCGACTGGGCCCACCACCCAATCAACACACTGACGACGCCACCCATCAGGCAACCTCCCCAGCGGCTTCCGATCCCCAAGTGGTTGGAGGCCCAGAGTCAGGAGGAAAAGATGCTGGTGGATGGTTTAATCGAACCGTCGCACAGCCCGTGGTCGTCGCCGGTGGTCCTGGTGCGGAAGAAGGACGGGTCTCTCCGCCTCTGCGTGGACCACCGGCGGGTCAACGCAGCCACCCTGAAGGATGCCTACCCATCCCTCGGATAGAGGATAACTTAGACGAACTCGAGGGAGCCAGGTAGTTCAGCACCCTGGACTTGGCCAGCGGGTACTGGCAGGTCCGCATGGCGGAGGTTGACAACGAGAAGACGGCATTCAGGACACAGAGCGGCCTCTACCAGTTTACCGTGATGCCCTTCGGGCTCTGTAACGCTCTTGCCACCTTCGAGCGTCTGATGGAGCGCGTCCTGCGGGGTCTCCAGTGGCAAGTGGCCGTCGTCTACCTGGATGACGTGATAGTTAGGGGGACCTTTGAGGAGCACTACCAGAGGCTGGCCACGGTACTGTGGCGGTTCTGGACCGCCGGACTCAAACTGACACCCCTGGAGATCCACACGGACCAAGGGTGGGTTTTTGAGGTGGGCCTGTTCCGTGGGGTCTGCCAACTGTTGGGCATCCACAAGACCAGGACGACTCTGTTCCACCCCCAGTCCGACGGCATGGTGGAGCAATTCAATCGTACAGTGAAGTCCATGCTGAGCATGTTTGTGGATGAGAATCAGGACGACTGGGACGAGCATCTTCCCTACGTCCTGATAGCCTACCGCTCCTCCCAGCACGATAGCACCAGGCTCACCCCGAACATGCTCATGCTCGGGAGGGAGGTGGGACGTCCCCTGGACGTCGTTTTGGGGTCACCGGAGGAATGTACGGAGACTACCAAGGCACTAAATTACGTCGACGAGCTGAGAGCAAAGCTCACGTGGGCCCATTAGTTTGCCCGGTGACACCTGAGGCGGACTCAGAGCTACCAAAAGCTGCAGTACGACCGTCGCGCCCAGGAGGGTCGGTTTGAGCCCGGCGAGGCTGTTTGGCTGTTCACCCCAAAGAAGAAGGTCGGCCACTTCCCCAAGCTGCAACAGTGGTGGGACATAACCTTCGTGGTGCTACAACGCCTCAACGACGTGACCAACAAAGTGCAGCGTAGCGCCCGAGCAAAGGCTTAGATCGTGCATCGCAATCTGCTCAAGCGCTACCTGGACGACGTGCAGCTTGGATGGTGCAAGTGCGCAGCCGGCGGAGCCTTGGCTGAGGAGGCGCCATCGCGGGCAGGGGGGCAAGGAGCCAACGGATCCGGCCCTCAGTCCTGACCGCGGGGGCTGTCTCCCCCCGTTGACGAAGGGACCGCACTGGAACCTATTGACGGGGCGAAGTCGGGACACCCGGGCCGGAGTGGCGGCGTGTCGAGCGGGGAGAATTCAGACACAAGCTGCCAGGGAGGCAGCGCGAAGGCGGAGCCATCACCATGCGAGCCGGGGGCGGGGGGAGCGCGCGTGACTCTTAAGGGGCGGCAGGTTCGGCGCCCGGCGCGATTCTGCTTCACGCTAACTCCTGAATCTCCCTCTGTTTCTCTCCCCAGGATGTACCGGTTGGCCTGCCCGCACTGTCGGCGGGAATTCCGTCAGCAGACCATTTTGCGGCGACACCTGAGGACGGGTTGTCCGGAGCTGTTCGCCACCTGGCCCTATACCTGTGAGCAGGGGTGTGGCCGCTGCTTCTACCGCTCGGACATGCGGGATCGGCACCACCGACGCTGCGACCACGTCCTCGTCGGCCAGGTCCGGGAAGAGGATCCTGACGTCCTGGAGGTCTTCGCCAGTGACGGGGAGTTGGGGGGTGACGAGTTCCTCGAGGAGCAGCCACCCCCCTGCCTGCCCTCCGGGGGGGAGCCGCCCGGGCCCGCTCCCACTCAGCTGCCGCGGGTGAGCCCTCGCCGGTGCCCTCTCGGCGCCGAAGGCAGGGGTCACGATGCCAGCCGGAACGACGAGATCAGTCGGACTCGCCTTCCGGTGCGGCCTCGGGCCCTCGGGCCCCCGCGGCGGCTGCTGGGGCCGGGACCGCCCCACTGCACCGCTCAGTAGGGACGGGGACGCAGACTGAGAAAGAACCCCCAGCCCTGGTTTGGAGCGGGGGCCACCGGAGTCTGCCCCCCGGCTCGTGGGTGACGTATGCGGGAGGGGTCCGCTTGCAACTGGGGTTGCGAGCCACCCTGCAAGAGGAGCGGGCCACAAGAGATGCAGACACCACGATGGACCCACCCCTCTGTGAACATCACCACAACAAGTGGCGGTTGGAGGTAGCCCCCGCTGGCCTGGACCTCCGTGGCCACCGCCAATTCCGGACCCGGGTGCTTCACACCTATATTTACCCTATATTTACGTTTGATTGTTTGTAGGTTCCCTTGGTTCTTTATAGAGGCGTCATTCAGGGATTCAACAGCCCGGACCGTCACACTTGACTGTATTTTGTGTAGGAGTAGTGCGTGCAAAAGAATAAAGAAGCTTCTTGTGCTGTCTGGTAAAGTGGTAGTAGTATTAAAGTGGTAAATAGTACATCATGAGGGAGAAGAGGCTTTAAGTTAACATAAAACTCCAATATTGTTTTCATTATTTGGTTTATCATTTTCACTATTCATTTTCCCTGTTTTTGTTCTACTGTTGTTGTTAATAAAATAATTGTTTGCCATGTCTTAAAAGAGGCACATTATGTTCTCTAAAATTGGAAATTGTAATGAGTCTCATCAGCTTCTTTTGTACTGTTAAAAGTTCAATGTTTTCAGTAATTATACTCTTGAAACAACTTTCAAAGGGAAACTGATTAGGTGCTTTTAAATGATTATGAAGATGAACAAAGAAATTTACTGGAGAGGGATTTGAACCTGCTACCTCACCTTCATTGATTCGTGCAGAACCGTTTATTTTGGTTTACGGTAACACAAACGGCCAGTGGGAAGAAAGTATTACGATGCAATTATCTGATTCTAAACAACTGGACACACGGTAAGTTTGGAGAGTTGTCGACTAAAACAAAATCGCCACACCCTGCGCAGTCTGTACAAATAAAAATGCATCTTGCCGTGAAAGATTTGATCCCAAGACAAAACATTTGACTATCATTTCAGTGCACATGGTCATACAAAAGTAGACAGTACCTGTTTGAATAGGTCGATCGGCGACAGCCCTTGCTGCAGCAAGGTTACTCACTAATTGCAAGAAATATGACCACATTGCGCCTGCTCTGATGCAATTACATTGGTTGCCAGTAAAATAGAGGGTATTTTTTAAAGTGTGTCTCCTGATCTTTAAATGTCTCCACGACAGTGCTCCAGTTATTTAAGTGATTTGCTTGATGTTAGGATTCCTAGTCGATTCACTCGTTCCGCGCTGGACTCGTCTAGGCTTACTCTTCCAAAAACTAGGCTGTCTTCTGATGGCGAGAGTTTATTTTCTGTGGCTGGTCCACCTCTCTGGAACTAGCTTGAAGGTCATATTAGGGAATCTAGGAATGTGGAGAGTTCCAAGACCAGGTTGAAGATGCACCTTTTTTAAAGCATATTAGGTTTCTTAGTACAGATTTTAATTATGGTACATGTAGGTTATATTCATTTATTTATATTTTGACGTACCGCGCCTTGGAGCAGCTTGATGGATCGAGTGCTTTATAAATGTCAATTATCATAGGTTATTATCATTATTATTATTATGTAATAGACTTAGACTAGGATGGTCCAATGTTCTCTTTAAGCTCTGTTTTCCATTAGATATAAACAGGTAGTATTTCCGTCTGTGATCCCAGTCAAGACATGTATCACATGATTTGCCACCGGTTTATAACTCCCCCAGCCTAACGCCCACCCCCAACCCACCCTACATGGAGAGCAAATTTCATCGAACCACCCTTTGGAAAACAAATTTGAAGGTATATTTTGAACTCAGCTTAATCAAACAACTGCGTTTGAGCAATGACACGGGGAATTTCGAACAATCGGTAACCTTGTCAAAGTTCACCGCTCTTTATAGCGCGCCGTGTCTCTTAAAGGCCACACTCTTGTTACCAAAAAAAAGAGAAAAATAACGATCCACAAAACACAATTGAATTGCTTCTAGTGGCAGCAATAGAACACTTGATTTATTTGGTTATTCATAAAATTTGAGCACTCAGGGATCTGTAGCCAGCACAGTGCTCACATGCAATTTATAAACAAGCCGTGTGTTGTGTACAAAACTGACAACTTGTTACCCCCAGGCCAATCCACCAAAATAAAGGGATCAACGGATGAATAGATATTAAACAAAAGTAACGAAAGCTTGCCCTCTAACAAAAAATCACTACTGAAAGCTTGTTCCCCCATAAGATGTTGGTGGCCCCTTTTGCCCCCCCTAGTAAAATTACACCTGTGCCACTAAACGTCCCTGCATGGAGGTGAAATTACCGGTATTACCGTGTTAATTGCAGCAATATTGCTTT
Organism: Acanthaster planci; assembly: GCF_054643075.1. NCBI lineage: Eukaryota > Metazoa > Echinodermata > Asteroidea > Valvatida > Acanthasteridae > Acanthaster > Acanthaster planci. The sequence goes on along the minus strand of NC_141786.1, from coordinate 3,787,355 downwards.
AAAAGAAAAAAATCCGTACCGACTTGGCACTAAGTTTAACAGTATACCGGCACTATGAAAATTGAATAGAGATTGAACGGTGCGGTGAAGCTGTTGAATTTGACCCTTGTCCATTATACCTGACACAGTTGTTTGGTTACCACTCTGTGAGTTTACGGTTGAATACCCTTGCGATAAAGTAAACCTGAAAATATGCCTGGAATTATAGTCAACAATCGACGCATAGGCCTATTTCATCCAAGGCAAACCTGTAAACAGTTCACGCGATCAACATCTATAATTCGACCCCTCAACAAAGATAAATGGAAAAGTGGTTGGAGGTTGCAACTGAATGTGTTATCAGAGGCAGGTTTTTTCACCGACTTTGGGTTTGGCACCCGCTGCCAAATGCAAACTGCAGAAAATTCCCGCAAATTTGTGCCGCTATAATGGTGTCACATTAAAAGTGCAGGGGTGGTCCATCAACCTCAAGAAGTCGTGATGGCGCTTAATTTGTTCGACCCCTGCATAACTGACAGTCCAGTAAAGACATACAAGCGTGTCAGCAGCAAACAAATCTTTTGACACTTGCCCATACCCAGCCAGGGATAGATATTCAGATTTTAGCCATCATCAGCCATTTCCCAGCCTGAGAAATATTCGCTGTGGGGTTAGATGGTCCCTCAAGAATGCAAGCCAGACTACCCTTACTATGCACTGTTCATTCGGAGGTTTTCCATTCGATATGCGAACCAAATGTGCTCATTGAAATCTTTGCTTGCTGGCTACACTAGTGCAGCTTCAGAGAAAATGTGTGGTGGTGACATCCAAGGGAGAGACACAGGTGTTGCAGCCATGCCACTCCTTCCTTAAAATGATTCATATTTTTCTCGGTTCTTTTTAAGAAACTGATATGTACACTGACATCGAAGAAAGCCGTTTCCAGATAATCGGTTGAGTTTCTCCTGTTTTAAAACTACTACTGTAGAAACCACTTCTTTCAAACAGCCTCGTGCAGTAAAGGAAACCTTCGCATGATTCTTTGAAATCCAAACTTTTACGCCAAACCAAAAACTAAAATGAGAGCGTAGGTTAAATAGCCAAGCTTTATAACTTAAGATACTCTGACTTTCGTGAAGAGGAAAATCCACATTTTGGTACCTTTAAACCCCTATTTTCAATGCGTTTTTATACATGGCAAGGGCGGGCTGGTTTTATCCGCGCAGCTGAAACTGTATCAAAATATACCGTCCCTCTCTGAAAAAACTCTGTCCTAAGCGAGGCGTTCTTGTGCAGTCAGTCACGTGACGGCACGATACTGTGGCATTCTCGTCTTTTGGAGTCTGCTACCTGGTTGGGCCAGCCCACGTCAGCGAGCAATCTAGCCTTAGACGGCTGGCGACGGCGATCTGTCTAGGCGGCAGTTTACCACTTGGCTTGCAGCACAACAGCCTCGACGAAAGGGGACGGTAACAAGGGGACAAATACACTTGATACAGGGCCACACTTTTTTAATCACAAGAACTTACGCCTTCACAAAGGCGCTTCACCTATGTTACAATTATACTCCGCAGCACAGTTAAAAAGTCTTCACAGTTAAAAAGAAGCTGTAACAAGCTATATTTGGTTGCCATATTTCTGAATGATATTGCAAAGCATACAAACATTAGAATTGTTTATACATACTGCAAAAGGAATGACACCAGACATGAAGGACAATCTGCTTGAATCTCTCGTTGACTATATTTTATGTAAAAAATATTACGAAAATTTTCATGTCAATTCCTAAATTGGAATTAAAGCTCTTTCCTGTTTTCACAGTCAAATATTGAAGTTGAGGTCAACTTTGACATCATGTAATATTTTGAAAGATTAACCCTTCCATTTAATTCCAATTTTGTTAGCAGGATCAGATATTTAAAATTGCCATTTTCTCAGCATTTTCGATGATAGCATTATTTGTGCATGGTCAGAAATGTTGAAATAATGTGAGACATAAAGACGCAAAGCTGCCATAATAATGCCATGCAGTCACCTTATACCCAAAGTGTTCCATGTACACAACATTGAAAATCTCTCTTTCTGCTGATTTAAAAAATAAAACTATATCTCAATTTTGAGAATTCCGACTTTCAGCTCATTTTGTTGTGACAGGTCACATTTATGAATAATATTTGCAGAATTGTCTAAAAATACGCCACTTATCTTAGCCACTTAACGAATATGTGACCAACAGTGTCGAGGACATTTAAAGTGGTCGCCCCTTTCGTCGGCTTAAAAGCGCTTCCGCAAAGAGCGACACCAGCGGTAGAATCGACACACATCCCAAGATGACGAATGCCAGGTCGTAGCTTCCAGTAAGGTCGAAGATCAACCCTGCAACAAACAACAAACAACAATATGTTACTTTTCCCACTCTGAAAATGATCACGTATCGTAGTGTTCACTGTAATATCATATTGGGATAGAATGGAGGTGTTTCAACAGGACAAATGTTTTTTGTAACTGTCGCTTTAAATCTTCTGTGGAAAGTTTCCTCCACAATTGGAGACGGTATCAAGATTGCACCTTGCATTCGCGATGAACTGTAACTTACCCGTGCACTATTTCTCCCACCCATGACATACAACGACGCCTTTTCTATCCCACCAGCTGACGTGAACACAGTCAGTACGTAGGGCTATTACTGTGTTCACGAGGTCTTGCTGTGTCTTTTCTTCTGAAAATTGACTATTTAAATAACAATGGGGAATTCTTGCCGCACAGGTAAGCAAACTATCCTACTACCGCCCTACAGCCTAAGATGGCTCTACAGAAGTCTCAGGTGCAACACGCACTTCTCTTCGGTGTGTATAACCAATTGTGAATGTGTACAGGTGATCATGAGGAGACACATTGGTGTCATGTTAGCCTTCTAGAATTAATCCCCTGCACTATAAACTGCGGAGCCCCGTCTAACTCAAACCAAAAATTAAAAAACAATTCCAGTACTACAAATTTACAATTCAGGCAAAACATAGTTTTGTAGAAGAATGAAGAAAGGAAGGTCAATTACGGGAAGTGATATTTTTCCATTAAAGGCTTAATAAAATAAGCTGGTTTTAAATCGTCAAAAGGTCTATGCAATGTATTTTGTAAGAATGTCACCCCAAACATATTTTTCTTGACCAGCTGAGTTACATATTTTCCAATGGGCATTTTAGTTGCTAGCCATAACCAAAGTTTGATGTTATCAAGTCAGTTATTCAGGGGAACGCACCCAAAAAGGATACCCTCATACGTCAGCAAAACAAAGAAAACATCAAGGTTTTAAAAAAGCACCATTGAATGCGAGTATCAAACCGTCACGTATTCTAGTAAAAGCTACATTATTATCCCCATTAACGAAAGGAACATAACTTTGGAAAAGTGGGTTGATACACGAATATGTCTAACTCTGGTCTACATGACAGCACACATGAAAGATTCGATTGTACCTTAATTTCGGATGAAAGTAGTTTAAAAGCTTATTCTACAGAGTGGACATAAACAAGGTCAATATTTTTACTAAAAGACACTGATTTTTCTTCCAAATGTCTTTTCTCCCCAAAATTATCCAGGCTATGGGATGCCTGTAACTTTTTTTTCAAATTTACTGAAATCAGCCAAATCACGATGTTTGTCGCAAAATTCAATATACCGCATTCTACGTTTCCAAGAAGAGACAATTATTCTTCTCTTCCAAAGGGGGAATTATGCTTTTGAAAAAGTTAACAACTACAGTGCAATTTTTTTCGAAAGCTGAGTAACCGTTTTACTTTTTGGTGAGAAATTCGCCTCTATTTTAAGATAGTGACAATACGTTGCGCATATAAAGTACCAGAGTCTTTTACCTGGGAAAAACCCAAACGCAATTGTCACGGCTGCTGTAAAAACAGCTAGCCAGCTGAAAGCAGGAACTAAATTTTCATCTCCGAACAGATCACGAGTGTAAACGTCACTCAGTATTGCTATCGTTCCGCTGAGGCCGAAGTAGAGGAAAGCGTTGATCATCATAATCCAGTATGTGCTCATCCAAGGAAGGGTCAGCAAAGTCACGGAGCAGGCAATGGTGGTCATAAACAAACTGGGTCGCATCTTCAGCAGCCCTTTGTATAAAATCAGGCTAAAGACAATCTTGAAAACCACATTTCCTATTCCCCCGGCTAGACTGAACGTCACAGCCTCGTATCCAGAAAAACCTTTAGCCTTAGCATAAGACACAATGTAGATTATCCACATACTAGACACAAAATAATCACTCCCAAAAACGGGAACAGCAATCCAGAACTCGACGCGGCCACAAACTGCCCACCCAAGAAGATTCACTCGCGCAAAGATAGTTTCCTTTAAGATGTGGAGTCTTGATTTCTTCTTAGCATTAAAGCTTCTTGATTGACTGGTAGGCGACTCTTCTTCCCTGGAAACGATTGGTAGGTACTTGTCTCGTGCCCGTGTTGACTCTGGTACTGATCGTAGCAGGAAGCCAAATGCACCAAGATGCATGGTGATAGCTCCTAGAAGTAGCATAGCACCTCGCCAGCCATAGGTGTTTAAAAGTACTTGAGTCAGGGGCCCAATGAGCATCATGCCCACTGCACGGCCTGAGCTCCCAATACCAGTAGCCATGGCATAGCCTGTGGCGAAGTGATGACTGGCCATTGCTCTGGTCAAAATAGAGATGATAGACAAACCAGGCCCTGTACAGATTAAGCAAAAAGCCCGGACATTGGGAAAATGAGTTTGAAATTGCTACAACGTGTACCTATTTCTGAATCTTTGAAAACAATTTTACTGTTCAAAACGAACACGAGTCTAACAGTGATCAACTTGGGGATGATTTAACAAAGCGCCTTAATCAAGAGCTCTTCTAGGTAAATGCAGTTGAAGCGTCAATGTAAGCCTTTTTCATAGCAAGGGATGAATTTTGTTTTAGATTTTCATTAAAATATTTCAAGAAACAGTCGATGAAAATCTGTAAAACTGAACGAACTAAACTCCTGCAATTCGGTTGGAACCGAAGCAATTCTACCTTTCTTATCCAGACACGTGAAAGTAATCCGTGGATTTTTCAAGGACATATTCATTCGACGTTTTCAACCATCTTTATGACTATCATATTAAAAACTGTGGTGATTTCTACAGCTGTTACTGCAAACAATGTGACTTTCAACATGAAGGTTTGTCTTGTGCGCACTCTTTCATTTGTCTCACACGAAATAACCTTTTTTATATGCACATGATCGTTGATTACACACGATAAACACTACTATTTCAAAACGATATTTGATACCCTATCCTTAATCGACAACAGAAAGGAAAACGAAACAAGTTCCGAAAGAGAAGACTGCTCATACTTGTGCTTTCTAACTTCTGGTCAATAATTAACAGAAAAGAAAATATAGCATACCTGTCAATAAGGATAACGTTAGTGCCAGATGCAGTGTGCTGGTTGAGAAAGACGAGAGTATCAGAGACGAGCCACTAAGGATACCGCTCATTATGACCACAGTGCGAGTTCCAAAAATAGCATCTAATGGTCCAGACAGGGGACCTGCAGGGGTGAGGTAACAACACTAGCAAAACCAATAGCAAGTTGGGTTTTGTACGTCTTGAAAGTGTGATCTCCAGTAAACCGACACTAAACGTGATAACCATCTAAAAGGCACTACTCTTCAAGTTATCACTTTAGATTCCTGCAAAATTTCCTCTTCAATACAATAGCCGCTTTAAAATCATTACGAAGAAGTTTATTTCGAAATTGATCGTTACACCATCGGCATGCTCGGTTTTTGGATTAAAATTAATATCAACCTTATTCTTGTTGGTTTTTAAACCGCAAACACACCTGCAAAACCTGCCACAGCATTCAGGGCCGTAATAAGACTGCCAATCATCCAGGTGTCGGCTGTAAATTGCTCTCGAAGCGTGCTTAACATTACCCCTAGACCTTTGGTGAGGCCCAAAAAAGCAACGAGCTGATGTGCATGCAAAGGACAATGTAGAAACCATCAAGACGGCGTGTATTGCACCTGTTACCCATCGTGGAATTGTCTTGGTGTGAATTGTTTTATTTCTGCAACAGGGTGTGAAATACAACAACGGTGAAATTCGTATGGATTTATCTGTTCAAAATGTCCTTATCTCAGGTTTGTGGTACGGCTCAGCAGAAACGTGAGAGTGTTAATTTGGTCATAGAGGAAGGACACAGGAGATACAACTCTGGTACATCAAAGTGCTTGATGATTATCGCCGCCTGGTCAGACGAACGATACACTGTAAAAAAATGTTCTGTAATTTTACAGGAAAAAATCTGGCAGTTGGGACGCCAGAACCGTTCCGTAAAAAAAACAGTGGCCGAATTTTAACGAAACGGGCTGTATTTTAACAACTTTCAAATTCTGTACTTTTACGAAACACCCCTGTTTTTTTAAGCCCCAGACCCTGCATTTTTCATTTTCCAAGACATCATTTAACGGCTGAAAAATGTATAACAACAAAATGTGATGCTTTTTTACACTGTTGCTTTACAGACCCATCCTGTTTTTTAATAAAATTTGTCAGTTGAATTCACTGTTCTGAAACACTTTGCTTACAAACAAAAAGTACTTTGGTTTATTTATCACAATCTGCACAAGAGTCCAAAAAATAAGTTGAATTGTGTCCGTTTTGTGTCTGGACAAGAAGTTGTTTTAAAATTGCTCCATTTGTGCCTATTGGTTGTAACACCGTTTTAGGTTTGAAATATTGCACTCTGTGCTTTTGTCTTAAAACATATTCACTTCAAAAGAAAAATAAACAAAAACAAGACTGGAGTGGAATATTGCAAACCCCCACCAGGCCAAACTGTACCTGGTTGCTTTGGAGTAAAAAACTTGCTCTTCGTAATAATGTCATGATACTTATTCCGTTCACAAGTAAAATAAAAAAGCAAGGCTGGACTGGAGTATTCAAAATCTACACAAGGCCAAACTGTACTGTGGTGTTTCTAGAAGAAGGGAATATTCTTGTTGGGTTTTGTATTAACTGTCACAAATTTTCATGTCAGTTAAATAAGAGGAGGGCCTGACGTTTCAATCAAGAGTGAAATTTTCTTTTCTGAAAAACACCCAGGTATAATTTGGCTTTGAGTGGGTGAGGAATAGTTTTTTACTCAAAAACAACCGGGTACAAATTTTCATGCAGACTTACAGAAGTCATTTGTTACGGTTACTTGGCCATGCCAACTAGGCTATGCAGGTTGCCCATTACAAATGCCTTTCATTTTCAAACGCCTTCAGGTCATTTGCAAGCTTCAATACACCTTTATGAACTCCTGTCTTCCGCCCAGTCTTGGTTCTGCCTTGGGGGTTTATGCCAGCTAGGCACCTGAAATAGAAAAGCAAAATCATCTCTCTAAAATATATTACAAGCAGGGTTTCTTCTAGGTAGTATTCATGAATATATTTGTCAGTCATAGCATCATTGTAATGAATGTGACTTAAATACGAGGACAATGTGTTATCCCATTTGTCTACTCCTTGAATTTTTACCTTTTATTTCTGGTTGATGAATCCAATCTACCATCAATTCAATTTTTTTGCATTGCTGCCACGTACATGTTAGTCTCATGATTATTTCTAGAACACAAAGTAAGTGAGACAAAGAACTTGACTGGAGCGGGGTTTGAACCTGCGACCACCGGGGCACTGGTCCGGTGTCTACCAACTGAGCTATCCAGCCCTTATAGTTGGCGACCATCCCAATAGTCACTACTTTGTTTCTGGGGTGCCAGTCAGATGCCAGTTAACTACGCTGCCAACCCCCATCACCCCCAATCACGTTCCTTGTAATTATTATGATGGATTTAAATTTTAAAAGTTGTATCCTTTTTGAGTGTTACCCACATACATTCAGGTGTGATATGAGGTACACTGGCAGAACAGTTAATTGGCTTCTGACAGGCACCCCAGAAACAAAGTAGTGACTATTGGGATGACCCAACTAAGAGCTAGATAGCTCAGTTAGTAGAGCACCGGGCTGGTGTCCCATTGGTAGCAGGTTCAAATTCTGCTTCAGTCAAGTTCTTTCTTTCACAGTCTAAACATTTTTATAGAACCAAGTAGGTTTCCTTGTGCTTTTTATGATGAATCATGATTATCTCATGAGTACACATACATGTAATAAGAAAGATTTCCAATTCCAAAATACAATTAAATACAAAATATAATAGTTATTTAGCATAGAGTGCAGAAGGGAGGGGTGCGGCATATATCCTTTCCGACGATATTTAGCGATTGAATGATGCCTTTACATAATTAGTACCGGCATTAAGTCTGGGTCCAGCAATTTCCCGTTTCTTGCTTCAGATCAACTTTCTGGTTTACGTGTAGTTTGAGCACGATTTCAATAACTGAAAACCTGTTCTGTTCACTTAAAGAACTTTTTTTCATTCAAATTTAGAACGATTCATCAACATATCAAGCGTTTCATGCAAGAATGATGATATTATACCAATCTGGCTCTTATCATATTTGTGGATTGGCAAGATTTAGCAATTAAAGGTCGAACAAGCAAAACAGGAAGCAAAATTGAATAGGACTAAAACTGGATATTTACCGCTACATTAAAACATTTTGTTTTATAGTCATTGCATTCTCCTTTTCGAATTCGTCCAAGATTTAGTTATTTACTTCTAGATTTCAATGTTTCTTAATTCAACAGGGTGTCCTAGAAAAACCAAATCATGAGATATATGATTATAATAAAAGTGTAGAGGGTGGAGCGAGAGCTGGGTGAGGAACAGCGGGAGAGAAAGGGCTTCTGACGGTAGTGCTGTTACAACGGGATGGTTGGTGACAAGTTGAAGGAATAAGATTCTAAAGATGGTGTGTTTGGTGCACTGGATTTATTCTTTCGCTCACTTGGTTCCAACTTAGTGGATTGTATGGCACGTTTTCGCAGCGGCGGAAAGTTTCGGGAATCACATCAAAGAAGAAAACAAAAATGTACTCATGAAATAAGTATTCAATACATGTGACGATGCAAATGTCTGTCTCTCAATTCTGTTACAAACTGAGAGAGCATCCTAAAATTATACTGTAGCATGACCTCTGAAAAGGCCATTTATGAAGGTTTACCCAACAGAACTGAATAAACCATTTATTAACTGTGCACAGGGAATATCATATCATTTTCTCTGATATATGTAACTGGTACACATTGCAGCTTTACCATGGGAAATATGCTGAAACTGAACTGCAGTAAAGTCTCCATACAAGTTCAGTTACAAATATCTATAAAAAAAGTCCATCAACCATCTCCGTAGTTCCAAACATTACCTAACTCTTGTTGGATAAAAACACTTAACCCTCAAGCTGTGCAGGCAGAAATGAGAGCAAAATGTACTGACACAGCAGGGCGCTCTTCAAGATCGATCTGCTCCATTACGGTGCCGATCTCACAATAAGTTTTCCTCAAAAGAAAATAAAACTGAATTTCTGCTAAAATACCTACAAAGCACTTGCACTAAAGCTTACTGTGCTTCCAAATATTTATCAATCATAGTGATCCTATTAATAAACACAGGAAGGGGTTTGCCTACGCTTGGCATTACCAAGAGCATGCCCAGCATACGCGGTACAAGCCACAAAATCACTTCACTTTTGCTTCTTGAGGTTAATCACTTTTAAAGAATGTCAGTACTTCTTTTTATGTTCTAGGTCTCAACTCATACCAAATCTTGAACAATTAATGTATAAGGTTACTTAAATGTCGGTAAACTATTTAAAATTGCGTACCTGAGTAGGTGTCTTGTAGGGCACATCCACACGATGGCGGAACGTTTCGGGAACAACTCGTCGTCGTGATCAGCTAGGCAAAAGACTAGTGTTTGACAACAACGGGTGCTGATTTTGTATTCATAAATCTCACAAAGGCTGTTGACAATTGTAACTCGCTCAAGCATTCCATGGGCTATCCAGGTATATGTTTATTCTGGTGGGTTTCAACCAACACCTCAGTATATGACTAAAGGTCTCAATTTCCAGTTTGCCGTGGCGTCGTGGCTTACTCCAACCCTCTTGGACATCATCGTTTGGGCCCTTGCTCAGTTGTTCTTTCCATGATTCGCGCGTCACACTCTTAGCTCTGCCGAACTCTTCAATCTGTCCCACCTCTAAACTAGAACAGAGGTCAGACAAGTCCCCAAGTCGGCTGATAATTCTGCCAGTGTCGCTCACTGGATCTGAATCCAGCTTCAATATCTTTGCAAATCGTTAATTGACACCTGTTGCTCGGAGTTTGGTACGAAGATCAGCCCCAGCAAGATAATACGGGTAGTGCATAACATAAACTATTTTGTCAGAAAAAAACTGTAACATTTCGAGAGTTTTTAAACTAGAGTAAATTAATTCATGAAAGTTGAAACAAGGAAGCAAAACTGAGAAACTAGAAGAGCCCGATCTGACAGCACGTATATCCAACTGGCAGAGTGCACCTCTCTCAAACAGGGCAGTAATGAAGTTTGAACTCAGAGGGTTTGCTTTAGCATTGCAGACTGGACAACCGGAAAAAATATCCATGTCGGGTGTCCTCAAAGTCCTGTTTCTACACACGAGTACTTTTGCCCGAATCTGTAGCCTAAAACGCCATGAGCTTTACGTAACATTTCGAATCTGTGTTTGTCCCTTCATAAGAAACGCAACTGACCTTTGCAATGAATCTACTCTATTGTGGCGCCGGCGGGTCCGGCCGGTGGGGGCGCCGCACGGAGTTGGCTGGCTGCCCGCGCTGGTGTGCGAACGGCCCGCGGTTTTCCCGCCTCGCGCCTGCGCAGTCCCTGCTGAAGGGCGCCATGTTTAGAGCTGAGCTGGAAACGCATTGTTGTGGACGACAGCATTAAAACAGATTTCGTGACCAAAACAGCGAGTTGCGTCTGTGTGTGATTCTATATTAGGGTCAAACCCTGATCAGTAGGACACGCTACAACTGGTGGCAGCGGCGAGACGCTGGATATCTGTAAAAAACAGGTAAACTCTTTGCCTTTCCTGGGTCATTGAATTGGTGGATGATTTGGGTCGGGTGCCGGACTTGCTAGACAGCGGCAGCACAGGCCAGCGCGGGGCCCTGTGGTCGGGGGCCCAGACTGCAAAGGCGACGTGGAACTCACCTGCGTTGGCGGGCGAGCTGGATTCGTTCTTTGCGGGGAATCTTGAACTGTTATCCAGGAGCGGGAGGTGGAAATTCGAGGGTGTCGAGTGTGTCGAGTGCGCAGCGTGGGAGGGGGGTCTTTGGCTAGGTCCCCTGGAGAATGCAGCCAAGTCTGCCCAGTCCCCGGGCGACTTCCCCCGTCTAAAGTTGATGGGGCGAAAAGGGTGCAGTTCCGTTTGTAGCACGAACATTTCGCCCCGGTCGCTAGGGAGGGGGCGGGGCATCGCCAGGAGACATCCTCCCAACCCCTCACTAGTACACCCATCGCCGGCGTACGTGGGATGCCCTCTGGCGGCGGGGACGCACTGGGAGAGGCGTTCCCGTCGGGGCGCCCTCAGGGTGGGTCCGCAGCTGGGGGGTCCTGGCGGGGGCCGGGTGGAAGTTCATTCATGTCTTGTGGTCGAGAGAAGGCTCCTCTCGGAGCACAGTCGGGGTTGGAGCCTCGGTGCGAGGTAGCTGAAGCTTGTAATACTAGCCATAGTATAGGGGCGCCCTCTTGCGGCGCCGCGGTGGCCCAGTAAGCGTCCCTCTCGGAGTGCAGCCGGGCCGTGGCGGCTGCCGCGGCGGCAGGGCCCCGATGCGAATTGAGGGGAGCTAGCAGACCCATGACAGGTTTTGGGGCGCCCTCCCGCGCCAGGGACATGGCCGGTGTGGCGTACCGCCTGGAGCGCTGTGAGGCAGCGGCCACGGTCGTCGGGAGGGAGGGTCGAGACGGGCTAACTGGAGTTTGTGAGATAAATAGTGAGATGCAGACGCCCCCGCGCGGCGAAACTGCAACTGGTGGCGCAATTAGGGCGGATCCCCGCGCGGGGAGAGTCCCTAGAGGAACTGGGGAGGTCCATCCGAAGGTTAGTTCTCCGGAGTTACCCCACCTTGCCCACACAGGCGCGTAAAGATATGGCGGTGGAGGCCTTCTGGAACGCCCTGGGGGACGAACAATTGCAGCGCCATGTCTTCGCCAGGAAGGCCACGACCCTGGCCGAGGCGATTACCCTGGCCACTGAGATGGAGGCCTTTTTGGAGTCCCAGGCACATCAGCAGAAGGGTAGGATCGGGGCCAAGGAGGTTTGGGTGGTTGAGGAACCCTCCTCAGGTACGCCGGTTAAGACGGGCGCCCCCTCTCGGGTCCAGTGCTACGGGTGCCGCAAGTATGGACATTTCCGCCGGGATTGCCCGCGCGGAAAGGGGAAGGGCGGCGCCGTCCGGGGCCAGCTGCTGGCAGAGCCAGTCTTGACGGCACCGCTGGAGCCGGCCCCTGCGCCTCCGTTGGCGGCAGAAACAGGGCCAGTGGCCCGACATAGGCAGACGCCGGTGGCTCCGGTGAACCGGGCTAACTACGCCATCTGCAAGCTGGCCGGCAAGGCAGTGCGATTGCTACTCGACACGGGGGCGGCCGTAAGTGTTGTGTCGGCCGGGGTCTAATACGCACTTACAGGCGCCAACAAACCCAGAACGCAGCCAGCTGGACCGACTCTGTGGATGGCTGATGGTAGCCCGATGCGAGTGCACGGAGTCGCCGACTTCAAACTCCAGCTGGGGGACCTGTGCACCCTACACACCTACACGGTGGCGGACATCGAACCCGACGTCATTGTGGGGATAGACTTCCTGGTTAAACACCGCTGCGAGTGGAGGTGGAGCAACAACTCACTTGTGGTTGACGGCAAGCTGGTTCCCCTGGATGGGCCGAGCTGCAAGCCGGTGGTGGCACGTGTCCAAGTGGCCGAGAGCCTGGTAATCCCCGCGGGAGTTCGAGGCGGGCCTGTTCCGTGGGGGTCTGCCAGCTGTTTGGCATCCACAAGACCAGGACAACTCCGTTCCACCCCCAGTCCGACACCATGGTCGAACGGTTCAATCGTACCGTGAAGACCATGCTGAGCATGTTTGTGGATCGAGAATCAGGACGACTGGGACGAGCATCTTCCCTACGTCCTGATGGCCTACCGCTCCTCCCAGCACGATAGCACCAGGCTTACCCCGAACATGCTCATGCTCGGGAGGGAGGTGGGACTTCCCCCGGACGTCGTTGTGGGGTCACCAGAGGAACGGACGGAGACTACTGAGGCACTTAGTTGCTTCGACGAGCTGAGAGCGAAGCTCACGTGGGCCCACGAGTTTGCCCGGCGACACCTGAGGCGGACTCAGAGCCATCAGAAGCAGCAGTACGACCGTTGCGCCCAGGAGGGCTGGTTTGAGCCCGGCCAGGCTGTTTGGCTGTTCACCCCAAAGAAGAAGGTCAGCCATCCCCCAACTGCAACGGTGGTGGGACGGACCCTTCGCGGTGCTACAACGCCTCAACGACGTGACCTACAAAGTGCAGCGTAGCGCCCGAGCGAAGACTTAGATCATGCATCGCAATCGGCTCAAGCGCTACCTGGGCGACGTGCAGCTTGGATGGTGGGAGCGCGCAGCCCGCGGAGCCTTGGCTGAGGAGGCGCCAGCGCGGGCAGGGGGGCAAGGAGCCAGCGGATCCAGCCCTAAGTCCTGCCCGCGGGGGCCGTCTCCCCCCGTTGACGAAGGGACCGCACTGGAACCTATTGACGGGGCGAAGTCAGGACACCCGGGCCGGAGCGGCGGCGTGTCGAGCGGAGAGAATTCAGACATAAGCAGCCAGGGAGGCAGCTCGCCGTCGGACCCATCACCGTGCGAGCCGGAGGCATGGGGAGCGCGCGTGACTCGCAAGGGGCGGCAGGTTCGGCGCCCGGCGCGATTCTGCTTCACGCTAACTCCTGAATCTCCCTCTGTTTCTCTCCCCAGGATGGACTGGTCGGCCTGCCCCCACTGTCGGCGGAAATTCCGTCAGCAGACCAATTTGCGGCGACACCTGAGGCCGGCTTTTCCGGAGCTGTTCGCCACCCGGCCCTATACCTGTGAGCAGGGGTGTGGCCGCTGCTTCTACCGCTCGGACATGCGGGATCGGCACCACCGACGCTGCGACCATGTCCTCGTCGGCCAGGTCCGGGAAGAGGATCCTGACGTCCTGAAGGTCTTCGCCAGTGACGGGGAGTTGGGGGTGACGAGTTCCTCGAGGAGCAGCCACCCCCGCCCCGCCTGCTCGGGGGGGGGAGCCGCCCGGGCCCACTCCCATTCAGCTGCCGCGGGTGAGCCCTCGCCGCCAGTGCCCTCTCGGCGCCGAAGGCAGGGGTCACGGGACCGGCCAGAACGGCGAGACCAGTCGGACTCGCCTTCCGGTGCGGCCTCGGGCCATTGGGCCCCCGCGGCGGCCGCTGCGGCCGGGACCGCCCCACTGCACCGCTCAGTAGGGACGGGGACGCAGACTGAGGAAGAACCCCCAGCCCCGGTTTGTAGCGGGGGCCGTCGGAGTCTGCCCCCCGGCTCATGGTTGACGTATGCGGGAGGGGTCCGCCTGCAACTGGGGGGTGCGAGCCACCCTGCAAGAGGAGCGGGCCACCAGAGATGCAGACACCACGATGGACCCACCCCTCTGTGAACATCACCACAACAAGTGGCGGTTGGAGGTAGCCCCCGCTGGCCAGGACCTCCGCGGCAACTGCCAATTCTGAACCCGGGTGCTTCACACCTATATTTACCCTATATTTACGTTTGATTGTTTGTAGGTTCCCTAGATTCTGTATAGAGGCGTCTATCAGGAATTCCACAGCCAGGACTGTCATACTTGACTGTATTTTGTGTAGGAGTAGTGCGTGCAAAAGAATGAAGAAGTTTCTTGTGCTGTCTGGTAAAGTGGTGATGCACTTCTTCATTTTTGATAAACATAGAACACAGGGATTTAAGTAAATCGTCACCAACACCACGAACTGACTCACATATTCACTTTTGTGCCAGTTCGTGAAAACCATGATTAGAGCAGTTTTGGTTTCACGAAGTGACACGAATGTGTGCGTGCGCATATTGTACACTCGTGCATTATCGAACAATCTCGTTTTCACAAAGAAGCACAAATGTGTGTTTTTTCAGTATAGCATAGGGGAAAAAAGCTTTAAATATCCAAAATGATTTTATTTCACCCGTAAATGGGTGACTAAACTGAAACAAATGCTCTTAAAACTCGTAACTGTGTAACTTAAAGAGAACGTCAATTTCTGAATACGGCAAATCACGGAGCACGTGACACAGGACATTTTTGCCTCTTCGTGAAAACGAAAAATATCACATTTCTGTAAAATACGCGTTGAGGCGCGCACACTTCTATAGATTTGTGCTACTTCGAGGTGTTGGTGACGAAATATTTATTGTTTAACTGATGCATGAGGATCTAAGCTGAAGGAAATATACATCATTACTTTTTGAGATTTTGTACAAATAAAAAAGAGGATTACTATGCTCGAGGTAAGAGGCAGAGTGGTTTATTCTGAACACATTTTGGTGATTTTAGTATTCTACTGGTTAAACCAACCCCTCAATTACCCAAGGCTAATATCCCATATGTATGAAATACTGTACAATTGAAGTTTTGCAAAGTTTTAAATAGTACATCATGAGGGAGAAGAGGCTTTAAGTCAACATAAAACTCCAATATTGTTTTTATTATTTTGTTTATCATTTTCACTATTCTTTCTTTTTCCCTGTTGTTGTTCTACTGTTGTTGTTAATAAGATAATTGTTTGCCATGTCATAAAAGAGGCACATTATGTTCTCTAAAAATGGAAATTTTAATGAGTCTCATCAGCTTCTTTTGTACTGTTTAAAGTTAATGTTTTCAGTAAATATACTGTTGAAACAACCTTCAAAGGGAAACTGATTAGGTGCTTATAAATGATTATAAAGATGAACAAAGAAATTGACTGGAGAGGGATTTGAACCTGCGACCTCACCTTCATTGAGTCGCTCAGAACCGTTTATTTTGGTTTACGGTCACACAACCGGCCATTCGGAAGAAAGTATTACGAGGTGATTATCTGATTCTAAACAACTGGACACACGGTAAGTTTGGAGAGTTGTCAACTAAACAAAATCGCCACAACTTGCGCAGTCTGTACAAATCAAAATGCATCTTGCCGTGAAAGATTTGATCCCAAGACAAAACATTTGACTAGCATTTCAGTATGCATGGACATACAAAAGTAGACAGTGCCTCTGTAGTGGTATCATGCATGTTTGGGATTAATGCACTTATTCAACCACACTGTTTGTTGCCAAAGTGATTCTGACAACGACATTTGAAAAAGACTATAATTTGTGGTAGAGGATTTTGCATTTCAATTTCACGATATAGCGAATAGAAATGCAACACGATTTTAGACTGTAGTTCAAAATGTAAATA
The DNA here is from genome assembly GCF_054643075.1 of Acanthaster planci. Taxonomy (NCBI): domain Eukaryota; kingdom Metazoa; phylum Echinodermata; class Asteroidea; order Valvatida; family Acanthasteridae; genus Acanthaster; species Acanthaster planci. The sequence continues at coordinate 3,770,923 of NC_141786.1, read as the reverse complement.
TGATTTTAAGCATCTATTAAATATGAAGCACAACAAATGGTGATGCAGGGCTCAGCGCAGAACATTTCAAAACACATGGTGGGACTGACAGCGAATTCAGCATTCATATTACCTGACAAAAACAAAACAACTTCATAAGTCTGAAGTCGAGTTGGCAAATTGATTCGCTAATTTCTATAAGATTAGCAACTCACGACGTATGAGTAGTGTGGGTCAAGGAGATTTTGATATTCAAGATCCAATTCTTCCTGAAGGATGTAAGCTTAATTTAGGCTCCACCACTTGTGCACAGATCCAGCAAATCATACGCAAGTGTCCTCCATAAACTGCACCTTTAAAATGCTGTCTGCCTGAAATTTGCCCAATAATCACATCTCTTGTTAATTCTTCACAGCCAACGGCCCGTAACATGTGTCAGTTTTGGAAAAATGCTGTGATGACGTCAGATGTTGGATGGCGATTAATCTTTTGAAGCTAAATGATGATAAGACAGACCTGCTTATCCTTGGATCGCATACAAGTATGTCTTTGAGCAAAATTCCTAGAACTGTTGTGAAAATTGGTAATCACAATATTACCGCAGTCTCTGAAGTCAAGAGTCTGGGTGTGATTTTTTACAACAAAATGAATATGCAATCCCACATCAAGAATGTCTATCGCATTGCAATGTATCACCTGTACAATATAAGCAAAATCAAACGTTATTTGGGTCAATCAATCACGGTGCAGATTATTTATGCACTTGTTAGCCTAAGTCTCGCGTAGACTGTTGTAACTCTGTTTTAATATGTCGATCGGCGTCAGCCCTTGCTGCAGCAAGGTTACTCATTAATTGCAAGAAATAGGACCACATTGCTCGTGCTCTGATGCAATTACATTAGTTGCCAGTAAAATATAGGGTAATTTTTAAAGTGTGTCTCCTGATCTTTTAATGTCTCCACGACAGTGCTCCAAATTATTTAAGTGATTTGCTTGATGTTAGGATTCCTAGTCGATTCACTCGTTCCGCGCTGGACTCGTCTAGGCTTACTGCTCCAAAAACTAGGCTGTCTTCTGATGGCGAGAGTTTATTTTCTGTGGCTGGTCCCCCTCTCTGGAACTAGCTTGAAGGTCATCTTAGGGAATCTAGGAATGTGGAGAGTTTCAAGACCGGGCTGAAGACGCACCTTTTTTAAGCATATTAGGTTTCTTAGTAATGATTTTAATTATGGTACATGTAGGTTATATTTATTTATTCATATTTTGACGTACAGCGCCTTGGACCAGCTTGATGGATCGTGTGCTTTATAAATGTCCATTATCATTAGTTATTATTATTATGTAATAGACTTAGACTAAGGTGACCCAATGTTCCCTTTAAGCTCTGTTTTCCATTAGATATAAACAGGTAGTATTTCCATCTGTGATCCCGGTCAAGACATGTATCACATGTTTTGCCACCGGTTTATAACTCCCCCAGCCTAACGCCCATCCCCAACCCACCCTACATGGAGAGCAAATTTCATCGCACCATCTTTTGGACAACAAATTTGAACGTATATTTTGAACTCAGCTTATCAAACAACTGCATTTGAGCTATGACACGGGGAATGTCGAACAATCGGTAACCTTGTCAAAGTTCACCGCTCTTTATAGCCCACCGTGTCTATTAAAGGCCACACTATTGTTAAAAAAAGAGAAAAATAACGATCCACAAAACACAATAATTAAATTGCTTCTAGTGGCAGCTATAGAACACATGATTTATATGGTTATTCATAATATTTGAGCACTCTGGGATCTGTAGCCAGCACAGTGCTCACATGCAATTTATAAACGTTCCGTGCGTTGTGTACAAAACTGACAACTTGTTACCCAAGGCTTGGATAGAATTGTGAAAGTGATGCAAACACCCAAACAATTAGATCAGGTATGCAACCAACGTCACCAGGGTTGTACCCGGGGAGGGGGCACGCCACCCCACAGACTACTAAAAAAGAGAGATAAACGGATGAATAGATATTAAACAAAAGTAACAAAAGCTTGCCCTCTAACAAAAATCACTACTGAAAGCTTGTTCCCCCATAAGATGTTGGTGGCCCCTCGTGCCCCCCACTAGTAAAATTACACCTGTGCCGCTAAACGTCCCCGCATAGAGATGGAATTACCGGTAATTGTATACCGTGTTAATTGCAGCAATATTGCTTTAAAAGAAAAAAAAATAAAGTTTAAGTTTAACAGTATACCGGCACTATGAAAATTGAATAGAGATTGAACGGTGCGGTGAAGCTGTTGAATTTGACCCTTGTCCATTGTACCTGACACGGTTGTTTGGTAACCATTCTGTGAGTTTACGGTTGAATACCCTAGCGATAAAGTAAACCTGGAAATATAGTCAACAATCGACGCATAGGCCTATTTCATCCCAGGTAAACCTGTAAACAGTTCACGCAATCAATATCTATAATTCGACCCCTCAACAAAGAACAAAGAAAGACATACAAGCGTGTCAGCAACAAACAAATCTTTTGACACTTGCCCATATCAGGCCGGGGATAGGTATTCAGATTTTAGCCATCATCGGCCATTTCCCAGCCTGAGAAATATTCGCTGTGGGGTTAGATGGTCCCTCAAGAATGCAAGCCAGACTACCCTTACTATGCACTGGTCATTCGGAGGTTTTCCATTCGATATGCGAACCAAATGTGCTCATTGAAATCTTTGCTTGCTGGCTACACTAGTGCAGCTTCAGAGAAAACGTGTGGTGGTGACATCCAAGGGAGAGACACAGGTGTTGCAGCCATGCCACTCCTTCCTTAAAATGATTCATATTTTTCTCGGTTCTTTTTAAGAAACTGATATGTACACTGACATCGAAGAAAGCCGTTTCAACATAATCGGTTGAGTTTCTCCTGTTTTAAAACTACTACTGTAGAAACTACTTCTTTCAAACAGCCTTGTGCAGTAAAGGAAACCTTCACATGATTCTTTGAAATCCAAACTTTTACGCCGAACCAAAAACTAAAATGAGAGCGTAGGTTAATTAGCCAAGCTTTATAACTTAAGATACTCGGTCTTTCGTGAAGAGGAAAATCCACATTTTCGTACCTTTAAACCCCTCTTTTCAATGCGTATTTACACATGGCAAGGGCGTGCTGGTTTTATTCGAGCAGCTGAAACTGTATCAAAATATGCCGTCCCTCTCTGAAAAAAAAACTCTGTTGACTTACTTTTATGTCTTTCAAGGTATTGTGTTCTGTGTGTTTGGGGGAGGCATGCTCGCGTCTCGTGAAAATGCAAAATGGAGTTATTGGAATGGCTCTGCTTCAATTTAGGAAACAATGGCGCTTTAGTTACGTAACCATAATAGGAAATGTATTAGCAAAATTAAATAGTTGTCATATTTCACATGCCCCTCCGTTTTAAACACGATGATGATTTCTAACAGTTGGCTTTCAGAACTTTTAATAATTCATGATTCGTGTTAGCTCAGATATAAACAGTTTTCTTGTTTGATTTATTAAGCCAGTATAGATAAAAATTTTAAGTCTACACAGTTAAAAAGAAGCTAAATGTAATGAACTGTAACAAGCTATATTCAGTTGCCATATTTCCGATTAATATTGCAAAGCATACAAACATTAGAATTGTTTATTACATACTGCAAAAGGAATGGCACCGGACATGAAAGACACTCTGCTTGAACCTCGCTTTGACCATATTTTGTAAAAAATATTACGAAACCTTTCATGTCAATTCCTAAATTGGAATTAAAGCTCTTTCCTGTTTTTCACAGTCAAATATTGAAGTGGAGGTCAACTTTGACATCTCGTAATATTTGGAAAGATTAACCCCTCCATCTAACTCCAATTTTGTTAGCAGGATCAGATATTTAAGATTGCCATTTTCTCAGCATTTACAATGATAGCATTATTTGTGCCTGGTCAGAAATGTTGAAATAATGTGAGACATAAAGACGCAAAGCTGCCATAATAATACCATGTAGTCACCTTATACACAAAGTGTTCCATGTACACACCATTGAAAATCTCTCTTTCTGCTGATTTAGAAAGAACTATATCTCAATTTTTGAAAATTCCGACTTTCAGCTCATTTTGTGGTGACAGGTCACATTTAGAATAATATTTGCAGAATTGTCTCAAAATATGCCACTTACCTTAGCCACTAAGCGAATATGTGACCAACAATGTCGAGGACATTTAAAGTGGTCGCCCCTTTCGTCGGCTTAAAAGCGCTTCCGCAAAGAGCGACACCAGCGGTAGAATCGACACACATCCCAAGATGACGAATGCCAGGTCGTAGCTTCCAGTAAGGTCGAACATCAACCCTGTAACAAGCAACAATATGTTACTTTTCCACTCTGAAAATGATCACGTATCGTAGTGTTTACTGCAATGTCATATTGGGATAGGATAGGGGTGTTTCAAAAGGACGGATGTTTTGTGTAACCGTCGCTTTTAATCTTCTGTGGAAAGTTTCCTCCACAATTGGAGACGGTATCAAGATTGCACCTTGCATTCGCGATGAATTGTAACTTACCCGTGCACTATTTCTCCCACCCATGACACACAAGGAACCCCTTTCTATCCCACCAGCTGATGTGAACACAGTCAGTATTCACTATGTCTTTGCTGTGTCTTTTCTTCTGAAAATTGATTATTTAAATAACAATGGGGAATTCTTGCAGCACAGGTAAGCAAACTATCCTACTACCCCCCTACAGCTAAGATGGCTCTACAGAAGTCTCAGGTGCAACACGCACTTCCCTTCGGTGTGTATAACCAATTGTGAATGTGTACAGGTGATCATGAAGAGACACATCCGTGTCATGTTAGCCTTCTAGAATTAATCCATTGCACTATAACTGCGGAGTCCCGTATAACTCAAACCAAAATTTAAAAAAAATCCAGAACTATAAATTTACAATTCAGGCAAAACATAGTTTTGCAGAAGAATGAAGAAAGGAAGGTCATTTACGGCAAGTGATATTTTTTCATCAAAGGCTTAATAATATAAGCTGGTTTTAAATCGTCAAAAGGTCTATGCAATATTTTTTTAAGAATGTCACCCCAAATATTTTTTTCTTGACCAACTGAGTTACGTATTTTCCAATGGGCATATTAGTTGCATCCCATAACCAAAGTTTGATGTTATCAAGTCAGTTGTTAAGGGGAACGCACCCAAAAAGGATACCCTCATACGTCAGCAAAACAAAGAAAACATCAAGGTTTTAAAAAAGCACCATTGAATGCGAGTATCAAACCGTCACGTATTCTAGTAAAAGCTACATTATTATCCCCATTAACGAAAGGAACATAACTTTGGAAAAGTGGGTTGATACACGAATATGTCTAACTCTGGTCTACATGACAGCACACATGAAAGATTCGATTGTACCTTAATTTCGGATGAAAGTAGTTTAAAAGCTTATTCTACAGAGTGGACATAAACAAGGTCAATATTTTTACTAAAAGACACTGATTTTTCTTCCAAATGTCTTTTCTCCCCAAAATTATCCAGGCTATGGGATGCCTGTAACTTTTTTTTTTCAAATTTACTGAAATCAGCCAAATCACGATGTTTGTCGCAAAATTCAATATACCGCATTCTACGTTTCCAAGAAGAGACAATTATTCTTCTCTTCCAAAGGGGGAATTATGCTTTTGAAAAAGTTAACAACTACAGTGCAATTTTTTTCGAAAGCTGAGTAACCGTTTTACTTTTTGGTGAGAAATTCGCCTCTATTTGAAAATGGTGACAATAAGCTGCGTATATAAAGTACTAGAGTCTTTTACCTGGGAAAAAGCCAAACGCAATTGTCAAGGCTGCTGTAAAAACAGCTAGCCAGCTGAAAGCAGGAACTAAATTTTCATCTCCGAACAGATCACGAGTGTAAAGGTCACCCAGTATTGCTATCATTCCGCTGAGGCCGTAGTAGAGGAAAGCGTTGATCATCATAATCCAGTATGTGCTCATCCAAGGAAGGGTCAGCAAAGTCACAGAGCAGGCAATGGTGGTCACAAACAAACTGGGTCGCATCTTCAGCAGCCCTTTGTATAAAATCAGGCTAAAGACAATCTTGAAAACCACATTTCCTATTCCCCCAGCTAGACTGAACGTCACAGCTTCGTATCCAGAAAAACCTTTAGCCTTGGCATAAGACACAATGTAGATTATCCACATATTAGACACAAAATAATCACTCCCAAAAACGGGAACAGCAATCCAGAACTCGACGCGGCCACAAACTGCCCACCCAAGAAGAGTCACTCGCGCAATGATAGTTTCCTTTAAGATGTGGAGTCGTGATTTCTTCTTAGCATTAAAGCTTCTTGATTGGCTGGTAGGCGACTCATCTTCTCCCCTGGTCACGATTGGTCGGTACTTGTCTCGTGCCCGTGTTGACTCTGGTGCTGATCGTAGCAGGAAGCCAAATGCACCAAGATGCATGCTGATAGCCCCTAGAAGTAGCATAGCACCTTGCCAGCCATAGGTGTCTAAAAGTACCTGAGTCAGGGGCCCAATGAGCATCATGCCCACTGCATGGCCTGAACTCCCAATACCAGTAGCCATGGCATAGCCTGTGGTGAAGTGATGACTGGCCATTGCTCTGGTCAAAATAGAGATGATAGACAAACCAGGCCCTGTACAGATTAAGCAAAAAGCCCGGACATTGGGGAAAAGAGTTTGAAATTGCTACTACGTGTACCTATTTTTGAATCTTTGAAAACATTTTTATTATTCAAAACGAACAAGACTCTACCAGTAATCAACTCGGGGATGATTTAACAAGGCGTCTTAATCAAGAGCTCTTCTAGGTAAATACAACTGAAGCGTCAATATAAGCCTTTTCCGATAGCAAGGGATTAATTTGTTTTAGATTTTCATTAGAATATTTCAAGAAATAGTCGATGAAAGTCTGTAAAACTGAACGAACTAAACTCCTGCAATTCTGTTGGAATCGAAACGATTCTATCTTTATCCAGACACGTGATAGTAATCCGTAGATTTTTTAAGGACATATCCATTCGATGTTTTCAACCATCTTTATGACTATTATATTAAAAACTGTGGTATTTTCTACAGCTGAAACTGAAAACAATGTGACCTTTCAACAGGAAGGTTTGTCTTGTGCGCAGTCTTTTATTTGTCTAACACGAAATAGCCTATTTTGTATGCACATGATCGTTGAGTACACACGATAAACATAGGCTACTATTTCCCAACGATATTTGATACCCTTTCCTTAATCGACAAAAGAAAGGAAAACGAAACACGTTCCGGAAGAGAAGACTGCTCATACTTGTGTTTTCTAACTTCTGGTCATTAATTAACAGAAAAGAAAATATAGCATACCTGTCAATAAGGATAACGTTAGTGCCAGATGCAGTGTGCTGGTTGAGAAAGACGAGAGTATCAGAGACGAGCCACTAAGGAGACCACTCATTATGACCACAGTGCGAGTTCCAAAAATACCATCTAATGGTCCAGACAGGGGACCTGCGTGGGTGAAGTAACAACACTAGCAAAACCAACTGCAAATTGGGTTTTGTACGTTTCGAAACTGTGATATCCAGTAAACCAACACTTAACGTGAGAACCATCTAAAAGGCACTACTCTTCAAGTTATCACTTTGGATTACCGGAAAATTTCCTCTTCAATACAACTGCTGCTCTAAAATCATTACAAAACAGTTTATTTCGAAATTGATCGTTACACCATCGGCATGCTCAGTTTTAGATTAAAACGAAAATCAGCCTTATTCTTGTTGGTTCTTAAACCGCAAACACACCTGCAAAACCTGCCACAGCATTCATGGCCGTAATAAGACTGCCAATCATCCAGGTGTCAGCTGTAAATTGCTCTCGCAGCGTGCTTAACATCACCCCTAGACCTTTGGTGAGGCCCGAAAAAAGCAACGTGCTGATGTGCATGCAAAGGACAATGTAGAAACCATTGAGACGGCGTGTATTGCACCTGTCACCCATCGTAGAATTTTCTGGGTGGGAATTGTTCTATTTCTGCAACAGGGTGTGAAATACAACAATGGTGAAATTCGTATGGATTTATCTGTTCAAAATGCAAATGCAGCTAGGTATGAGACGGAGAGAACCCCCCCCCCCGCTTTGTATTGGTCAGTGTCTCGCAGGAATCTGGCGAATTCCTTTCAGACATCTTGGGGGGATGTGTTAAGTAACAATAGTCTGGAATGTGTAAAGGGATTGGACATGTTGGGGGGTACCCCTCGGTCTCATTTCTTGCTGGGTCATATGCAGCAAGGTATGAGACAGAGAGAAACCCCCACCCCTGCTTTGTGTTGGTCATTGTCTAGGTGAAATCTGGGGAATTCCTTTCAGACATCTTGGGGGGATGTGTTAAATAACAATAGTTTGGAATGTGTATAGGGATTGGACATGTTGGGGGGTACCCCTTGGTCTCATTTCTTGCTGAGTATATGCTGGGTATATCATAATGTCCTTATCTCAGGTTTGTGGTACGGCTCAGCAGAAACGTGAGTGTTAATTTGGTCATAGAGGAAGGACACAGGAGATACAACTCTTGCACATCAAAGTGCTCGATGATTATCGCCGCCTGGTCAGACGAACGATAGTAAATGTGATATAGGCTTGCGGGTACTGCTTTTGAATGATTGATAATTATGAACAGACCTTTTACTTCTTTTTTCTTTCCTTGCCAGAGCACACGAATTGTTAACAACACATACGTGTATTTTACACAATGAACGACTGGGTCCAGACATGCAAGCATGCACAACCACTGAGTATCGGTTCGGACCGTAATTTTCGGAATATAAGCCGCAGCTGATTTTCACCGCTCTATCCTCTGGACTCAAATCCACAAGCTTCCAACTTCAAAAGAGAGGGTGACACCCAGTTTAAACTACTTCATAACGTTTTTCCTTCTGTCCCTGCCTTCAGTCATCTCAATCCAGACACCTGTCTTTGCTGTGGATGGTGTGGAGAGGTAAGAACCATCCTCCATCTCTTCATTCTCCGCCCCTCCTGTACTCAACCTTCTTCACGCTCTGCTCTCCCATCTGCTTCCCGACATTCATCTCGACTTCGACCTGTACTGGATCCTGATCTCCCACGCAAGGGGCCGTAGCCGGAACGCAGTAAAACTTGCGAATTGTCTCTTCGTCAGCCTGAAAAATGTCATTTACTGGTCTTATCGCACTACCAAATTTCCTGACCTTCTCCAAATCTGGCCCCATCGTCTCAAATGCAAGATCGTCATTAAATTTCACTATTATCGTCATAATTCCACCCTACATCTATTCTTTGACAAATGGTATATTAATGGTTCTCTCTCTGCTGTGGTCAATAGCAAGATAACATGGCTAATCTAATCACTATTCTATCCCCCTCCCCTGTCCCCTCTCTGGGGGGGGGGGGGGTAGCCACGGCAGTGGTTAGAATTGCCTACGTCCAGAGACGCCGGTGGCCTACTCCATCCCTTCTCCCTCTCCCCCTCTCTAAGCCCGGCCTGAGTCCGGGGCAGCAGCTTGCCTCGGTCTTAGTCCCTGTACCTCGTAACTTAGGCCCTCAACCTCTCCCTTCCAGTAACCCTACCTGAGTTATATAAATATTTCCCTTAGTTAATTTGTCAATAGTGTATTTTTCCTTACATGTATTGTATAATTTTCTCAACTAATGTTTTTGCTGTAAACTTGACTGTGTTTTTCTTTGTTTACCCTTTTCATATTTGTAGATTTGTACTTGTCAATTGTAATAATTTCAACTGTTTGCAGTTGTCATCGGTAATATTATATCTCTTTATATATTTTCCTGTTTTTGGTTTTTTTTATTCACTTATGTTAAAACAAATCTTTTATCTGTAAATAACCAAATTTGCTTTTAAGTTATTGTATTTTTTTTTCGTTTCAATGGAACGAAGCAAAATTTCTATTTCAGACATTTCTCCAAAGATGATAAATACATTTTTATGACTCCTTTCCACATTGCTGTGTCTGTATAGCAGATTCCATCATATTTCACAGGCGTGAAGCTATCATTTTCCTCTTGTAGTCGGTTAGAACCAAATACAAATAAAGCAAACTAAAACAGACGCATGAGCCAAAAACACCTCCTGGACAAACCTAAAATAATAAAACAGGACCGAAAGGGTTTTAATTGGCCCTGGAAAATGGATGTAGGTTATGTCGGATAAAAAATTGGTGGTTCAACTCAGTTTGGCAGCACCCGAATGTTGCACCACTCTCAAAAATGGTAAAGTTGATTTAAACATGTCTAGTTAGGCCTGCCTTACATTAGAGCTCTCTGCCTCGCCAAAATTCATTCGTGACTGATGGCTTAAGTGGGTAGCTCCAGTGTGCAGTCATTTTTCCCCGGAGATTTTGGTTTTATTCACAATGCGTGATCATGCATTGTGTTCTGAACGTCTTTTGACGAAGTGAAGTGCGGCGTTGCATGACTTTATAATGCATTATGAATTTTTAAAGGAACAATAAATACATTTCAAAATTGTGTGTGCTGAACGTCTTATAAACTTCATACCGTCTATTGAAAATGAGCCTCGAAAGGTTACAGAGGGATAGCTATCCCATCGAGGCATTACGGTAAACACTGTGCTATGTCGTCAGCGCAGTGGGCTATTTTTGGTGGGTTCTAGAGAGTATAAACACTACATTGGTAAGAGTGATACATTTGTGCTCGTTGCAGGTTTGATGTTTGACAAAACTGAAAGCTACAGCCTGGCTTTCGTCATCTTGGGATGAGTATCCATTCTGCTGCTGTTGTCTCTGTTTGTGGAAGCGCTGTTAAATCCACAGCAGGCAAGATCGCTTTAAAATGTCCATCAGGTCCCCGACATTGCTGTTTACTTCCAATACAACATGCTTCCCGTTACTGTGTATAATAGTTATTTAGCATGCAGTGCAGAAGGAAGGGGTGCGGCATAAATCCTTTCCGACGATATTTAGCGATTGAATGATGCCTTTACATAATTAGTACCGGCATTAAGTCTGGGACCACATTGTCCGAGCAATTTCCTGTTTCTTGCTTCAGATCAAGTTCCTGGTTTACGTGTAGTTTGAGCACGATTTCAATTACTGAAAACCTGTTCTGTTCACTAGAAGAACTTTTTTCATGCAAATTTAGAACGATTTATCGACATATCAAGCATTTCATGCCTGTATGATGACATTATACTAATCTGGCATTTATCATATTTGTGGATTGGCACGTTTTAGCAATTATAGGTCGAACAAGCAAAACAGGAAGCAAAATTGACTAGGACTAAAAACTATATATTTACCGCTGCATTTAAGCATTTTTTAAAGTCATTATATCTCATTTTCGAATTCGTCAAAGATTTAGTTATTTACTTCCAGATTTCAATGTTTCTTAGTTATACAGGGTGTCCCAGAAAAAAAAAACTGGTGGAAAGGGATTAATATGCCCAAACCATGATATATGATTATAATAAAAGTGTAGAGGGTGGAGCGAGAGCCGGGTTAGGAACAGCGGGAGAGAAAGGGCTTCTGACGGTAGTGCTGTAATACAGCGGGCTGGTTGGTGACAATTGCAGTTGAAGGAATAAGGTCCTGAAGTCGTTTGGTACTCTGGATTTATTCTTTGGCTCACTTGGTTCCGAATTAGTGGATTTTATGGCACGTTCTCGCAGCGGCGGAAAGTTTCGGGAACCACATCAAAGAAGAAAAGAAAAATGTACTCATTAAATAAGTATTCAATACACGTGACGATGCAAATGTCTGTCTCTCAATTCTATTAAAACTGAGAGAGCATCCTAAAATTATACTGTAGCTTGATCTCTGAAAAAGCCATTTATGAAGGTTTATCCAACAGAACTGAATAACCCGTTTATTAACTGTGCACAGGGAATATCATATCATTTTCTCTGATATATGTAACTGGCACACATTGCAGCTTTACCATGGGAAATATGCTGAAACTAATTGCAGTAAAGTCTCCATACAATTTCAGCTACAAATATATATATATAAAAAAGTCCATCAAACATCTCCGTAGTTCCAAACATTACCTAACTCTTGTTGGATAAAAAAACACTTAACCCTCAAGCTGTGCAGGCAGAAATGAGAGCAAAATGTACCGACACAGCAGGGCGCTCTTCAAGATCGATCTGCTCTATTACGGTGCCGATCTCACAATAAGTTTTCCTCAAAAGAAAATAAAACTGAATTTCTGCTAAAATACCTACAAAGCACTTGCACTAAAGTTTACTGTGCTTCCAAATATTTATCAATCATAATGATCCTATTAATAAACAACAGGAAGGGGTTTGCCTACGCTTGGCATTACCAAGAGCATGCCCAGCGTACGTGGTACAAGCCACATCCATCATGGTTGTATACAAAATCACTTCACTTTTGCTTCTTGAGGTTAATCACTTTTAAGGAATGTCGGTACTTCTTTTTTATGTTCTAGCTCTCAACTCAAACAAAATCTTGAACAATTAATGTATAAGGTTACTTAAATGTCGGTAAACTATTTAAAATTGCGTACCTGAGTAGGTGGCTTGTAAGGCACATCCACACGGTGGCGGAACGTTTCGGGAACAACTCGTCGTCGTGGGCACCTAGGCAAAAGACTAGTGTTTGACAACAGGTGCTGATTTTGTATTCATAAATCTCACAAAGGCTGTTGACAATTGTAACTCGCTCAAGCATTCCATATTTAGGTGCTTGGGCTATCCAGATATATGTTTATTCTGGTGGGTTTCAACCAAGACTTCAGTATATGACTAAAGGTCTTAATTTCCAGTTTGTCGTGGCGTCGTGGCTTACTCCAACCCTTTTGGACATCATCGTTTGGGCCCTTGCTCAGTTGCGCTTTCCATGATTTGCGTGTCACACTCTTAGCTCTGCGAAACTCTTCAATCTGTCCCACCTCTAAACTAGGACGGAGGCCAGACAAGTCCCCAAGTCGGCTGATAATTCTGCCAGTGTCGCTCACTGGATCTGAATCCAGCTTCAATATCTTTGCGAATCGTTAATTGACACCTGTTGCTTGGAGTTTGGTACGAAGATCAGCCTCAGCAAGATGATACCGGTAGTGCATAACATAAAATATTTTGTCAGAAACAACTGTAATATTGCAAAAGTTTTTAAACTAGAGTAAATTAATGCATGAAAGTTGAAACAAAGAAGCGAAACTGAGAAACTAGAACAGCACGATCTGACAGCACGTATATCCGACTGGCAGAGTGCACTTCTGTCAAAAACGGCAGTAATGAAGTTTGAACTCAGAGGGTTTGCTTTAGCATTGCAGACTGAACAACCGCAAAATAATAACCATGTATTGTGTCCTCAAAGTCCAGTTTCTACACACGACTACGTTTGCCCGAATCTGTAGCCTAAAACGCTATAAGTTTTACGTAGCATTTCGAATCTGTGTCTGTCCCTTTATAAGTAACGCAACTGACCTTTGCGACGAATCTACTCTATGGTACCTGGCTCCCAAACATTTGATTGAAAACACGTTAAGATTTTTTACTTATAGTCTTTTCATTTCAGACTCGGCCTTTCATGAGACCCATGATCATCTTTTCTGGGTCGCGTTTTGAGGAAGTATAAATGTGCCCATTTAAATCCACTCCGTTACATTTGCGGCATATCTATTAATCTAACGGTCCTGTTATTTTAAGAACAAAATAAGACTGTGTAAACCATTCTACTTATTGGACACAATTCGCTGTACCTTTCTATCAGGAACGCAATAATTTATGATGGCATATCTGTCAACTTTTTCCAACACCCAAATATTTACACACCAAGATCATATTTCCATTGAACGCTGACCGTCAGCATTTTTACCTCGGAGACTGGTTTGCATCATAGGCACGTCTAATTAAAATTTACATGGGAGCAGTTTCAGCATTGTGTACTATGCATTGGTGAATGTTCATGTCCGTGTACATTAATTGTAATGGTACATGCACATGTATGTCTGTACATTCACAATCTCTATGTAGAAGCAGGTGTACTGTGAGCCACCTTGGTGCGTATATTCCAGATGTAGGAACGACGTCACTGTGCACACACGTATCATCAGTGGTAACTTGAGAGACTATTGCCATGACTATGCCTAAGTCCACGGATAACAAACATGTGCACATGTATATGTACATGTAAACATGTTCACTGTGAACTTGATATTACTGTCAAATAATATGCACCTCCGGCATACACAATCGATGTATTAATTATATTACATGTACTTCCCACATATTACATTTGCTCCATGAAGAGGGCGTTTTAAGGCATTAGGCCTATGGAAAACTGGGGCAAACATGTTTTCTTAACTACTGTCAGGTTGAAAGGAATTGCTTTCATGCAAGGCCACAATGGAGGTCTACCATCCTAAACCACTGCCATAGGTCGTTCGTTTATTCTCCTCGTGTTCGGTCAAGTATGGACATAGCACGATGTGTGGCGAGTCAGCCATTTTGCATCAGGGTTCACTGCCTTTTCTCTAATCGTAGAACCGGTGTTTTAACATTTGGTCCGGTTGAACCGTATTTTGAATGATACCACCAGACGGAAAGACATCAGCAAGCTGATTTGTGTTATGGAAATCATGTATACAGAATAACACAGGAGAGGTAAAGGGCCTGATCAGCCATTTTTGCGGGCTAGTTCATACGCATAAGCTTCACATATGAACACAACAATGCCTCCAATGATGTACTTCCGTGGTTTTACGCTGCGCACATTGTAACCGTTGGCACCTGTATTCCAAGAGTCACAGGTGTCTGGTCGTAAAGTCGCCACATGTAAGGTAAGAGCCAAAGTATGCTGTCCACAGATACTTTTCTCAGACTCAAAATGCCACAGGTTGCTTCGTAAATGGTTGGATACCCGTTGGTTAAAGGCTCCATGCAGTGATTTGTCTGATAGATAAAGACGTGCAAACTCCTGCTTAAGTTACTTGAATGGAATCTATTAGCCATGTATCTCTGATTAATTGTCGAAAAGTGCGCATCTTTTACTGAACGATGACAATGGTGTTGTGTTGAAGCCATCAAGGAACGATACTTTGCACATTAGGACTTTGCTCACACTTGTTTGGTCACTGAAAATACTTTTCACATGCCATAAAAAAATTAAACGTACATGTTTTTGCCTGGCTTGTTTGTCATAGCACCGACACAGCATGCAAGGCATGGATTTATGCAGGTGCAAGAGCCATCTACAAAACAAAAGTAACTGCAGCACATTTAAAGTGCCAAGGACATGAAGCTCACTTTAAGGAAATGCTTTATTGTGCAATCCCAATCTACTATCAAATGTAACAAAAGGGCTTTAACAGATCTTTGTTCACCGTAAACACAACTAAACCAAGCACCAACATGAAATCACTACTCTGAGCAGGCTGGATGTGATTTCACTCAAAAAGATGATTTTGGCAGGGCGAATATAACATTAAATGTGAATATGATAGGTGAGTCGGAAATCACAACCACGATGATGTAATTGTGGTGACGTGGCCAGAGAGTGGATATGACAGCTGTCTTTGTTTACATGTGTACTTTCATGTGAAGCTGCTTTGGGAAAGGACCACTGAGCACTCCAGGAAAACAAGCATCGACTGCAAATATTGGTTTATAAGCATGTAAAAGTGACAAAGGTTTGACCCTTCATATAACCTTAAAAAACAAAGGACTGACAACTTAAGAAACTCAGAACAGCGTTTGTCAACTGAAAATTTGTCACATTCCAAAATATGAACTCAACACCTTTATCACCTCTCGAGATACGCTTGAAATGATCGAGGGCCTTCTTGACTACAATTCTTGTAACTTACACTTAATGACGTCATTATGTTGTCACATTTACACCTCTAGGGACCGGGGTTGATATTTGCTTTTAGGTTTGAAGTTTATACAGAAAACAATGCTAGAGAAACTCCGCCAAGATCACTATCTCGAACATGGTGCAACTGGATTCTACCTGACAGGTAACATTGCTGCGCTTACTCACAGATTTCAATGGAATTCTTGGGTACTTTACGTTCATGAACATTTTCATGCTTATTGCAAGTATTTCTTATCAGTTGCAGAAATAAACGAATTCCAACAAGGTAAATATTGAGATGGGCAACAGGTGCAGTGCACGATTTCTCCAAGGCTTCTATATTGTCCTCTGCATGCATATCAGCACGTTGCTTTGGGCGGGCCTCATCAAAGGTCTGGGGGTGCTGTTACCCACGCTGCGGGACCAATTTACAGTCTACACCTGGATGATTGGCAGTTTGATTGCGGCCGTGAGTGCGATGGCAGGTTTTGCAAGTAAGCTTTGGAAGTGAAACAATCCTTCAAAACTGTTTCATTGAACTGCTCTCCGAAGCAGAGCAGTTGCTCAAAAACTATAAGAGAGGCCGTTGTACAGTGAAACTTTGTCCACCGTAAATTTTTAAAATATATTTATTTGGAACCTTTGATTGTTGAAACTGTGCAAATGTCAGGGGTGAATCGCTCGATCTCAAAGTAAACTTTTTCGTGATTTGTACAGTCATTGTCTACTGGTCGATTTCACACGTTGTGCAGGTTTTGCAGAGACCTCATTTTGAAAAAAACCCATTGTAGGCTACTTAATTTTTCTGTTTGTGGGGATTATGAATATTGTCGTTATTTTGCAAATGCAGGTCCCCTCTCTGCGCTTCTAAACGGTATTTTTGGAACTGGCACTGTGGTCATAGTGAGCGGTTTCCTCTATGGAGCGTCTGTAATGCTGTCGTCCTTCTCAACCAGCATTCCTCATATTGCATTAACGTTATGCATATTGGCAGGTAGTCTATTGTTTATACACAAGGTGACCCACAAAAATCTAACTAAAAGTAACAATTATTTTCTCACAAACGGTTGTCAGATATTGCTGTATTTGATATGAACTTAAAGCTGAAAATATTATCTTTCCAAAACTGAAGAAGTCACTTTAATCTGGTGATGCGTTGTGGTATTACCGGTAAAAGATGGCAATTCCCACAGAATGATCAGATTCAAATGTACACGAAGGTACTTGTACATAAATGTACTTTCGCCGCACTTTGAGTATGCTGAAAAGTGTGATACCACAAGACACAGGTTTATACACAGTGCTGGCCTACACCATGCAGGCATCATTTGGCGATTAATTTGTTTTCACAAGACAAGGTCAAGGCTAAACAGCTTCAACTGTGTAGTCTACACACTACTGAAGTGAGTAGTCATGCACCAAAATCTGTATGTAACAGGCATTAGAGCGAGAAGCAGATTGATTTAGATACATTCCTTGTTTTCAAGACTGCGTTCTTAAAGCAAAGGTATTTGGTATTCTTGGTCTAGCCTTGTTAGTCACATATGCAAATTTGTCACAGTGCCGATTTCAGTACCCTTAACACCAGTCTAGTTTGTTCACTCACCTGTGTCAATAACATCCCAAGCTGTATACCATTGCAAAAGAGGTCATTCTGCCCTTTCTAGAGATATATTTCTCTTTCCCATATATAAAGTAATTTTGCTATTACAGTAATTTTTATTTCGGCATAACTTTTTATGTGGACACCCTGTATTGAACAATATTTTTTTCCAGAAAATGTAAACAGAGCATTTTAAACCAGCTCTTACCTAAATTAATTCTTTGGAAAGGAATGAGTCCTCGAGTGGCCAGCCAGGCCAGAACTACCGTAATTTGCAGGGACAGATGTTTAAACAAACTGGTGACTTCATAGCAAGAAGTCATCAGAATAATCTTGGAACTTATACTCTCATCAATACCAGCAACCTATCCCCAAAGAATGTCAGATTTGTTTTTTTAACATGGTAGAAATTGAAGATGATGGAAGCATGGATTCACATGGTTTTCTTTGAAGTTCAAAGTTTTGCGTTTGCAACACTTTTTTTTGTCAAGAGAGAGTGGGATATTCTTTTGATACCTGCTCAGTGTGGGAGACTTGATGCTGTTACTTTTTGATTTTTCTCCTAGAATATATGGCGTCAGCAAATTTCCAGCAATCAAATTCTGACTTTTTTTGTATACATGCCATACTTGCGGTAATCGGTCATCAGATTAATGAATATACATGACGAGTATTTCCTCAACCGGAAATAATGAAAGACAGGTTACATTTATATTATACTGACCAAGCTCATATTAAAATTCTTGTTTTCTCTGAGCAGGGCCTAGTTTGTTCAGTATCACTATACTGACTAGAGCAATGGCTGGACGTCATTTCACTACAGGCTACGCCATCGCTACTGGTATTGGAACTTCGGGCCACGCTGTTGGATTGATGCTCCTTGCGCCCTTGATTCAATTACTTTTAGACACCTATGGCTGGCGAAGTGCATTGCTACTGCTTGGGGCAATCAGTTTGCATCTTGGTGTATGCGGCTTCCTCCTAAGAATACCACAACATCCTGCAGAGGCACGGGAGGAGTACCTGCCCATTGGCTCCGTTGAAGAGGAAGCGTCGCATGTCAACAAGCCAAGAAGCTCCGATGCTAAGAAAAACTCGCCACTCCGCAGCTTGAAGAACGTCATAATAGATGTGAAGAATCTACTGGGATGTGCAGTTTGTCGCCGCGCCGAGTTTTGGATCGGGTTTCTTGTTTTTGGATGTGATTCATTTGCGATAGATATGTGGGTGTTGTACTTCGTCGCTTATGCCGAGTCAAAAGGTTTTTCTGGATACGAAGCCGTAATGTTCACTTTCGCCGGAGGAATGGGAAACATGGTCTTAAAGATCATCATTGGCCTGATTTTGGACTTTGGGTTATTGAAAGTGCGGCTGGGTCTCTTTGTGACGATCATTACAAGTTCCCTTTGTTTACTGACACTTCCCTGGATGAATACATACTGGATGATGATGATCAATGCCTTTCTCTATAACGGCCTCAACGGTATGATAAGACTCTTGAGTGACATTTATACCCGTGAACTCTTGGGAGCTGAAGATTTAGTTGCCGCTTTCAGCTGGATGGGAGTTTTCAAGGCAGCTGTCATTCTTGCGTTCGGATTTTATCCAGGTAAAAGCCTCAGATATCATTAGATCAGCATATGGGGAAAGCTAACAAAACACTTTTCATTCGAAGGCACTGTCGTAATGAAGGCAGTCTCTCTAGCACACACTTTGACTTTTTCTGTGCGGGCGGAGATGAATATGAGATAAGAAATGGGTAAAACAATTGTGCCCAATTTTGATTTTAACGATGTGAATGGTTATCTTAGATTCTCAGTACCGTTTTATTCAAGGTTTAGCAATAATCTGCTCGGTGCTGCCGTGGGGGTAAATGGTCCCTCGCGTGTGCTAGACAGGCTAGCTCCCCTATGCACGGATCATTCGGAGGTTCTCCGTGCAACATGCGAAGTCAACCAATGTGTTCACTGAAATTATTATGGAGAAATCTTTGCTCGCTGTATGCACATTTCTACACATGACTAAAAGTATGGGGCCTAGAGGGACTGTCTTATTGTACAGGTTACCCAGCATTACCCTCTCTAAAAATCGTTAAAATTACGCAGTAGCAGGATTCCAGTCAATCGAGCAAATTTTGCAGCTTTTTGACATCGCTTTATACAAAATAAAAACTTTGTATAAAGCGATGTCCAAAAGCTGCAAAAATCGCGCAGATCTACAGCGACGCGCACTGACCAGAAATCAAAGATTTTTTTCTGGCCTTAAATGGTGTCTTTCTGATCTGAACTGGAGAATTCAAAATTCCCGAAAGCAAAACAAAAAACATTGCTTCCTAACGGAGGGGCATGTCAAGAAAAACAAGTTTCAATTTTGATTTCCGCACTATTTTGCTGTCAGACGTACTTGACCATCCTTATGTGCTTCCTTAAGCAAATAATAATTCCTGAATGATATGGATAATGCCAGGAGCAATGATACTGAAGATTGTATTTTGCGTTTTAACAGAGAAATGCTAACACAATTTCCTCTCAATACGTACAAAACAAATGTCAACAGGAAAGACACAAAAGTAGACCAACTCATTTTTCGTTTTAATGACGTCTTTGATACATTTTCAGTCACACTCGTAAACATGCATGTTTTTCTCCGTTGGAAAAAAAAATTGATGAGAGGGGATTTTGGTTTTCACAAATGGATCAGCCTCGTACGTTAATACTATTGACTAATTGGCCAAGGTGTTTATTATAATCACTTGTTTTGCTTGAAAAATTTGCTTTTCGAAGATATGCCGTTTTCCTTTACTGCAGAAACTCCTGGAAAGTAATAGATTATGCACTTTTAAAACTGGAAAAACATATCCTGCGATTACCTCGAAAAACGTTTTTGTTCAAAGTCAGTGTACACACGAGTCCCTTCCTAAGAACGATGACGAAATGTGACATATTTGAAATGGCTGTGAAACTCGTGTGTCTGCCTTTAGGGCATCACACCTGTTTTCGCGCCAATTTACCTCAACATTAAAAAGGAACCAAAGTACCTGAACTTTCCATCTCCCATAATATACGTTGTAGTCATTTAGAACACATTTTGAAAACTACACCTCTATAGGCCTACATTGACAATAATTGTATGTTTTAAGTTGCAGAAAGGCATGAACTCCCATAATTGGTATCATAAGGCATTATGAATGAGTTATGAGCACAACATAATTTCAAGAGTACAGTCATATGCTCGAAGTGATATACTGTATACATCAGAAGCGTTGTGACTATGCCTTCCTCAGCGCAAAGAATCGCGTTCAATGGCCATATCAAGAGCTGCAACTCCTGCGTGCGTCGTTCAGCAATAAAATCACCCGATCTGACTACCCAACGCTACTTATAAGTGAGGCTTGCGCAGCTAAACGGCCGTGCTCTAACTGTGGTGCTAATATATTATGGTATGATGCAACACAGAAGGCACATTTAGAAGTGAGGATTGGTCGAACTTTCTGCCTCCCTTATTTTTATACGCTGACTAGCCTCACTTATAAGTTTGCCACTGCGTTGCATCATACGATAATATATTAGTGTGGCGTGACAGAGGGCACTGGTCACTAGGCGCGGTGCAAAGTTATAGATGGCGCTCTGCCCAGTAACAGAGGCAGATGTTACGCACGCGTAGCTGTGTGTTAAGCAAGCGCGGCGTATAGGCTCCGCCTTGTGCGTTATGTGATAGGGCGGTGGAAGTCACTGCTTGGTCACGTGAGCACGTGCGCGGGCGTGGTCAGAGCAGCGCGAAAGCTGTAAAAGGCGCGCGCAGGCTAGGTAAAGTCGTCCTGATCAAGGGCTGATCCTGAGGTAAGGGTCGAGAATCCTGTGCAAAGGTTAAAGTCACCTAGCCTAGTGTGACTGTGCCTAAGTCCTAGTGGTGCGTGTGTTGTTGAGGGGCTCGGTAGGTTGAGGGGCTAATTGGTGGTGCAGTATAGTTCCTGATAGGAGCTTGCGGTCGATGCACGGGCGGATTGCTATCTCTATGACGTGAGTTGCGTGTAGCCCAGCCCTGACAATAAGTCCCGTAGACTTGCTAAAGTCCCTGATTCGGCACTGGATGCCCACAATTAATTGTGGTGTTCGCTGCTCTGGAAAAAGTCCGGTCACGTATAATCACAGTCTCCCCGTCAATAGCACCCTCTACTGGTATATTGGTTTAGTGTGTTGACGAATAAACCAGCCGCTTATTAATTGTTGTATATAAGTCAGGTTTCTAGGATATGTCTGGTATATTTCAAGTCAAGTCTGTCTGGGTTACGTCATTAAGTTTCGACCAATCACTTTAGGCATCATCTCGACGAAGACCAACTTTCTTGGGGGACGGTATACTTCTGTCCCAACGGACTCGTCCCTAGCCACTCAGGGACTTTCCGGCGTGCCGTCTGACGTGCCGCAACTCGAGGAAGAGGGCGCGGCGTCACATTAGCATCACAGGTCTTGCAGGCTATTTTGCACAGGCCTCGCTTAAGTTGCGGTGGGTAATCTGATTGGGTGTAAAATCAGGGCTTCAACCGATTTGATAAGATACTAAGTTTATTCAGGTGTTTCACGGCTTTACTGCCAGAAACGGGTTTGCCTCTTCCTACTTACCTGTCAGTGCCGCAAGAAAATATCCAGGCATACACTCGAAAGGAGAGTGTTTTTTTCTGTTTGTTTGTTTATTTGTTTTGTCTGATTTCCGTTACTGTGTAGAAAATGGCTTGGTAGGTGATGAACCTTAAGTTTCCGTCGTTGACAACATGAAATGTTCTAATCAAAACCCATTGATATGCCCGATACCAGTTTGATGTGCTGAACTGTAAAATGCCTTAAATGTTTATATTATTTACTTATTCTTGCTTATTGCAGGCTTGATGTTTGACAAACTCGGAAGCTACGACCTGGCGTTTATCATCTTGGGGTGTGTAGCATGTCTGCCGTTGGTGTCGCTGTTTGCGGAAGTCCTGTTAAATCGACGGAAGGCACGATCCCTTTAAATGTCAAGTGCGTGTGCTTGATACAACTTCGTCTATAAGACATGCCGCCAGTTATTCAAAATAAGAGTAAGAAGGAAGTGGGGAAGCAACATGTATCGTTCTTTTCCTCGATGCCAGTGAATGTTGCTGCAGAATGTGTACGAACTTTCTCAGGTTTGTTTATACATAATAATGAAGATTGTGTTAATTAAGATAGTGTGGACACGCCCTGTGACGTACGCAGGATGGACAGAACGAGGTGCTCGGTACACGTAGCAACCTGGATGGTTTGTGTATGATCAATACCAGCACGTAAGTGGGCGGAGCTTGCTCTTGGCTCTGCAAGTGTCTGCGAACCTGTAATGGCATGAGTAGGCCTACTCTTGCGGTGGCGTGAGTTGCAAGAGGACACAGTGTATGCTAATATAGGCCTATGTTAGGCGCGGGTGGACTGTCTCCATGTAGCAGTACACTTCCGGGTGCATTGCAGTAGGTTATTACCCGACTCGAATCGAGTCCATTCAAAACTGTATTTAAAATTCAGAAATCTCAGTGGAAAAACTGTCCCACATCTGTTGTCCATAATTCTTTGATTACGAACCATCATTTTAGGGTCTAGGGTAACGGCAGGCATGTGTAAAAAGCGCACCGCGCAACCGATGCGACAGAGTTGCCTTTGTACTGCAACGTAAAAACGTTTGTCGTGAAGGATTGCTTTGCTTGCAATAACTTTTCTTTTTGTGACTTGTGCCAATCATCATTGCACAACGGATTGAGAGTTACAGTGACACCATAAAACTCCTTCATACATATTAGTCGATACTTCGTTATTGATCATTTTTTAAATCTGTTAATATTGTATGTTCGGACTAAATTCGGTTCGCAAAAAGTTTGTTCAGCATTTTGGAATCATTGGGGAAAAAATGGACATGCTAGAATTGGCATAAAGTTTTTGTGCACCCGACTAAATGAAATCGCGCAAAGAAACAGGCAAAGTTGACTGGTGTCCTGTCCGCCATTTTATACACGTTCATAGCTACATGTAGTGTACATGTACGTGCTGTGCACATGAACGCATCACGTTTAGTCATTTGCCTCACGCGTCTTGCCCTCACTGTCAGTTCATGAAAATAATTTCCTGTCACAGATAATCCATTTTGACTTGACAAGCCATCAAGAAGCGGTAGCCGGCCTTCAAAAGGCAAAATGCAAATTCCGTGGTACGGTGTGCATAGAGAAGTTGGGACCAGCTTTGTGCGACACCTTAGGGGGAAGTATCCTTCAAAATAAGCACTGTACAGTCTAGAGATAGGGCGCCGGTCAACTCGGTCCGAATCAGTTCTGAAATATTGGAAACAAAAATTTAAATTTTCTGTATTTTCCAATCATAGCCAATAACTAGGCCTTCGAGACAAAACTGACAAAAGCAGCATCACTCAAATACATTTAAATGATGCATTATTGTATGGTCTGCCAAAGTTGCAGACGATGATGGACTTGCAACAATGCCAACTGGGTAAGGTTTGGGGTTTGTAGTACACAATTTACTTTAACGACGAAACGCAGACTACTTCTTATGTCTTGGGTTAAATTAAAAAATAATTGTAGTACAATGTATGTTGTTAACCTGTTACTTTTTAGTAAAAAATATATACCATATTATGCACTAAACTAAAGGAGAACCGGTATAAATTGAACTAGAATATATTATAAAATTGCAAGTGCTAGTGTTTGAAATATGCATTATTGCACCAAGTAATTGCATGCTAAGAATTGTTTATGAAATAATTTATGAAGTCATATCTTAAAAGAAGAAAAATTTCTTTCCAAGTACAAAAATGTTTAGATCAAACTAATATTCTTGGCTTTTATGTCTCGAATCCTTTTAATCTGTAATTGACGGTCTTTAGATTCATTTAATCGTTTTATCCGATGTAATTTCGTTATATTCATTTACGTTTGGTTTACATCTGCTGTATCGTTTGTAGGTAATGACATTAAAACACTTAGGGGAACTTTTCAAACATCAGCGTCATTTATTAATAACGAATAAGGTCAAGGGTTTGTTACAAATAACCGCAGGCCCAATCTTGAAGATGTCTATTTACTTCTGCAATGGCAAATGTATGGTGATTAGGGAGATCACTTCTGCCTTTCGTTGGTTGTTGAGGCTTATTATTATTATCACAATACGGAAAGTTTCGTGTGTGTGTGCCGTACGTATATCGTAAACCTTGAGACTAAACGCCAAACCTTAATTAAAGAAAGGACATGATTAACATGGAGCTGACTGAGCAACATATACCCACGAACTCAGAACGTTAAAACGTTCCTGCTGGACGTGATTGGATGTGTTGTCCAGTTATTTGTGTCTATCGATGAATCATAGGGCCGTGACGTCATGGAAACGCCCTCCGTCGAGCATACAACAAACGCGTTGTAATGATGACCAGTTCAGACAATGCGTCATAAGGATGTGCCATTTTTCCGTCGTCGGTAGCTAGGTTTCCATACACGTTTATATCCCTCATTGATATGCACATGCACAGGTTGTTATCTGTATTCGCATTTTCCAACTATTTGTATTGCTTATCATGAACTTTTTTGTCGACTCTGCTCAGGTCGACAACCACTGCCGGCCGGAGAGTCACACCTGCCGTACATTTTTATAGGGAATGCTAGGCTGAAGTGGTACCCTCAAATAATCGTACAAATAGACATACCTAGCTGCTGGGACCCAACTAAGGTGAAGAATAAAGTGGCCAGTTACAATTTAATCGTTTACGTTTGTGGGATTCGATATTGTCGTTTCAGGCTACCTGGCTCAGACGAAAAAATAACTCTCGTTTGTGGCAGGGTCGACGTTTGACAAAACTAGAAGCCTCGTCCTAACGTTTGTGATCTTGGGATGTGAAGCAGGTCTGCCATTAAGGTTGCTGTTTGCGAAGGTAGTTTTCAATCGATGTAAGGAACGATCGCTTTATTTAAATGTCCACTATGTCACCAAAGATGTTGATTGCATTATCTTTTATACAATGCTGCTACCTGTTTTTGTTCCTTTTTTTTAAATAACAACAAGGAAGGGGAAGACATCTGGTAACATTAATTGATTGGGCACACTTAGTACATATAGCTCATCTAGATACCAGTTGGGAAATATTTCCAAATACGTTTGTACTGTCAGGTTAATCTGCAACTGAAAGATTTAATGTTTGATAACGATTTTCAGGCACTATGAGCATATTTGTACACATATTTGTTTCAACAACCCACGGCCAACTCGACTCAATCCATATCCCACCCAAATCACAACAACGCAAGCCTAAACCTAACCAAACCAAAACCCGGAAATGCTTGCCCAAATTTTGTCAGGCATTTTTTGGTTGGCCATTACGTTTCCCTTCTAATGAAATACATCGAAATCAGCAAAATTTGTACAGGTTTCTGGACTTTCTTTAGGGAGTAACAAGCACTTTGAGTTTTGAGCAGAAAAACATAAATAAACGCCTCAGGGCATTTTGTTTTAAATAAATGGAACAAACTAACACAAACAAAAATACAATCGGACTATGTTTCTCTGCTGGGCGTTTTGTTTGAGTAGCAAGAGTAAGCCCCAGTCTTAGGACATTTTTCCAAAGATGGTGAATACATTTTTTTACGACTCCTTTCCAGATTGTTGTGTTTATGTTATAGGTTTCATCATATTTCACAGGTTTGAAGCTATGATTTTTCATCCCATGCGCGGTTAAAACCAAATGCAAATAAAACAAACTAAAAAAAGCATGAACCAAAAATAAGTACCTGAACAAACCTAAAATAAGGAAACAGGACCGAAAAGGGTTTGGCCCCGGAAAATGGATACAGGTGATGTCTGAAAAAAATGTGGGTGGTTCAACTCAGTTTGGTAGCACCCGAGTGTTGCACCACTCCCCAAAACGGCAAAGGTAGCATACATGTGTTAGTTAAACCTGCCTTACAATTACAATAGAGCTGTCTGCCTAGCCAAAATTCATTCGTGACTGATGGCGTAAGCAGATAACTCCAGTGTGCGGTCATTTTTCAAGGAGACTTTGGTTATTCACAATACGTAAACATGCATTGTGTCCTGCAAGTCTTTTGACGAAGTGAAGTGCGGCGTTGCATGGATGTATAAAGCAGTATGAATTTATAAAGCAACAATACATGCATTTCGAAACCATGTCTATTGCTTTTGCTGTAACCCCTGACCTGCAAAAATCTCTGGGTTTTTTGGTGCTCAAGAAGACTCCAGACAAGGTAAGCTGGAAGATTTACCAATTTGATGCCATCTACTGAAAATGAGTCTCAACAATCACATACATTGTCTTATGACTCCTTTCCAGATTGTTGTGTTTATATTGCAAGTTTCATCATATTTCACAGGTTTGAAAGCTATGATTTTTCATCCCGTGCTCGGTTAAAACCAAATACAAATAAAACAAACTAAAAAAAAACATGAACCAAAAATAAGTACCTTAACAAACCTGAAATAAGGAAACAGGACCGAAAAGGGTTTGGCCCCGGAAAATGGATGTAGGTGATGTCTGAAAAAAATGTGGGTGGTTCAACTCAGTTTGGTAGCACCCCAGTGTTGCACCACTCCAAAAAACGGCAAAGGTAGCATACATGTGTTAAGTTAAACCTGCCTTACAATTATAGTAGAGCTGTCTGCCTCGCCTAAATTCATTTGTGACTGATGGCGTAAGCAGATAACTCCAGTGTGCGGTCATTTTTCAAGGAGACTTTGGTTATTCACAATACGTAAACATGCATTGTGTCCTGCAAGTCTTATGACGAAGTGGAGTGCGGTGTTGCATGGATGTATAAAGCAGTATGAATTTATAAAGCAACAATACATGCATTTCGAAACCATGTCTATTGATTTTGCTGTAACCCCTGACCTGCAAATATCTCTGGGTTTTTTGGTGCTGAAGAAGACTCCAGACAAGGTAAGCTGGAAGATTTACCAATTTGATGTCGTCTACTGAAAATGAGTCTTACGGAGGTATATCACGGGTCAACGGAGGCAGCTTTACCTTTCTATATTATTCGTTGTCATTTTTGAAGCTGGAGGGAAAATAGGGATTGTCATGGGCAGATTGTTTACACAAGAGGCTTTAACCCCGTAGTGCCCAAATGTAGATGTGCCCTTGTGCGATCCCTATAGTGAAACGTCAAAAGAAGAATGCATCGAACATTTTAGACAAACGATCCACGCTATATATACTCTATAAATTCTGCCGAATTTCAGAGTTAATCTGCTTATGTTGAACCTAATCATTTATGCTGTTATACCTAAAACCTTTACCCCACACCAAAACATTACAGCTAGGCCGCACGCTAAGCCACCAGCATTGTTACCTTTGGACTTGTACTGTGGTTGGGAACTTAAAATGTCCATCCATACCTCGATAAAAATTGACAAATAATGTGTGCATCATGCAACTGATTTTGAACCTCCTCAACTGAACCCCCCGTGGGATTTCCTTGGGAAATACTTCGACACGTGTTCAACTACTTCTGGCTACAGGTTCCACGATACAGTGACCTGGCTACACGGCACAGTAAAAATTCGGTCAACCATGACCGACCGCTGTTTTCCTGACGCTGCACACGGACGTACATTAAAAAAAACCTGGACTCTCAATGCCCTTAATCAGCTCACAGAGATCACTGAATCAACTAGCGGCCATTTTACCGAGCCGACTACAAAGTTTGCCTGGCAATGCCGCCTTTGCCCTTCCTGGCTTCAATAAAAGAGAAACAACCCGCGCATTGAATTTGTATTCGGCTTGGTAAAATGACCGCTGGTTGGCTTCTATTCATACAAAGGCACTTAAAGTCCAGATTTTTTATATATGTCCGTGGCGCTGCCAGCCAAATCTAGTTTGACGCATATGCGCCAGTTCTGATACAAGCAGATCACCAAAAATGCATATTTACAAGGTTTGACCATAGAACTTTTCGACTGCAAAACGGTGCACAAACTCCTCCCAGTTTTGCTTAATATGGACTACTTAGCGGTTTGGAAGTTAAAATGAATATTCCGACATTAGATTGGCTGGCACAGGGCCCTTCGCAGCTCTTTAAAGTCCATGCGACGCAAAATTCGAAAAGATGACGGCACTTTTATCTTCCCGACAGACGGTGTCGTCCCCAAAAAAGGTATTGTTTAGCATGTTTTGTCCATTTTAGAAAGTTTAAATAGACGAGGGGCTGAGATGTAGTTAAAAAGTAGGTATTGCTTTAAAAGAATAACGACCTTTTCAAAGTCTAAAAGTCCCGTACTCCTTAGAAACTTGAAATTGATAGCAACTGTGCAAACGTGTTGCATCACCGTGCAAGTGGAATACTGTGCATGTTTAGCATGCTGCTAACGCAGCACTGGCACATATACATGTGCTGCAGCCTGGCATGATATAAATTTTGTAGCCATTTTTCTACCACCTCAGGAAACAAGAGAACAAGATAGCAGTCCGAAACTTGCCATTTTCTCTTTTCTTTATTCTTATTTTAAAAGACATTTCACGACACTCTTGATTTAGTATGTATTAAATATAAAAATACAAATAATAGTTGATTTGAAGGTCAACACATTGGTGTTTGTTAACGGAATATAAACACTGAGCAAGTTATACTATCAGATGAAAAAATGTAGATGTACACCCAAAACCTAAATGAATTCTAAAAATTCCGATGCATAACTACGCACTTTACCAAGAAGCTTTCCACATTGTTTGAAGAGCTTCTTCCAGAAAACCTGTTTCTCAGTATAATTTGTTTGTCACTATAATATAATGTCACCATTTTTTCCACAAATTCGTAATTTACAGACTGCAGCTAAAATTCAAGAAAGAAAGTCATCTCAAGAATCTAAGTATATTTTGTAGAATCTGTGGAAACCGAATCCAGCATGCGGAGAACATCTTAATGTAAACCAAGGAGATGTTTAGACTATACCAACCGAATTCTAGCAAAGTTTAAGATTGATGTATTCGAAGATGATGAGAATAAAATTCATCATCCAGTGTCTTTCTGTTACCGTAACCACTAATAATAATAATAATAGAAAAAATAGGAAAAAAATTACTTTAAGAAATAAAAGGATGATAAATTTTATAAGGATAACTGAATGAATGTCACCGCGCTAGTACCCAAACCGCAGTATGGAGATATATCTGCCCCGCTAACAGGGAGAATCTAACCCTGCTGGCATCGGTGATGTCTCGATCTTTCCTGGGGACAGACGCCTCTAACCCTACCTACGATAAAAGAAAAGTAATTATACCACACACGGGTACACTACACAGATAAAATTAATAAAATTACGAATCCTGCAGCGCAACATATCACCAAGTGTGGGTAGCATTTTACCGTTAAGGTAACTTAACAAAGGACCATTGCTTGCTGACCTGAGATGATATCTAGACTCCTTCTTAACCCTACGCGGCATTGTTTCCTCTGATTTCCTTTGTGCCGGTTAGACGCTCCTTTTTGGAGAGTGGTATTACAACTGTGTGAATTGTATTTGTTTTGAGCCGAAAGCTGTTGTAAATGGCTCAAAAATGCTACATGGATGTCCTCCACACTCCCAAAGAAAAGAAATGGCATTGAATTTTTTTTTAGGTGCTGGGGGGTGGAGCGGGGTGCAACCGAAGATCTGGCTGGCTATGGGCAGAGCTGATTTGGTTAATGCATGTCTAGACATGTGTCTCTATGGTCAGCCCAAGCCACAAACATCAAAGGGGCCCCACCCCATTGAAATGGTCCTTGGAGGGCATTTCCATTGATAAGTGCAGGCCTGATGTAAACAATCACTTGGGACTCACATCTGGAAGATGTTTGTACACAGTTCAATGGGCTTTACTCAGGGACCGGCTCGAATATTTCTTTTTTCATGGCTAAGAGGAAGCCCCTGTGTAAACAGCGACTAAACTAGGCTTTTCAGCATGAACAGAGGTAGGATATTATGGAAGGTTTTGATAGTTGGCCGTATTTTTTTTTAATCAAGTAATTAGCAAAACGGTACTCCAAAATGGAGCAGCTATTGCTGTAAGTAGGGTTAATGATGACAAGATTCATTAATTATTTAGGAGCAAGACCATGGATGGTTGTGTATGTTAACAGGGTATTTTGAAGTTAATCCTGTACAAAACAGATCACCAGTGCAGATAATACATTATTGGTGTTCTGTGCTGAAACTTGGGTGTATTTGTAAGAAGTATAGCTGCAGCATTCTGGACTGTAATCTCTTATCTGTGCTGCTGGACAAACCATACAAAAGACTATCACAATAGTCCAGACGGCTGGTCACAAATGCGTGAATTAACACTGAAAGCGAATCGGGAGAGAGGAATTTAACTGATGTGCCTAAGATTGTGAAGGTGGACAAAAGCTGCACACAAGCCTTAGTGATGTGGGTGTCCATTGTCATTTCTGAATCAAACCATGATCCTAAATTCCTGACGCTCGTGCATGGAGGGATTACAGATTTTGGTAAAAGTTTATTCACAAAAGGTTTATTGCCAACAGTGACTGGTGTACAGGATTGACCTGACATGCTTCCTAAAAGAAGCCTGTGAAAGTTGTCTGCAGTTGGAAATTGTCTCTCCGCACAATCTTGACTGCTTGTTCCAGGCAGATGGCTTCATTATCAAAATCTTCCCGGTAGTGCTTGTGCAAGGCAGCTCCCAGGTCTCTGCCAAATGC
Organism: Acanthaster planci; assembly: GCF_054643075.1. Taxonomy (NCBI): domain Eukaryota; kingdom Metazoa; phylum Echinodermata; class Asteroidea; order Valvatida; family Acanthasteridae; genus Acanthaster; species Acanthaster planci. Next base: position 3,739,788 of record NC_141786.1, on the reverse strand, counting down.
TAAGACTACGTCATGTCCGATCTGGGAAACGTGCAAGGGTGCAATAATTAAGCTCAGTGCTGTGTGGACGGGTGTCGTGCTCAACATCAAGTTACTAAAGATGCGCAGAATACAGTTTGAAAAGGTCTGCAAGCTTGAGGACTTGAGCTACATCTTCATCCATCCTTGCTTCATCAATGCATGTCAGCAACTCTGCGAGAGCAATGCTTTTACTGATGTTGTTAATTGTTTTGGGATTGCCTTTTCGGGCTTTCTCTGAGGCAGAGCTTTGTTGTGAAGTGATACTTAACAACAGAGTTGATACTTAGTGTCTTGTGCTATCAAGTCCCCATCACTGAACTTTGCAAGAAGTTGCTGATCTTGAAGATCTATGGCACATTCTCTAATTTTCTTGTTGAGCCTGAAAGCGGCAGCTGCAAAGAGTGTGTCTTCGGTGTCGTCATCCACGCCGAAAAGGGGCATCTTTTATCACTACTTTATGTTGTGCAGTTTGCAGGGTGACCTTCTTGGAAGCAGCTGAACTGGTTTTCTCGGAATGTCTCCTTTCTGCCTGCTCTAGCTTCGTCTCGTTGAATTTTTGCTTCACAGGATTTGTGACACTTTGCTGAGGGTTCCAGCATGATAGTGGCTTCTATGCCTTTGCTATCATCGAGGCGCCTAATGTGAACTGGCACGAGAATAGTCTGCAGCTCATTAAAGGGTATGACTTTTTTGACAAAGTAGAGTACCCTTGATGACCAACACTAACATCAGTTCATTTGCTTTAGCTGGGCACTGCAGTGTTACCGGAGTTGCTGCTTGGCAAAGACAGCACACTGTCCACTCAGTTATAGATGGTGTCTCCAGAGAGGGTCAAGCCTGCTGTGGATCGACAAACGTATACACCTTGTACATGGCTGCGTGTGACACCACCAATTAAGGACCAGCACCCGACGACTCTATTCAGCAATAAACGTGTATGATGACTGGAGGGATTGTGCAAAGACACAGGGGATCATTCGGGTTATTTTACTGCATACTAAGGACCACTAGATGTCCTTACCAGTATCCTTTAACAGTCAAATGCATCGTCCATTCCTTCTACCTCACCTGTAAAAAACAAGGAGAATTGGTGCAGTCATTTCTAATCCACAATCTTCATGTTGCCACATGATGTAACATCGCTTAATTAAGCAACTACCGATGCAATTTCGACATTGATGCTTCCTAAAATCTCTGCACAAAGTTGGTTATGACGGTGACAGTAAATTATGACATTTTGCTGACTCATTTTGCTGAGGCCCAACATTACAATGTTTATGACAAGTGGTGAAGCGGGAAAGAATATACGCCCAGATGAATACGTGTTGTCCAGGAATGTGAGATGTAATAAAGAATTGTAATAATAAGAGGTGCAGATAAATGAGAATAAATACAAATATTAAAACCGACTTTCAACTGTGGAAGTCTCCGCCTAAGTGAAGTCACCCGAAGTGAGATGCCCACACGCAACGCTCGTAAGTGCGTACAGTTGGTGTTAATATTTCACTTGGTACATGAGCACCTGTCGTCAATGCCGAGAAAAATGTGTTCATCTTGTTTTTTTTCTCACAAGGACGACTTGGCTGGCATACGCACTGGACGAATTGCGCATGATATTCCGGTCCAGAAGATTTAGGAGCAAGTTTTTAACCTCAGCAATCTCCCACAGAATGATGCCCCAATGTGAGATATTCACGGCACAATCATCCATAAGATTAAACTCATGCACAATTGACCATTATATCAATTATCACAAGCCTCGTTTATTCTTCGAGAGAACCTTAAGAGCAATCACCCAGAAACTCTTAAGCATCAAATTCTTCCGCCTTCCGTTGGATCTGAAAGTATTGTACGCCTATCTGAATGTGCTATTATCTAATCAATTTCTGTACATGAAGTTGGGAAATAGTACAAAAGTGCCAAATGCAAGGGAGAACATTAAAATTATTCATCAAAAAATATAAAGGCAGCTTCTTTATGGGAAGAAGCTGTATTGTCTCATTCGCGGGTGGGAGACGTGTTTGTTCAGGAAAGAGTTAAAGGAGGAAACACGGACACCAGCACCTACCTTCTTGATTGTTTTTAATCACACGAGTTGAGTATTATCAGAAAATACTCGCAGATCAAAATGCCTGGAACAATCCATGGAGAGATTCATGGAAAGATCCCCCAAATAAAAACTACACTCGTGGGATTAACGCTGTTACTAATGTAGTCTGTGCTACTACATGGGCTAGACGTGTGTTCCGCGTTGATTAAGCCACGTTGCACGAGTGGACCGGGCAAGAAGCCGGTTTGAAAGAGCGCACTCTCTGGCTCAAAATCAAGAATTGCTTATTTTATTGTATCTGGTACATTTTTTCCCCGATATTGAATTTCTTTAACTTTTCTTCAATTCTTTTTGACTTTTCAAGAGTGAAAAATTGTCCGAAATCTAAAACTCTATCCAACGAAACACCTTAATTGGTACAAATTTACAGGGTTTTTTACTTAGAAAATCCTTTTCTTTCAAGTGTATCGCGATGTAAAAAAATTTGAAATTCATACTTTGGGTTTGGGTATAATTATCTTAGGAACGTTATAGAACAAAAAACAAGAAGTCTCAATTATTTGGACCACTTCTCACCATTATCAGGAAATCACTGGTACTCAATGACAGTTGAGTCCGTGGATCAGAGTGTTTGTAAGCGGAATTATGTGGCTTTTCATTTTATACTGCAGCACTCTTACATTTCCAGCTCACCGAACGAACACGTATTAATTTTCTGTCGAGTGGTGCATCAAACCTGGAAAGGGGACTTTTTGAGCAGTTGAATCTTTAAGAAGTTACCATGTTTAAGTATTTTAAGCCCTGTTGCAGAAATAAAAGAATTTCAACCTGGAAAATCCATGATGCGTGAAAAGTGCAGCACACGATGTCTCCAAGGATTCTACATTGTCGTCTGCATGCATATCAGCATGATGCTTTTGTCAGGCTTTACCAAAGGTCTAGGGGTGATGTTAGCCACGCTGCGTGAGGAATTTATAGCTGACACCTGGATGATTGGCAGTTTAATTGCGGGAATGAATGCCGTGGCAGGTTTTGCAGGTAAGCTTTCGTTGAAAAAAAAAGTCAGGTTTCTGTTTCAAACATGTGACAGTGCTTTAACCCTGAAAGAGCCGAGGGGCAGAATCTGCCCCTCCTCAACCCTCCGCCCCTTCTAACCTTTCTAATGACGCCACAGTGCTTTTTTTTTTCAGGATTTTTCGTGCACCCCGTTGAGTTTATTTTGACACCATTTATGTGAAAATCGAAGATACCATTTTTGTGCAGCGCCCACTTTCCAAGACTGGACAGCCAAATCGTACACTTTTTTTTCACTGCAGTGCCGAATACACGCGGGCTTGCACATGTGTAGCCTTGAACTGCGAGTGACCGTAGCAACAAAACTGCATCACTGATTGAGTTAAAAATCCATGTATTTGTAATGATAAACAGAAGCTTTACTTGAATACTTAAGTTTGAAACAATCAAGCCTGGCGCAGCCAAGTTCTTGCGGGAGGGGGCGGAATCTGCCCCTCGGCCACGACATGGTCCAAAATAAAACCAGCTCTTTCAGGGTTATGAAACAACATTGGTTCTACAATCAATAGCATATTGTATGGTGAGGATTTGGGGGATCCAACATATTTTAAACATATATGTAAAAAATATTTATGGACTTTTTGTTTTGTGGAAAATACAAAATTTTCATGTAAGTGGTGTATCGATTGCTTTCGAAAAGAACTGTATCGTAAATAACTTTACAACAGCGAGTGCATTATATGTTAGAGGAAATTTCCCAATTATCGGAAATAAGAACTTGATAAGTAGCACTCTTGTTCAATTTCACGTGAAGATCACACTTTGACATTCCATTAAACCCAGTTTCTATGTTTATGCTGTTAAATTGCTCTTGTTTTTATTATATTCCATCGACACAGGTCCCATCTCCGGGCCTCTACATGGTAGTTTTGGAACTCGTACTGTGGTGGTAATAAGTGGTCTTCTAAGTGGAGCATCTGTGATACTCTCGTCCTTCTCGACCAGTGTTTTCCACGTCGCACTTACTTTATCCCTTTTGACAGGTATGCTTTACTTTTTCTGTTAATGCCGAAAAGTTCAAATTCTTTTTCTTTCAGAACTTGGTTCGTTTTCCATTGTGATAATTCTTTCGGCCGCTTAGGATATGGGTATCCATATCACGATCACGATTAATGTATGCAATTAACCGGCTTCTCGAAATTAAGCAGACGCCATATTATTCAGGTTGGAAGGTCGCAGGTGTTGCAATTACTACTGCAAATAACGATTTATTGTAATATAGTACACATAAAGATGGTTGAAAACATTGTATGCATGTAATATGCCCTGCTTAAAACCTCTGCGGCAAAATTCTTGTGTCTCCATGAAATTGATTCAATACTTTGCTTTGTGTCCATTTGAACTGCAGGAGTTTAGTGAGTTCAGTTTTGCAGACTTTTATCGACTGTTCCTTGAAATGTCGTTATGATAATCTGAAGAAATCGTTCCCTTACTAAGACAAGAGTTCGACATGAACACAGATGTGGATTTTTCAATTTTCCCCAAAAAACTGTTTTTGAAGCAGACTCGGGTTTTAAAGGATTGAGGCAATTTATCAAATCCCCACTCAAATTAATCACTGATTAAACCAGTGTTAGCTGTAGGGGTGAGCAACATTGTTGCACCAGCAGAAAAACAATAATATTTAAGAAATAAAAAGTATAACTTTTAAAACCCTGTTTCCAAGTATCCAGGCTTTCTTGCTTACTGTTTGCAGGGCCTGGTTTGTCTATTATCTCTATTTTGACCAGAGCAATGGCCGGACGCCATTTCACCACCGGCTATGCCATCGCTACTGGTATTGGGAGTTCAGGCCATGCAGTGGGCCTGGTGGTCGTTGGGCCCCTGACTCAAGTGCTTTTAGACACCTACGGCTGGCGAGGTGCCTTGCTACTGCTTGGGGCAATAAGCTTGCATCTTGGTGCATTTGGCTTCCTCCTACGATCAGCACCAGAGTCTACACAGAAAGAAAACGAATACCTACCACTTGTCTCCACTGAAGAGGAGGAGCCAGCTGCGGACCAATCCAGAATCCCCAATGGTGAGAAGAAATCACGATTCCACATCAAGAAGGACGCCATCATAGCGCGTTTGAACCTTCTCGGGTGGACGATTTGCTGCTGCGCCAAGTTCTGGATTGCTTTCCCTGTTTTTGGATGTGATTACATTACGTGTGATCTTTGGCTGATGTACTTTGTTGTATACGCTGAGACCAAAGGGTTTTCTGGATACGAGGCTGTGACGTTCACTCTAGCCGGAGGAATTGGAAATATAGTGTTCAAAATTGTCCTTGGACTGATTTTAGACCGAGGGCTACTAAATCTACGATTATCATTGTTTTCGACCATCGTTGCTAGCTCCCTGGGTTTATTGACCCTTCCGTGGATCAACACATACTGGATGATGATGGTCAATGCCTTCCTCTTCCAAGGTCTCAGCGGAATGACAGCAACAATGAGTGACATTTACACCCGTGACCTGTTTGGAGCTGAAGATTTAGTTCCCGCTTTCAGCTGGATAGGTGTTTTTACGGCAGCTCTGGCGCTTGCTTTTGGATTTTTCCCAGGTAAACCACGTTTGTACTTTAAAAATGCTTGTTAATTAAAATGGGTATACGGCCACTCTACAGATGGAGCGAATTAACCATTGTTCTCTGAAATTAGTCTTGCTGCAATGATTCTTTTTGTTAGAAACAATTTTTTTCTTCAACTTTGTGTTCTCTTTCAATATAAGAAAACTCATTTATATTTCTTTCATGCCTTAATACATTGAATATTGCAGTTTTGTGAAGAATTGCGATAACCTGTGCTCTCTAACGGTGTTGCTTTGAGGTCATCTGGGAAAGACATAGCTCGGTGCATAGGCTTTTCAGTTCAAATTGTAAACCCAAAATTTACTTACTACAAGACTTCTGAGAAAGGGTTTGATGCGTGCTTATTGCTATGCACATTAATAACAATGTGTCAGCAAAGAAGAGAAAAACCCGAGTCCAGTAAAATGTCCTAAAATGCAGGACGTTTTGTGTACAAATAATGTAACATTGTGGCTTCTTCCTGAAATGACATCACAGTTTTACTCATAAGTATGAAATGCTGGTTAGCATGAGAATATTGAGAGGTGCCATACCCTTTGAAATTGTTATACCAAAGTTGAAACTAAGGTTAGCTTGAACATAAAGGTGCATTGTAAAGGTTTGTATTAAACAAAAACCAATCGCAGCAACCCTTTAAAATGTCAACTGAACCTAGACCTTTGCCATCAGATCAAAACAAGGATGGGCGTTGTGGCGTACTAACCAACCTATCTTTCCCAAAGCTATACTCATGCCATACATAGGGATGATAATTTCAATTTGAAAAGAACATGGTTCATTTTTCTGACACGGTGGTCTTTTAAAACTTGGTAATTTTTCTTTTGTTTTACTGACAAATGAGGGCAGTCTTCTGTGTGTATTCCTCTCGGAATTTGACTTGACGACATTACATTTTGTTAATGGGTAGGAATGTTGTTTGGGTACAAAAAAAGAGTATTTAAGAATCTAGACGACCTGTGTGGACCTGTGTCTCTTTCACATTGGAGCATCATCTCGACTGTACCTCCATGGGAAAGTGTTTGTAATATCTGAGACTACTGCAGAGACATCTTAGCTATGGGGCTTGCACTGACTGGGAAATGGTTTGCTTACCTTTGCTACAGGAGTTTCCTGTGATCGCTAAAAATTATCAATTTCAATAAGAATAGATGTCATACACACAAAAACAACGCATGGCTAACTAATACACCAATAGCAAAATGCACTGATGATGTATCATCATGTATGTAACCTAAACTTGAGTTCCCCCAGGGATCCAGAGATCGCTCAGGGTGACCAAAGGCAGCAGACCCGTTATGGTACCACTGATTATGATGACAGTGACACTCTCTGCGAATGCGACAATACACAACAAGGACACCTGACAATTAGATTGCCCTCAACCTAAAGGAACAATGGGGGTTATCCTGACATTCACAAGGAACTAATTAATTGATTAAGTGATCAGGGATAATTTGTATTAGGTAAAATTTTATTACGACCCGTATTTCTTTGTGTTGATATATCGACTTCAGGAAAGGCTACTCACCACGCAGCTAACATTGCCCTGCGTCACGCCAATGAGCAACGCACTCACTATTAAATGTATCATTGCATGAGCGTTATCAGCAATGCATATCCTGAATGTTGCCCAACATGAGCCCAATAACCGATAGAGGGATTTCACATTAGCTCCATCTGCGCATACTCGCATCGAAACCGAGGCTCCCTGTGTTGAACTTCGGCGCGCGCGCCCGCGGAGTCGACACAGTACATGCAGTATCCTTCTTCTGATGACTTCGTGTTCAAGGTTCGGGTGAACTGCCATCTGGTCCGAAGTGTATAAAAACAAGAAAAGTTTTCAGATTATTCTCATTTACTTGTCAATATGACCAACAAGAAGGAACTCAGTGTGATGGGTATACGCCAACGTAACGTGAATGCCCATAAAGATAGCAAAGGCTACAAAGCAATTCCAAAACAAGTGCAAAGTATCTGCCAGACTCGCTAGAAAATCAACCGGTAGGCCAACAACAACCCATGGATCACAACCAAGGCCATAATTGATACCCTTTACAAGGCAGGGACGAAGGTGTCACGGGCAACCATCCAGCGAGTATTGCACAAATGAGGTCTCCACAGACGCAGGCCCAGGAAGACACCGCTCCTCGGGAAGAAACTTGAGGAGTCTCGTCTGGAATTCGCCAGAACACATCTGATCCTAGCCCCACTAGTATGGCACGGATCCTCGCTACCGGTCCATCCTTAGCCACACATCCCTATACGCAATTTCGTCTCGGCGTAGTGAAATCTTCGACGCACCATCTTGTAATCGTAGGCGCAATTTCTTTTGCACTATTGCTCTATTGAATTATTTCACTCACGTTTGTCTGGTATTTCCAATCTTTTTGCCTTTACCCATTCAATCTCACAGTTGCACTCTCACACGCCATCTTAAAAATTAAAATGAGTCTGTTGAACTTTGAACGTCACTTGACCCCGGCCTGCAGACGGCTCTTCCGTGTCAAGAACTCTACCAAAAATAAACTTACCTGCACAATCGCTCCGTTCGCGAAGCTTCTGTTGTATATAAGATATGGTTGGTTACATTGCAACGCTTTGCTGCAACCGTCCGCGGACGCTGTATTGGGCAGTGTCATTATTCTAATGCAAGAGCCGGTGTTTGGGAAACGCTTTTGGATTGGTTGATTGCTACATAGTAACTACATAATTCTAGTCGTTCGTAAGGTGAAAGGTTAACTGAATGTGTACGTGGCTATACCTGTACATAATTTTACATATGACAAGTCAACAATGTTTATTTTGCCAGATGATCAGAGTAATTGAAGATGAAGTTTGCCTTTGCTTTGCTTTACTGATTGTGGTTGATTTTTTTCCAACGATTAAATAAGTGGACAAACGCTGTCTGGCTCTATCGGTTGCAATAGAGACTTGGTCGGCGACCCAGTTTTGCATTGACAAATTAAACGACAATTGTCACAACCTGGCTGCTTCACATGGAGTTGTCTGTAAGGGTATCGGCCCTACTGGCGTGTTTTGCAGTATCGGCAGTAAATGTAAGCTTCTGAGCTGGCAAACACCAGATAATACTGTCCTTAGTCGATTCTTCATCTGATTGGTTAAGGTGTATCTTTAGCCAAACATGCAGCTTCAATGCCCTTAGCAGCAAATGACTCCACTGTATCCTGTATCAAAGCCGTCAGGGGAGAAATGACTACCCTAATGGCTTTTATCTGGTCTAAGGAGTTCCAAGCAGAAAGGTCGCAACTTTTAACATACGCCCACTTTATTATAATTACCCATAACCTTCCTACGACAAAATTACGCCAACCGTCCTGAGGCAGCCATCAAGAACAAAGATCACGATATTTTATTAGAAAGAGACTTTGGACTATGTAAATCTTCGGTATGAATACTTTTATAAGGAGCATCTATCATTATGCAAATGTAGTTTAGCCAGCACACGTGTGTTTGTTTATTGGAACAAATAGTGGAAGTACAACATAATAGCTCTTAAAAATTAAGAATTGAGAAAAGTATGCTATTTTACAAAGGGTATGAATAATTTGAGCACAAATGTACATGGATATGCCCCTCCGAATTAAACTAAAACACTGGACACCGGACAGGGACACGGCCTAATACATTCAGGCCTAATACTTACATTCCCCCTATGGGTATGCAGCCAAAACATAAGATTCGTAACATCAACAGAAAACGGCAGTTTTCTGCAAATTAACGTATCTGTGATGGTCGTGTATCTGCGTGTATACTACATGTACTGTGTAGAGTCCGCAGGTGCGCGTGACGAAGTTTAACACAGAGCGCCTCGGTTTCGATGCAGATATGTGCAGACGGCGCCAATGGGAAATTTCTCTATCCTCGTTATTGTGCATAAACAAGCTTTCAAAAGTTCGTACATTTTCTGGGACAACTGTATTTACTCAGTCAGGTGGAATAGAATGGGTTGGAGAAATAGTACACATGCAAGTTACATTTCATCACAAGAAACTGCTAGGCGCAATCTTACCGTTTCCAGTTGCGGACTTCCCTGGACTATTCGAAACGACGGTTACACAAAACAACTTTACGACTCTTTCTAAATGGAGATAGTCATACTCATTTGCCATGATGGCAGGGGATAAACTAATGACCCTCACCTATCCCATCAAGGCATTGTGGAATAAAATGTTGGTAGGTGTTACAAATTTACATGTATGCTTGTTGCAGGTTTGATGTTCGACTTAACTGGAAGCTACGACCTTGCGTTCGTCATCATGGGATGTATTTCGCTTCTTTCGTTGGTGGCGCTGTTTGCAGAAGCGCTGTTAAATCGACGCCAGGCAAAGTCGCCTTAAAATGTCCATCGGGTCCCAGACACCGCTGCTCACTCCCGTTCAATACGAGAACCTTCCAGTTATTGTGCATAAGATTTATTTAGCTTAAGTCGTTGGAGGAAGGAATTTACCATGTACCCACCTTTCCGACGATATTTAGCGATTAAATGGTGTATTTATTTAATAAAAAGTAGCCGCACGTGAAGTCTGGAACCACATTGTCCGAACAATTTCATATTTTAATTTTGGTTTTTACAGTCGGTTTGGGCACACTTACAACTGTTAAAAAATATTGTTATGTCTACTCTTTGAACTTTCTGATTGTACTTGAAAACTTTGTAAAGACATTCTGTGCATATATGTTGACATTATACAATTTTTTTCTTTTACCATATTTGCAGATTGGCTAGTTTTAGCAATTATATGTGGCATAAGCATAAAGTTAAGTAACAGTGTAGTGGGCAAAACTGACAAGAAAATGGATTATGAAAACGATCGCCCGGCTACTTTAAATCATTGTTATATTAATTCAAACTCACATATTCTCATTTTCAAATTCGTTCACGATTAAGATGTAATTAGATTTCCTTGAAGTGTAAGTAAAGAAGTCGTTTAGACTGTTGCATCCCCTGCACTTTGTTAAACTAAAGTATACATGTAATTTGATGTATTTCCGATAATATGGGAACCAATAGCATTTTGAGTTTTCATTTATATTGACCATGAAGCAAAACTTGTTTCAATTCAGAAAAGTGGTGAACATGTTTCTTTAGGGGGGTTAAGAAGGTGGTGGAAATCAAGAAATGACTTTATATCGGTGTGTTTACAGTAATAGTTTGATTTTTCTAAGAATAAGCTATTGCTGGGGACTAAATTCTTAAGCATGGCTTTGACCTAATAAGATTGCACAACATACCAAAATGGTTAATTTTCTTTTGTTTTGCACAAATTATGAATTTCTTCAAGCTATAGGGGAATGTTGTTAGTAAATTGTTTTCCATCAAAAAATTCCATCTAAATTTACTGTTCGATTTCGGCAAAGAAAAATAAAAAAATGATACATTTCTATTTTACAAAATAATTCTAACGCCGCTCAAACAGTGAATCATTACTAACCAACCACCATCAGGACGATAGCATTTCCATAACATTATTCTGTCAGAAACAAGTGTAGCATTGTCAAACCATATTTCAAATATAGCAAATTACTATAAACTCCACATACGTGTAAACAATCAAAACCGAAAAACCAGAACGCAAACCCAAAGAAAAACAAGCAAAAACAAGCAAAGGAGATGACAAGCCTAGGGCGATGATGAAACGCCGCTCTTATTCTTCCCCACCTGAAAGCATGTATACCCATCTGGCATGGTGCCCCCTTCTCTGATCAGGGGAGTAGTGAAGCTTGTAAACAGCAAGTTGATTTAGCACTCAAGACTGAACAATCAGTCTGAACTATACATTGATGTTCTCCACTTGCATTTGAAAAGTCGTCCATATCGTTATGCTGATGACACGTTTGTGTTTAAGGAGATCAAGTCAAGTGGTGACATTCATCAACTCCAGGATGACCTCAATTCCATCAGTGATTGGCCTAAAAAGAATTCGCTTGCTCTCAATGCCACAAAATGCAAAGTTATGGCTCTTACTAGGACAAGACAACAACCTTATCTTCCCTTGTATGTCTTGGATGGTACTCTCATTCAACAGGTGAAACCCTCAAATAATTAAGTGTCATTTACAGCGTAACCTATGCTGGGATAAGTATGTGCAGTATGTCACTACTAAGGCCTATAAGACTCTCGGCTTCATGTTATGGGTCTACACAAAGCAATTGTTATGTCCATTCTTGATTACTGATCTCCTGCGTGACCTGTGTATAGAGTTAGACTCGTTAAAATCAACTTGAACATGTCTAAAGGTATGCCTCTCGTCTTATTTTGCATCAACGTAGACAGGAGCAACCTCACCCTGAGCGGCTTGCTGTGCGTAAAGTACCTTAAGTGTCAGACGAGAGTTTATGTTTATGAAATTTGTGTGTAAGCAATTGCTATTTGGCAGTTTGTGCGATTTCCATCCCTTGTTCTTGAGTTTAATTTATGTTAACAGCAGATATGCCAATACCAGATTAAATGTTCACGATCTGTATGCTCGCACTGATGTATTCAAGTACTCCATTCGCTGCATGTTTGTCAGGAATTAAAGTACTCATCCTGGTGATATGGTGAACATGTTGACCTGTGAGTCTCTGTCTGCTTTTTGTACAAACTTAAAGACCACCTTAAATTATAATTATTACTGATTACCCTGGCTTTCTGTGGGTTGTTCAGCCTCAAAATAGTTTCCTTTTAGTGGGTGGGGCCGTGGGGGTAATTTTCTTCCTTGTTGTCTCTGCTCAGTCTTTATGCTTTTGATGTCATGTTATATTTTTTTATGATTGTTGTTCTCCTTTTTAATATTTTGGTTTTCTTTTTCATGATCTCTTTCTACCTCCCGTTATCTTTTGTCTTGTGTGTGTGTGGTGTGTTTACATGTTGGTGGGATTTGTCGTTGTGATGTCCCTTCTTTTGTGTTTAGTTTGTGTGTCTGACTGATTGTTGTGCAGTGTCGGAGTGGCACACCCTTTTTTGACGAAAGTGATATTTTTCACTCTTGTTTTTCACCAAGGCAGTCCTGCACTGTCCTCGTTTTCTTACGTAGGCCTATGTCTGTCTTGTCTGTCTATTGCCTGATTAGCCTTCGCCTTTTAAGGGTAGGCAGTGTAAGTTTTTGCACATACATTTGACAACATACAGACATGATAAAATAATACACCAAAGTGCATGTTCATTGTATGGCAAAATGTTTGAGAGTAGTACTAAAAGTAGGATGACAATTTTGTGGAGGCACTTCAGGTACCATGTTTAAAACTCGGAGCACATAAAGTAAATGAATCGTCACTCGTAGCCTGATGTAGGTGTAAATGTTCACATCGGCACGGCCCCTTATTACCGAGTGGATGTAAGCTGAGCGGATGTAATTTGATAATTTCCAAGCACGTCTTATTTTTGTACAGTTTCCTCCCAATGAATTTGTTAACCTGTTTGTAAAAATATGGTGATATTGCTGATTAATCTAAACATAAACATACACTTACTTTCACATACGAGTGGTCATACTAGTGTGTGGCCTTAAAAGTCCCTGAAACACTATGATTTCATATCACGTTTGTACATAGCATAGAGCTTTAGACTCGATGACGAAAGTATTGTTGACATTATCTACACATTCCAATTGCATATCTTTCATCATTGTAAAGTCATCTGTACGAACTGAGCACGTTTACAAATGGATGTCAAACTTATCTTTCCGTTACTAACTTTAAACTTCAACTCATTGGATTCATTTCGTAGTGATTTTGGGAAAATACAGGTATTTCCAATAAACCTTTCCAACTGATGAAATCATCAGCCCAACTGATTGCATGTCTGACACTGTTCAACCGATTCTGGCTAACTTCTCACAGACATCAACTCAAATTCAGAGTTTGAATGTTTAAGTCTGTCCCCAGAGGGCATTCAAGAATTGCATAACGTCGCCTGTCAAAGTTCAGGTTTTGAAGAATACTATGCGACAAGAGTCTTAACACTATTGAAAGTGAGTTTCTATCATTTCCCAAATTTAAATAAAGTATATTTGTCTTGGACCGGTTTTGACAGGAAGTAAGGGTCAAACAATTGTCATACACGACAGGAAATATACATGTATGTACATAAGATTGCTGTCACTTCATGTAAAAGGCAAGCTGCGGGAACACACAGTTGATTTCATAATTTATTAAAGTTTGAACTTGGAAAAATTTCGGCACTTGTAGTTTGACACTTGAATACGTCGTCATGATGTCATTTTTTAATTACATTTTTTACTTGTAAGGCTTAATTTTCTTGTCATATACAGCACTGACAAGGTGAAAAATTGCAAAACGGCCCAACAATGTGTACAAAACATGCAGGAAAATTCAGTGCAACTCTTATTTTGGCAGACTCACAAAAACATCCCAAGAATGTACTTTGAACAAGAAATTACAGGTACAATGTATTTTCATAAGAAGTAGGAAATACGAAGGTTGGAAGTGGTTCTGAAAAACAATATTAAACATGTTAAACTAAGGAAACGAGTAATTTTATACAGACATGCAGCAGGCTGACAAAAACTATAACAATGCACGTGCTCTGGTCAAGTAGTTGACAGTCCTCTATTGTCTCTCTATCAAACCTTTTCAACAAAGTTCAGTTTATTGTGGGTGCAAATAAATCTAGGATGTCATTCGCAAGGGATCTCCAATGGGCAGAACGAATTCTTGAATGTAATGTGCCATTTATCCCCGAAGAAGCGAATTCTAATCCAGAAACGTCAATGTCCACGAGTCCAATCCACGGGTGAAAATCTGGCGTGTTACCTGACTTGCTAACATCAACTTAGGATCACCATTGCATGACCACTTGTACATCGTGTTCAGCAGGCAACAGCAGATTGCAGTAACTCGGATAAATACTGTGAAGTAAATCTGAAATTAAAAATACAGAAAATGGAACAGCTGTACAAAAAATGTGTCATTCATGCAGGAATGTCCTCACGGAAAGTACGAACATTTCCGATGTTGTGCATAACTCATTATTGACAAACGAACTTCAGCAAGCTAGCCAGTTTAGCAAGTAAGAACAGAACAGAAATCAATTACCACATTGGGCCCCGTAAATCGTACAATTTCTCTGACGGAAGATCGTTTGAAGTATTTATGCACTGATAAGTACTTAATAGGGGTTCCTAGCATTGACTTTCTCCCACACTTAGGAACACGGCCAAAGCCATGCTCCCTGCAAAAAAATTAATAGAAGCAAAATGCAGCGAGTACGGTTCTATATTCGAGGCCAAAAGGAAAGAGAGCACCTCACACCGTGTGCCCGGGAAGCCTAAAAAGTACCCACTTTATGTTAATTACCACCGTGACACGTTTTGGAAGGATGAGGGCGCCCTTACTCGGGTACGGTTCCCTACATTTTAAAAGACAGAAGATCAGCCAGATATGTATTCAGATTTATCTGGGTATCAAACCGAATAAAACGTGACCAAGATTTACCGGCTTCAAAAAATACAAGAAATTAAATCGCGAATTTTGAAAGAACGCGCAGCTCGCGAAGTTATTTACAAAAAAAGATAAAATGGCGTTTGACCGCGCTCGGTTACGTGGAATTTGGCGTAGAAGCGATAGGCGCCACTTTGGCAGCTATTGGGATCCCCACCATTTTGGGAGTCATTACTGGGCCCGTAGGATTAGTAATGGAAGGCTTCGTCATCGGTGCATCAGGCGCTTACGCGATATTAAAACACGCCAGTCGCCGAATGACCCATACAACTAAAAAGCATGACCGAATCCGCGTGCTCACAAATGCCAAACTAAACATGATAGATGAGTACGTATCAAACGCGATTGAAAACGGTGACATATCCCAAGAAGAATTCGTACTAATTTAGCCGAGCTTAAAAAGTTCAGCGAAATGAAAGAAAAGATTTGGTTAAATACGGCGGCCAAGCTCGTTCAAGAATCCAAAATGGAAAAAGCCAAATTTGAACGACAAGTCAACGAAAAAGCGGAAGCGCTAGCTAATGAAAGAGCGGCAGATTTTAAAGAAGTCCTTATGAAAAAACTTGGCGAATAATTTCGTCTTAATCGGTCAAACACGAAGATAAACCACCAGCTTACCAAGAAATAAAACCCACCGTGCCTCCTTTTTAAACGCGTATGAAATAAATGGGCCACAATTTTAGTCATTAGCGATTGCTGTCAATAAAGACAACTGGTTTTCGGCCAAGTTTCCAATTTTACCGCGGCGTATAAATTACCTCGAGTCAAAACGTACGAAGCGAACAATCGTTGGACGAGCGATCCGAAATCATTTCATTAGAACCAATTTAATTTTGCGGTGTACTGCACGACAACGGAATGCGGAGTGGGTTTTGATCTGTTGTCTGATCCCGATCCATACGTATCGGCTTTATTCAACTTTCACCTGGATTACACGGTGCAAAACATATTTCACTATACTGCGTAATGCCGATTCCGAGCGACAACATCTTCAACGCGCTGCACAACAATTACGATCAAAGCAAATTTATAGACACTTGCCAACACTACAACGTTGACCCAAATAAATCTTATAAACAGCCGCGGGATACTTTGTCAAATGTGTTAGGAACGGCTTACTATTTTAACATCGGTTACGTACCGGTTCCAAGTAAAAACTACGATGCGCATGATTTTCACGTGACAAATGGTTAATACCCGAGCTCTACTTTTGCGGGCTTTGATTGGGCTAAGCTGCCTAAAGGCTCTGGCCACGTGAGTACATATACAGTAATTTGGATCTCGCAGTCGGATGCAGTCACGCTGGCTTGGTGAGATTTTATTCCTAAAAAGTCTAATTTACCTGCTGGGGCATCACAAAAAAACGAGTCTATTAGAGCTTACGTTTACGCGTTTGCTCAGGCTCAGACCATACCAAGACAACCGTTTTAGCCCCCGGCACCGGATTAGACGGTCAAATGCGATTTATAACTATCGTGGAATCTTTGATAAATTCAGAGCCCGACCTCGAAAAATCGATTAACAAATTTCAAGATTCTTTGCAATACGCTAAAACGAAAAAAACTAAAACGTAACTTTAACGAAAAAATAAAAGGCATAAAAAACCTTGTCAAATTTAACAAGGATTTTTTTGCCCTAAGATTACTTATTAACATACGTTTTTGTACAAAAGTCAAAATTACATAACCAACCGCTAAAAACAAGGTCCACACGTGATCCATGATCCAACCGACCACTTTACTCGTCACGTTAAAAATCCAACTCAATACGCTACCAATGACACCGGGTTATACCGCGAGCGCTTTCAGGCCCAGTTTTTTCAAATCATTTGCTAAATTTTGTAATTGACGTTTGATCCAGTCTGTTACGCCTCCATTAGACGGCGCTTTTGGTTCAGGTTCTGGGGCCGGTTCTTGCATATTACTAGGTGTGCGGGCAGCTAAAATGCTAGCTGCAATACTACTTAGAATGGTACGTACGGCTAAATTAAAAGCTGTTAAAATGCTTACGAACGTTATACCTTGCTCGATAAACAATGTTTGTATCTTCTTGGGTAAAGTTGCATCTTTATTCATGACCTTTTCGATCGTTTCCTTGATGCGATTAATTTGGCTCCGAGGCTGATCTGTGTTCCTGTTAATAACTTCTAATCTCGTCTCGTAAATCGTCCATTGTTCCAAAAGTTCCGCACGTTCCGCACCAGTCACCGCTTCTTCTAATTCGTTTTCTACCTGCCGAATTTTTACGTCTAAATGATCCAATTTGTCCTGGTTTAATATTAATTCTCCTTAACCGTTTGTAATGATTTGTCCAAAGCGGCGAGTTCTCTGTAGTTTAATCCTTCTGATTGGACGTCTACACCTCGAGTGAGGTCCTCTATAATGCCACTTGCTTGATCGGCTTCTTGAGGTAGTTCTACCAATTCTATGCTTTAGGGATGAAGTTCTGCAAGTTTATGGGACACTTGGGCGACCTCTTCCTTTTTTATCGGTAACATAATCTTGGAGATCTAAAACGGGTCTTATAAAATCGACGTTTGTTTTATTTCTGATTGTTTCTAGACTAAGATATTGACTACTGTCTTTTTCATACGTAAGAAGAACCTTTTCCACTTTAAATTTGACGTATAGACGATCTTTACTATCTAAAGTAAATATCTTTGGATATCTAATTAACGGCTCGTAACCGGTCTCCTTTTTGATAGCATCATAACAATTGTCCACTTTATGTTCGACCAACAACCGTTTAAGTTCCATTAGCCTGACTTGTTTCGCAATTTCCGTTTCGCGCAATGGGTCTACATCTTTAACTAATTTATCGTATCGATTTTCAATACCTAAAGTTTCTTAAGTTTCTCGCTCCTCATCCGGAGCATTTAGATTTTACTTTAAAATAAACGGGTTCCTATTTTGACTTCAAGCGCTGGGTAAACTCGCGGGCAAAATGCTCTGTTACACGAGCCAACCTTGTGTGGCCAACGCGCCGCTCGAAACTGCGGTCAATTGTATTGCATCTTCGACCGATGGTTTATTTAAATCGGGTGGTTTATTTTAAATTTTAACAGCTTATTTGATAACATGGCGTATGCCATTGAAATTAGGCTGAAGACAGCGCCGTGATACACCCTGTTTACGATGCCATTTACGTCTGTAGTTATAGCGTTATTCATTATTAATATATAGTTATTTTAAACTTGATTTTTGTTTAAAATTTATTCCATGTCTAGGATTTCTCGGCTAAAATTTTGGGTGCGGTCGGCTGCGTTTCTGGCGCCGTTTGAAAAGGTGGTGCTTTTGTGGGCGCTGACTTGTTTTTCAAAATCAAAAATATTGCGAGTCCCCCAATTGCCAAGCCGCCTAATGTAAAATTTCTGTTTTCTGTGACTGTTTTATAAATTTTATTTCCGTGATTATTTCGGGATCGGTTTGGCCAATTTTCATTTTGGCCAACTGCTGCTTCATCTTTTTCTTGTGCTCTGCTCTGTGTTTACCCTGTTCCACGCGTTTGGATTTTTACTGTTGGTTACTGCCTGTATCTAGCTCTTTACCGGACACAGTGCTGGAGTCGGTGCTGTCGTTTGCTCTTAATCTGTTGACATGCTCTTTTATAATAGATTAGCAACTAGCGGCGATAAATAAACCCCGTATTTATAACATATCTCGCTTAGGAAGTGACTCGGATTAATTGCAGCATTAGAAACAGACAGATATTTTTCTCTTTTCCAACCAAACGCCACAGCTGCTCAAGCAAAAATTTATTTTGCCTAAAATTGATTCAATTGCATTTTAAACAAGCAAGTACGCAGTTCCACTTAACATGGCCAATGGATGTATCCAACCGTTCAACTGTGGCCTGGTCAGCCTTGCGCTCTGTAAACTATACTTTAACGTTACAATCGTTGAAATAACAATATTCATGTTCTTCAATTAATTTCCGGAGAAATTCTCTGTCAATAAGTTATAGTGATTATATTTTTTGTCTTCCCGCTTAGAATTTCTTACCCAGCGATTAATAGTAATTTGAATTGCATCGCCACAGATCTCCGTTTTCTTATGAGGACAAAAACCTCCGCCATCACATTTGATACATTGGTCTTTCCGTCTGCCATGAAGACATATTCCAACGCCGCCGCATTGAAAACATCGGGATCTTTGTCTCCCGTGCGGGACTCTCTATTCCTCTGTCTCTACAGTTGTTGCAATTCAAATTAGTCTCACGATTTGATTTAATTCTTAAATTAGAAAATTCCTTTAATTTCCTACGTTTAGTGCATTTTCAATTATCCATATTTGAATATTGGCAATTTTTAAAAATATTTTATAAACTTTATTCACATCAAAAACCACGTAAAATTACGTAAATGCTGTTTTAGTTGATCCGTTGCATTTTCTAACAAAGCACTAAGAACACTAAGACCATGCACGCAGTCATAGGATTTGTGCACAAGGTGATGTCTGTGTACAGGTATTAAACTTTCTCTCTCCCTCTGCGTGGTTTGCACCCTCTCCCAGCTCCTCTGGTATTGGAAATAAAGAGTTCTAGTTTGAATAAAACAAATCATTTACAGCATAGATATCAAGCACAACAAACGAAGACGACGAAAAGCTAACCTAGTCTGCATTTCCCGCAATTGCCCGCATTTCTGTCGTGTCCGCAGTTGCTGCAAAACATGGTTTACTATTATGCGTGGTGTTAATGAAATAATAATTAACTTCACCTAACCAGTGTGCTGACCATTACACTTAAAATAGTATCCCACTCCTTGGTTCGATGCGATCAGTACGTTTTCATGTGCCACGGCCCTTTTACTTCTGTAGTGAGGAATTTGCTTTCGCCGTGGCCCTTTTGCTTTTGCCGTAACCCTTTTGCTTTTGCCGTGACAGTTGTGGGCCAGCGTAGAAAATGCACTGTGTCCTGTACGTCTTTTGACAAAGTGAAGTGCGGCGTTGCATGGATTTATAAAGCAGTGTGAATTTATAAAGCAACAATACACGCATTTCGAAACCGTGTCTATTGCTTTTGTCGTCACCCCTGACCTGCAAAAATCTCTGGGTTTTCTGGTGCTCAAGACGACTCCAGACAAGGTAAGCTGAAAGACTTACCAACTTGATGCCGTCTATATAAGGTGGGTCTCGGCAGAGTTACCGAGGAATATCATAGGTGGACGGAGGTAGCTTTACCTTTCGACATTATTCATCGTCATTATTCAAGATGGAGGGGAAATAGGGATTGTCATGGGTAGCTCGTTTGCACAAAAGGCTTTAACCCAGAAATACCCAAGTTTAGATGTGCCCTTGTGTGAACCCTATACTGAAATATAAAACGAGAATTCATCAAGAATTTTAGAAAAAATGATCAACGTTATATATTCTCTATAAAGTCTGCCGAATTTCAGAGTTACTCTGCCTGTGTTGAACCTAATCATTTATGCTGTCATGCCTAAAACCTTTACCCTATATTAAAAAATTTACAGCCATGCCACACACTAAGCCATCAGCATTGTTACCTTTGAACCTGTTCTGTGGTTAGGAACTTAAACTGTGCAGTCACATCTCAATAAAAATTGACAAATAATGTATAAATCATTGGGGAAAACTACAACATATTTCAACTACCTCTGGCTATACAGCTACCTTAACACGAAACAGTGAAAGCTCCGTCAATCATGACTGACCCCTGTTTTCCTGGCGCTGCAAGCCAAATCTAGTTTGACGTGCATGCGCCAGTTCTGATAGCAGGTCACCAAAATGCAAATTTATAAGGTTTGACCTTAGAACCTTTTGAGCACAAAACTGTGGATAAAATCCTCCCAGTTTTGCTTAATATGGACTATTTAGGCGGTTGAGTTAAAATAAATATTCCGGCAATAGACCTGCTGGCACAGAGCCTTTCGCAGTTCTTTAAAGTCCATGCGGCGCAAAATTCGAAAAGATGACGGTACTCTTTTCCTTGCGACGGACGGTGTCGTCCCTAAAAAGGTATTAACTTTAGCACGTTTTCTCCATCTTAGTAAGTTTTAATAGACAGGGGATTAAGATGTGGTTAAAAAGTAGATATTGCTTTAAAATATAACGGCCTTTTCAAAGTATAAAAGTCTCGTACTCCTTAGAAACTTGGAATTTATTGCAGCTGTTCAAGTGTAGTGCATCATGGTGCAAGTGGAATACTGTGCGCGTATAACATGCTGCTAACGCAGTACTGGCATGATATAAATTCTGTAGCCATTTTCTACCACCGCAGGAATTAAACAAGAGAATAAGTCAGCAGTCAGAAACTTGCTATTTTTCTTTTATTTATTCTACTTTTAAAAGACATTTCACGACACTCTTGATTTAGTATGTGATAAAATATAAAAATACAAATAATAGTTGATTTGATGGTTAACATATTGGTGTTTGTTGACGGAATATAAACAATGAGCCAGTTATACTATCAGATGAATAACATATAGTTGTACACCCAAAAGAAAATGATTTCTAAAAATTCCAATGCATAAGTAAGCACTTTACCAAGAAGCTTTCTACATTGTTTGAAGAGCTTCTTCCAGAAAGCCTGTTTCTCAGTATAATATGATGTCACCATTTTTTCCCACAAATTCATAATTTACAGACTGCAGTTAAAATTCAAGAACAGAAAGTCGTCTCAGGAATCTAAGTATATTATGCAGAATCTGTGGAAATCGAGTTCAGCAGGCGAAGAACACCTTAATATAAACCAAGGAGATGTTTAGACTATACCAACCAAACTTTAAGATGGATGCATTCGGAGATGAGAAAAAATTCGTCATCCAGTGTCTTTCTGTTACCACTAATATTAATA